>NC_138738.1:29922079-30503559 GCF_965113295.1 Leuciscus leuciscus
ATATTTAACAGCTGTTGAATGATTAAAAACATTGACAACCAATCAGAATCCACCCAACTTTAAAGAGATTGACTAATTGAAGTGGCAGACAACATAACTGCAGAATATGCTTATAATAAACAGAACGTTATTGACCGTTGATGTGAAAGCTCACATACGGTAGTTATAGTTATCATTCTTAGTGTGAACAGGCCTTTCAGTGTTGATAAAAACTGCACTGAAATATATGTATCTCTTTTTTAAACAAGCATGTGCAATATTAACCACATTAGGTATAATTGCACAAGAAAATGATAATAAAAATAATAAAATGGAAAGACATTTCCAAGAACTTCTCCAGCCAAGGACAGGGCATCAGAAAGAAGAACTGCCCCTAAAAAACGAGGAAGTCACTTTACATTTATGGATATTCAGGTACCCTTGCTGATCCTGGTTATGTGTGATTTGTGTGATTTGCCATCTATCACTTTTTTTTCTCTGTCCATTCCTTTTTTTGCCCCACTGTCACTCCCAAACTAACACTCACATACACAGACAGAAGGCCCAGCAGCTGAATGAGTGGGTTAAAGCTGTCACTTTTCTCACTGCCTACCTGAACAACCTGATGAGTCAGATTGTATTCAGAACAAGCAGCATTATAAAAACTCACCTACAGACATGCATAAACATATACATTAAGGGTGAGAGAGAAAGCGAGACAGATAGATAGAGAAGTGGGGGTGGAGTTAACAAAATAGCATAGAGAATCCCAGAGGGCAGGCAACAGGTGCAGGTGTCATGGAGTGGCAAGTCGAATAAGTAAAACGGTGACACACCGCCCATAATTTCAATATTCATGTGTTTAGTGGTAAATATGCAGTGTAGGTTCACAGATTACACAGTACCGTACATAAAGCGCTCAGACACACACAAACAAACAGCCCATCTTATCACACTTCAGCTAGCACGCTCATTCACTGTGCCACTCGTTGCCTGCACAAACTGTACAACAAGCTACCCTAACCGGCAATGTGGATTCGTAAGATTTTCAAACAAGCATGCCTTGGATGTATCTGGGTTATGAGAAGACAGATGTGTGTGAATGTGTATATGTGTGTCTTCTCTCTCTCTTACTTTCTCTCTCTCTCTCGCTCTCTCTGCAGTGAACTTTTCTTTAGTCGTGCCTCCCCCTACTGGCTACACTAATTCTCTCTCCCTCATCCATCTTTCCTGATTCCCCCTTCCACCCTCAGCAACTCTACTATTGTTTATCTTCTTTCTTTCATCCCATACCCCCTTTTCTTTCCTATCAAATTCCTACCTCGTTTCCTTCCCGTCTTCACCGCAGACTTTTCTCAGAGCAGCTACAGGGGCTACACAACCCGCTGCCCCTCTCGCACAAATATATCGACGTTCTATCTTTTCCACTCGCCTAGTTTATTTTATTCTGAAAATATCAATTTGTCCTCATAAAATACGGCTCTTTTTTATTTGATCTGAAATGTATCTGTTTGAAGATAGGCAGTTTGCAATTATATTATATTATAAAAAAATATACAAAATCACAACAAATATGTAAAAAAAAAAAAAAAAAAAAAAAAAACTAATTAAACAATTATAAATATATTTATGTGTGTATATATATATATATATATATATATATATATATATATATATATATATATATATATATGTCTCATTAGAATGGTAAGCACCCTGCGCTGACACAACCATGGGCAATTCTAATAGAAAACTTGTTGCATTTTTCTCCTTAAAAGGCCTGAAAGGAATATGCATCTAATTTTCTCAATCGCTCTTCTATATAATTTGAATAAATTACGCCTTGGATCGGAAATAAATGCTCCCTGACTTCCCCTCAAATCCTCTGATAGTTGTATCTTTAATTATTATTTAATTTAGCAGTTATGAGTGGTTTTCAGTTAAAGAGGATACTGCTGACAAATTCAATTAAATGAAAATAGAGAACTTAATGGTCCATGTTAATGATTCATTTCATACATAATATTATGTTTTTTTCTTCTTCTTCTGTAAATTTCTAATCAGGGCTCACTTTAATATTGGTTACAGGGGTCTAGACACAACCAAGGTGTGCACGCATACACAAACACACTCTCATACCACATCCATTAACCCTATGTGTCCCAGCGCCTACTTTGTACAGAGTTTGTCATTTCTAATAACACATTTCTTGCTTATTAAAGAAAGGATCTAATCAAAAATGGCACATCCGAGATGAAAGATCTAAAGTACAGCTACAGGAAAAGCCCAGGGCATGGTGTAAGTGGTCCGGTCAGGAGTGCCGGGTGTGGACCGCGGGACTCGGGTGCATTAGTGTTAAGAACACATGTGCGGGAGGAGGCCATGAAGGGTGAGACTTAGTGGGCATAGGGAGAGCGGAGGGGGTCAGTGACAAGTGGCCCATGTTTGGTGTGTGTGTGCGTGTGAAGTGGGGTGGAACAAGTGCTACAGAGAGGTGCAGGGCGGTGTTTTTCCCATGGTCCACTGCCCCTGCCCCCCAACACACACACACACACACACACACACAGACCGGCCTGTCAGACAAGGTCCAGCTCAGTTACAGACCCCAGGGCCAATGTGCTCTCAATGAACTGATACAGATGGAGAATTTTAGCACAATGGATGGATTACCACTGCCAGAATAGAGCTTCTCCCTCCCTCACACATGTACACACACACACACACACTCAGGCATGCACATATTATACATTAACACATCACACACAAAGGTGACTCTGCAAACATGGCTTTTCAATACTAATCAAACTCTTACTTGCAATTAAATAGATTCTCTAACATTTGAATAAACTATGCTTGTGTGTGCGAACGTGTGTTTTCAGTTCATATCTTTTCACCGGCGTGTCTGTGTGTTAGCGATCAGTGCCGAGTGTCCTTAACTGTCCGGCGTGTAAAGGCTGTGGTGCATCTTTAATGGAGGATAGGCTTTATAAATCATGACCGCAAGTCTGTTTAGACATTCACCAGCTTGGCCCACGCTCTCTCTCCAATGGAGGAGGCTAGATTAATGGCATAGGGCCTATTTAGCACCAGCCGCTGTAAAACATGACACTTTCTCCCCACACGATGCTCCAGTCTGGCCCGTCAGCCAGCCAGCGAGCGGTCCCACCCCACCCAGGACAAATAGCTCATCACTAACAGCCCAGCCAATGTCAAAAAGGCAAAATCCACAGTGACGAATGACGGGAGTTTTGGCAATAATAATAGGCAGGAACTTGATTAATGTAATTATTAGGTAGACACACACAAGTGCACGGATACATTCACACACTCGCTGCTTAAAAGATGTGTTTTTTGTTGTTGTTTTTTTTAATAGAGGACTGTATAGTGTGAGTTTATCTATATGACAAATAATTGACATCCACTGTGTTAAAAAAGGCTTCCAACAGAGAAGTGTACTCAGAACAGTTGTTGTTGATTTCCTGTTTGATATCTTAAATGAACATAATAATTATTTTATTAACAACAATTAATTTAATTAAATAAAAAAAATTATGTATTGATTATTGTATTATATATGGGCAAAATTTATTTTCTTTTTTTTTTTTTTTTTTTTTTGCATTTTTGTTTCACTAAGTTTAAAATTACATTAATCTTTTTTGAGAATGAATGGTTGTTACGTAAATTAAATTAATTAACGAGGTGATGTCATTCATCAGTGGCCCGAAAAACCCATTATACAACAGTAAAATAATATAGATAAATTATTGGTCTCTACTTTAAAATGATCTCTCTGTGAATCTCTACCATGACAGCCATCAACAACATAGTTTTGCAATTATTTGTAATGAAATATACAGGTCATATACATTTTAAAAGAAGCTTTGTTACAAAAAACTAAATTTGAATGTTGTATCCCTTCAACAGAAGAACATTCCATATGATTTTAGTCAATATGTGTAGTTTATGTAACTATATTTCTCTACCTTTGTTAAACCAATTTTTTAAAACTAATATACTGTTGAATTTTATAAAGCAGTTATAAATGAGTAATCATAGGTGAAATAATATGATCAAAAGTATTATTATTATTATTATGTATCTAAACTTTGCTTAAAAAGTCATTAAAAAAATCATTATATGTTGAGATCCAACCTTCTTTGTGCTCATGACACCTGTTCATCAGAAAGGGCTGAATTCATTGACACCTGATGAGGAGAAAGAAGTTAACACAGTCTCAGGTGAGACAAGTAAATATCAGAAAACCCTGGGCCCGTATTCATAAAGATTCTAAGAATCCTCTAAGAAAACTCTTAATTTAGCTTAAAAACTTTTACGTAGGAGTCTTAGCTTAAAAGCGATTCGGGACCGATCTGAGAGCAACTCTGAGTAAGGAAAAGACAAAAACTTTCATCTTAGTAAGGAGGCGGGGTTGACCCCGTTGCTATGTATGACACAATCTTTTGAAGACTGTGATTGGTTGGTTGTCCAAGAAGAAAAAATAAATAAAAGTGATTTTAAGTATAGGGTCTATTCTAAGCCTTCACTTTGAAATTACATGCGTAATTTTTCCTATTTGACCGTTCTCACACACACACACACACATTTTATATGTGTATATAAATCCTTTTTTTTTTTTTTTTTACCATGCTGTTAATTTCCTATAAGGTATTTGATTGGCTTAGAATGATAAAAATTGTTCCACTCTTTCCAATTACACTGATTGCTGGCATGTCTATTTAAGTGGTGGTTTGAATGTTGGTTTTAATGTATCAAACATGGAATTTTCCCAGTTGCCAAATATCGTAATGTAGTGATTACTTTCATTTCTGGCGCTGTGCTGTATCAGAGATGTTAGCGTGTCTCCAATAAGATCAGTCACAAACATGATCCCTGCACGATCTAATCTATAGCGTATTATTAACTCACTGTTATTCATTGTCTGCAACACATTTCTTCTCCCTCTTCGTCTTTCTGCCATTTTCTCCTCTGCTAAAGAAACTCTTAAGCCTCTTAAAAGTCCTCGTCCGTGCTCCTAACAATTTTGAGCTTAAGACCTCTTTTAAGGGTTAAGATGCTTTCTGAATTACTTTTTTCTTTACTAGGATTTTTTCTTTAATTTTAAGAGTAAACGCCCACATTTCTAAGAATTTTCTTAGAATTTTGTCACTAGGAGCTACTCTTTGCGTTAAGATTCTTTATGAATACGGGCCCTGGAGCTTTTTCTGTGCTGACTCTACATACATTATCAGATCGGGATATTACATTCACAAAATAACTGCAAAATGTGGCACATTTAGAAAGTGTATGAACAGTTTTACTTCATTCTCAGCTGGCAATAGATTAAATTGCAAATTTTAGATAAATGTGTTTCGAAAAGAGCATATTTTTATAATATTATTTAAGTAGAATGCCTTTTTTACAAATTTCGGAGAGGCGTGTTTTTTAGCTCTCATCTGAACTAGTCAGTCTAATAAGTTCTCATGTTTTTTGCCTTTAAGATCAGCATATGTTTAACTAAATGGCTTGATAAAAGTCCATAAAACTGAACTATTATGACAAGCGTAATATTAAAGCACCGTAATCCGGCTGTATACTATAGTTGCAGATTAATTCAAAGAGAGATTTCTGTGTATGAAAAGGAGAACGAGAGACGTGTAACCTTATGCCAGCCCCGCAGTTAGCGACTACAAAGGGGAACTCCGCAGCTGCGAGAGAGTGTTTACTTGTTGAATCTTTTATCAGTTTTCCCTGTTTTTATCTGGGCTGGCTCTCCCTGCTTGTGTGCTCTTATCTATGCAGCTGAAGCCGAGCTCGGAGTTAGCCTGCGTCCGCCTGATTACAGCTGTGATAGATGGAGTCAGGGATGACCTTACCTCCTCACTAAACACAAGGTTGGACATTTGTCTCCCTGCAGTATTTGCATGTTTTCCGCCTGTTTGAAGCTATTTGTCATGTTATTCACTTTGCCACTGGACATATGAGAGGCGTTTGAGAGAGCAGAGTGTTGTGCGATTCAAGCCCACGATAAAAGCGGCCTTGATAATAAAGGGAAAAGTTCTTATTTATTCATAATATTCCAGTTTTAGAATAGTTTCTTTAGTTGGTCCTTTAGAGATTGGTGTCCTCATTATCTACCTTTTAATTTGCATATTAAATCTTTAAATTTTAGCTACAGTGTTATGACAGTGTGATATCAGGTGTCTTTTCTTTTCTATTTTCTTATAGCTATGCAGAGATTTCATATGTTCTTTCAGCCTGATTTATGATATGACCCGTCAGAGAAACATATTTGTTATTATTGAAGGCAACCAAACATGGATCACGCAATATCTCGAGACTCATTCCTTATATCTGAATGAATGTGTCTGAGCTCGAGACGCGTATCTACACACAACTCTGAGCCATTGCTTAAATCTTATCCAGAGGCTGAGCCCGAGCTTTAGATTAATCCTGAGTCTGGGCCTAAATCTGTACCCAGGCGCAATCCTGAGTCTTTGAAAGGCGACTCTGAAAAGCAGTTGATGGGTAATAGTAGAGAGTTGGATCTGTGAGGTGGTTCAGAACTCCAAGCATCACTGCAGAGTCACACTGCGTCTTTCCATTCACTTCATTCAGTTAATTAGCCCCTACTCATGAGACAGTTCAGCTGTAATCAACTAGCAGCAAGATCCGTCATCGCCTCCTAATCATTTTATTACCTCTGTAGAGTGGGCTAGACGTCTCCCTGCAACAGCCCGCTGCAGACAGGTCAGTACAACTCCCACTCTGTTCTGGGATGCCAACTAGACAGTCCCTGCATTCAGACTGGATACCTTTTCTGCCGGTATATATTGTCCATATACACAAGTTTTCATAAAACTGTAACACAAACTGTAATTCTGCTGAGATTCTGAAGTGCGCATATGATGGACTCTTCACTATGTAATAAGGCCATGTCAAAAACAGATGATGAGTACGTTTATGCAACATTTTTCGCGTATAAATGACAACATTGTCAAAAAGATATATAGAACACACTTTTTTCACAGCTTTTATTCATTTATTATTATAATTATTGATTTGACTAGCCAGTCTGAAGTTTTTGTAAACTGTACATCCAGTCTAATATGATTTGTCTGGCCTGAAAGTGGAATAGAGATTATCGTATTTACGATTTACGAGCACATTAATGACCAAGCAAAATATTTACAGGTGGTAAACTCGAAATTCTCTTGTGACATAGAAAGGGGGGTGTTTATGTGAAACATGGCAGCAAACAGGTCTGTTGTTAACGGTCATGAATGTTTTTGCTAAATTTCTTTAATGTTCAGGCTGTATTTGCATAATATTAATGCGCTATAAAAAATAAAAAGTGGTTAGACTTTATTTTAAGGTGACCTTGTTAGTGTTAAGTTAAGTACTAAGTAATATGAATGAACAAACTCACTAGGGTTAGGGTTTGTTTTAGGGTTAGTTGCCTGTAATTATGAATAATTGACTGTTACTATAGTAAGTATATGTTTATACATTATAAAATATTGGACATTGTAAAATAAAGCGTAAACGAAAGTGTATAGACAATGATGTGTTTTCATGCTTTGCTTTAATAAAAATAAATGTTTTTGAATAAAAATGATACTCTACATAAGTAATAGAAATGAAAATGATATAAAAATAAATTTAAAAGATTATAAAAATGATAGAAACCTTGAATGAATGGCATGTTGTAATAACAAATGCCCGAATAGGAGTTTACCAGGTGCACTTGAAGGCAGCATTGATTAGTCCTACAGTACAAAAAGAAAGAAAGGATTTCTTGTTACGTGTGGGAACGAGAGGGACAGAAAGAGTGAGAAGGGACAGAGACGCACCAGACACTTCCAGGTCTCTAACGAGGTCGCTAATTAACTCTCACACTCCTGTTCGCTCTCTCTCATCAGAGGTGCACGATGCTTTTTTGACAGGAGAAAATTGCAGGGCAATTAAATCATCTGAAGACGAACACTTCAGATGCTGGAATTAACAGCTAAATGTTACATTTATCTCTCAAAATGTGACGGAGGGGAATAAAATGGTGGCCATAGAATGTTGGCTGATTTTCCAATTCTGTGGAATGAAATTATTTATTATTGAATAATTCTGTGCCTTAGAATTTCCTCTTTCTTCTCATATTGCCTCCGCCGCTTTTGTCGAATCTCTAATTTTAACGCGCGCCATGTGACTCCGCGATCCCAGCAGAGACAGTAACTTGTTTTCTGCGGCTGTTTGCCGTGTTGTGCTCCTGATTTCTCCTCTTTTGTGCCGAGCATTATTTGACAGGATGACGTTTTTTCCTCTTCTTTGAGCAGAATCCGAGTGATTCTTGCGCTCTATTTTCATAACCCTTTCCTCAATTAACCTCTCCTACTGCTCCCCACTGGCAGCTGGCTACGGGGGGACATGTGTGACTGAAACACAGGCTCAATCACGCTATTATTTGTCATCTGTCCTTAGAGAAAGGGAACGAAAAAGGAGCGGGAGAGGAGAGAACTCGCCTAATTTTTGGGTCTATTCTTAAAGCCCGTTCCCCACCCCTACCGTCCCGACTGCTGGGGGGCAGAGCGTTAGCGGGGGCATGGAAGAGAGCTGACAGGCTTTTTTCGCGGGCCGGGGTGGGGCGGGTGGGTGTGCAGGGCTTTTTTGTGTGGCCGTCAGGAGCAGCGGTGATGGCGTGAGTCTGGGACCGCAGGGAGCCTTTGTGCTCACTCCATTCTCACTCCTCACACTGCTAACCCTCAATGCCTGGATTAGAGAATACTTTAGAGTTTTAATCTCTAATTCACGTCTCACACACATTTTCTCTTCCCTTCTCCTTCGCTCACACAAACACACACACACCCACACACACAAAATCACACCCATTGAATCACAGACAAAGTGTGAAGGGAAGGCGATGAATAGTGGACTAAGAGTGGAGCGAGGTTAGATGTAAATGCAGCCATGGTTAAACGCTGGAATACCATCCATAAGACTCATTAGCGGCTGCGAGTGTGAGGTAACGCGCTCGACCGGCCCCCAGAACAACCAGGCCCCCTTTCTTTCCACAAAACTCTCCATCCTTTCCTCACAATAATGAGAGAAAAAGGTCACGTTTTCACAAGAGGGGAAATGAAGGCAGTGTTCGCGGTTGCTTTTACAGTCCTAGTTCACCAACTCCAATAAATGAGCATGTACAACAAGCCAAAGGGCCTTTTATTGCAAATTTAATTCATTTCTCTAGACAACTGTGAAATTTGCCATTGACATTAGTTATTACCCTGAGGCCAACGAAGAGATGATCTCAGTTAATAAATGATCCCTAACAAGAAGCGTTCCTCTTTCTCTCTCTCTGGCTCTCTCTCTCTCTCTCTGGCTCTCTCTCTTTCTCGCTCTCTCTGTTTTCCTTCTTCGCCTGCTGTGAGAAGCTCACTGCACAGAGATGCTATACTGTCAGTTCTTCCAGATATTCAGTCCTGCGCCCTTCCACAAACACATACACTGTGACACACACACACACACACACACACACACACACACACACACACACACACACACACACACACACACACACACACACACAGTGCATTGTGAGAAAAGCTTTAGTGGTCTTACAGCTGCTCCCTGTTACCCTCTTATCTCTGTTACCCAACAAAAAGAGCTGTGGTTAGTTACAGGTCAAACACACAGAGACGATCTTTCTTTCTCCTCTTATCGGCCAACGCACAAATATATATTTTTTTCTATCATGGTGGGAACTTTTCTTTGACTTGTACTGTTTTAAACTGAGCTAATTATTCATTCATCCATCCATCGTCCAGATCACTTGTCCTAGGGTCACAGAGATGCTGGAGCCTATTGCAGGGATATTGAGCTAATTATATTTTATATTTGTGACCCTGGACCACAAAACCAGTCACATGGGTAAATTTTCTGAAATTGAGATGTATACATCTCATGGAAGCTTAATAAATAAGCTTCCCATTGATGTATGGTTTGTTAGGATAGGACAATATTTGGCCGAGATACAACTATTTGTAAATCTGGAATCTGTGGGTGCAAAGAAATCGAAACATTGAGAAAATCGCCTTTAAAGTTGCACATTTATGTTCGTGATCGTGCTGCATTCACTCACAAAAATAAATGTTTTATATATTTACGGTAGGAAATTTACAAAATATCTTCATGGAACATGATCTTTACTTAATATCCTAATGATTTTTGGTATCTATAAAAAAATATGTAATGTTGACCCATACAATGTATTGTTGGCTATTGCCACAAATATACCCGTGCGACTTGTGACTGGTTTTGTGATCCAGGGTCACATTTTATATATTTATAATGTTTATTGTATTTATTTCATTTTTTTATTTTTTTTGGGAGGCAGTGGTGGCCAAAGTACTTAAATCACACAAATACTGAAATAATACTCCCGTAAGTATAAATATTCCATTTAAGTTTCTACTTCAGAAAACGTACAAAAGTACTCACTTCAAAAGTGTTGCTAAACTTTTGATAATAACATTAATAATTATAAATAATTTTTTTCATTTATAAAGAGTTTCTCTTACTGGACTGATCTTAAATAGGTTAGAGCTCAGTCTGACATTATTATGAGATATCAACTATAAGCAGTAATCAATAAGAAGGATTACTTGGTGCAGACATTATTTTTATAAAATGCATTATGCGTGATCTATAAATAAGCCCCAGTTTCTTTTTATTAACAAATTATATCATTTTATTTTTAACATCAATTGAGGTTACGGTGTAAATATGAAAACAAACAGCAGAATACAATGGAGAAATTTGCTCTTTGAATTTAGCTCATAGTTGATTATAAAATTAGTATTATAACTATAACCGATGAACAACATCAAAATTCATCATTACACTGAGAGGCTAAACTAGCCCAATCGGTCAAATCGTCCACATGCTCTAAGTATCATGTTCATCCCGATTCTCTGAGTCAGACATGGCCAAATTGTGAGTTGTTAGACTCGTTCTGAGTGGATTATCGGGTCAGTGAGTTCTTTGGTGAATTAATTATTCCATGTGATTTGTGAGTCAGTTCATTAGACAGGTTCATTAAAAAGAATCGTATTTAATGGTTTAGCACATCACCATTGCATCTCAACAGGTTGGTTGAAAAGATTTGGCTCAAAATAATGATTCATCACGAATCTGACATCACTTCAAAATATCATACTGTAGTGACGTTTTTTTTTTTTTTTTTTTGAAATGTAGTGGAGTAAAAACTATGATATTAAATACTTGAATGTTAAAAAGGTTTCCAAAAGTGAAAATACTCTGATACATACAGTAATAGAGAAAAGAGAAGAATATTTGTGTCTTTTAACCATTGCTTTTAGAAACATTTGGTCCCCACAATGCAGACTAAACCTGACCCACACATGTTCACCAATCATACACACACCACTGTCCCAGTTTTCGAGTATTGCTTCACAGTTAATGATTCCATTAACCATTAATTTCTAGTGACAGTAATTCATAGTTTAATAC
The DNA here is from genome assembly GCF_965113295.1 of Leuciscus leuciscus. Classification (NCBI taxonomy): domain Eukaryota; kingdom Metazoa; phylum Chordata; class Actinopteri; order Cypriniformes; family Leuciscidae; genus Leuciscus; species Leuciscus leuciscus. The sequence continues at coordinate 29,933,579 of NC_138738.1, forward strand.
ATAATATTACATGTTGACTTATTCTCCCACAGCACCAATACATCCAATATCAACCAATCCAAATGTTTGGTTTGAAAGTAGAAAGAAAAAGTTCCCTAATCTAAAATTATTATTTCTTGACAAATGGAATCCATTATCAACTGATTCATGAATATTTGTCCAGTCCAGCAATGACAAGCTACACTTTCTCATCTAGGGGAAATAGAATTGTTCAAATTGTGTTTGAGAGAAGGCTCACACACTGGAGGCGGCCCATAATGCAATACACCAATTTTTTCCTATTTTTTTGCAGTTCCAATTTATTGAAGTAACAGAGCAGAAAATGCAGTGACAGCTGTAGCACTTTATTGCGAATTAGTACATACGTTCAGCAGAGAGAGACAGAGAGAAAAGGAGAGAGAGAGGGGACTCATTGTATTTCTGTAATTGCCACGGGCTCTGAAAATGGGCTAGCAATAGTACTGGAGCAATTACATATTGAAGACAGAAGATGACAGGATATACTTTGAACATCAGATCACATTTACACTGGGATTTGACCCCCCTCCTCAAAACAGAGCTAAGAGGAGAGGTACTATGACAATGACAGCCATACATGCTCAAGGCTCTGTGAGGCCGCTGGATAATTATAATTATTGTGTCTGACGTTTGACCCGGTATTGATGGTGTGGCTGCTGCATGTTTCTCCCTCTGTGTTCCGACCACAGATGTGTTTAACAGGCTGACACCATATCTCGCAAGAGGTCAGTGCAGGCGAACGGAGAAATGAGCGCTTGCCTAATGCTGTCAAACTTCCACAGATGCCCACACTCTAACTTGTCACCATAACACATTTGTTGGGACAGTATGGGGGGTGTCCAGTTTGGGTTATGCACGTCGGGAAGGTTTGTGAAGTCCGCTGATATCTTTAGAGATAATAGCATTGGTCAAAGTCTTGAGATGGTAACATGCGCGTCGTTAGACATGGGCATCCGGGGCTTCAGCCTATACATCTGATTTGGCGATTGAAACACGATGTGTAAATTAATGTTATTCCCCTCAGATGGATAGCTAGCTAGATATCAGGGGCCGTATTATAGGAAGAGTCTAAGATAGGATTTTCCCCAATTGGTATTACCGAAGCAAATACTAAATAACTTTAGGAATCCTATCTTGCTTCATCCTATCTTATTTCAGGTTAGGAAATCCTAACATCGCTAGCATCAACTTTTCTGTCTGATACCTATAGCAACCGATGTCACTTTTCTCATCTCGCGAGCTAAACGGCTTTTAATCGCTGTTTTGCCGCCGTTTTTTTAATGAAACATACTCTGAAAATGGAGAATTAACAACAACTCATTCATCGTTTCATTCCTATCATTGAACTTCAAGTCAGATGACTGTGGTGCGTTCACACCGGACGCGAATAGCCCTGGACACAGTGCCGCTCTCCTCAAAACCCCAGTTCCCTACTCCCAGAGGAATGGACGCTGGATACAGTGCCCCTCTTCCCTATTATTTATGTGTATAGCTATGTTATTTAAATGTATATAGTTCTCTTTACAAACTTAAACCTATACAGAGTGCCTGTGTTTACTGTCTGTTGAATGGCCTCTTTACTGGACCTGCACTGTCTATAGTTCCCTTTTCCAGACTTATACAAGCAGACTGTTGGAGTGATTGTGTGTGTGTGTGTGTGTGTGTGTGTGTGTGTGTGTGTGTGTGTGTGTGTGTGTGTGTGTGTGTGTGTGTGTGTGTGTACTGTACACAGTATATATAGTTTTATATTCATTTTTTAAAATATTATTTAATATTCATGTATTATTTATTTGTGTTTCTGTGAATAGCTGTTACCGTTCTACAAATAAAGCATTCTATCTTTTTACCTATCATTTAAAATGCTACAAAAAATGCACCTGCATGCAGGAAATGAAGTGTTTAATGCCCAACGTTTCCTGGGGGAGGTCCCCCAGACCACCCATTTATATTATTGCTTATTATTATGTGCCTATGCTATGAGTAGAAGAAGCAGTTACCAAAAGGGGGGGGGGGGTGGGTGGTGGGGACTGGGCTAAGCCCCCAATGTATCAAGACCCTAGAAACGCCCCTGGATGGTAACAAGCTACACACAATGAGGAAACCTCTTTATTACCTGCAATAATTTATTGTCTTGTTGCGACAGAATGTTTTTGGTTTTTGCCCATTGTAAAAAATAAAATAAAATAAATAAATAAATGTTTACTATTAATTATAATATATTATACTATATTATATTATATTATATTATATTATATTATATTATATTATATTATATTATATTATCATTTTTATATTTTGATGGCTGGTAAACGCCTTCAAGCTACGACTGTCCATGACGATTATGTAATATAGGTTTGCTCTAAAAAATATAATTTCCTTCTGATCATTTCTGGGTAGCACTTTAGTTTAAGTCAAGTCAAGTCAAGTCAAGTTTATTTGTATAGCGCTTTTCACAATACAGATTGTATCAAAGCAGCTTCACAGTATTAAATTAAAATAATACAACAAAGTTTGTTTCAAGAGGAATTTATTGATTGATCAAATTAAATTAAATATCCCCAAAATATCCCGGTACGGTACCTAGTTTAGGGTCCAATTCTCACTATGAACTAGTTGCTTATTAGCATGCATATTACTACGATATAGGCTGTTTATTTGTACTTTTAAAGCATATATTAATGCATTATTCTACATCCTTTAATTCTACCTAATACCTAAACTTAACAACTACCTTACTAACTATTAGTAAGCAGTAATAGGGAGTTTGAGGCAAAAGTCATAGTTAATGGTTAGTTAAAGCTGCAGTTGGTAACTTATGTAAAAATTTATTTTTTACATATTTGTTAAAACTGTCATTATGTCCTGACAGTAGAATATGAGACAGATAATCTGTGAAAAAATCAAGCTCCCCAGGCTCCTCCCAGTGGTCCTATTGCCATTTGCAGAAATACACTGCTCCCGGTAAGAAACAACCAATCAGAGCCAGGAGGAGTGTCTTAGCAGTGTCAATCATGCTTGTGTACGCGCTGATCACCCCCCCTCTCTCGCACAGCGCGTACCGTCGTTCAAAATCAAGATAGCCGGTGTGCCGCGCAGCTGTGCTAATGGCAGACAAACAACCAAAACGGCCAATTTCTCGAGTGGCACCAGCTCATGCAACAAAGACAGGTGAACAGAAAAAGACCGATGACGATAAACAAGCCCGTCGGAGCCCAATGACTCAGTGTCAAAGCTCTAGCCGCATAGCATACAGATAAAATGTCACGCACTGTGCAAAGCAACAATAGAAACCTGCTAATTCACTGGCTTGTCATGTTGCTGAAATAATGTACTAGCAAACCTTATTTAGCATTACACATCGCTAGAATAATTACTTAGATACTGTAACATTACCATTATTATCTTGCTAGCTATTTATAACTTATAGAAAGAGTGCAACGTTATGAAGTTACATTACATGTATTGCAAAATACATAATGATTTGAGGACCAAGTTTGTAGTCAAAGTCTGGGCAGGCCATAGTCAATGTAAAGCATATTGTTGATGTTTCATCCCTACCAGTGAATGTGCGATAACTGTTTATCCGCCGTCATCAGTGTCCCTGCATGTTTACTAGCCTGCGCGTTCATGGCAGGCTCCGCTGTGGAGGGAGGGCTGTAGCGCAGCAGAGAGCGAGGGGGAATGACCTGTAAGCTGTGCTTGTTCAAATTTTCAGGCTAAGTCAACGTTTTCTAAAAGCTCCCTACTGCAGCTTTAAACTTTACCAATGCTAGCTTGATAGTGAGTACTAAAATACATCTTATTTGTTTATATTCATAATGATAAAGTTAGATTTTTTTATTACATGTGATTCTGACATGATGTCACTGCATGCACCGCTCATCTCAGGTAAATAATGCGTCTTCCAGCTCAGCGGTCGGAGTCGCGCGTTCATGTGTTTTGGGGGCGTGGCTTTGGAAGGAGCCCAGAAGGGAGGGGGTGGAGTAAATGGAAATAATGAGCTGTCTTTAAAACAGTCGTGAGAGGTCTACAGACACTCGATTTTTATACTTTCTTTTTCAGAGTACTTACATTTTAATTATGTATTGATATATAAATAAAGTTTAAACAAATTTGGAAAATACGTTTTTTAGACAATTCCTACCTACCCAACCTTTAATAGTGAGAATTGGACCCTATCTAAAGTGTGACCATTTGGGGTTGTAATTATAACTGAAAGCGAAACATATATATATATATATATATATATATATATATATATATATATATATATATATATATATCATGTTTAATACTGTAAGCGGCCATTCACACAATGCATTTTTCCATTCCACTGCTCTACTTTTCCATTATTTTTCTATGTAAACACATGCTAGATGAACATGTTTGACCGTTGCGTTTGCGTCTTGTGTCTCAACGTGGCGCTCAAGTTAAAATACGTCTCGAGACCTTGCGGTTTTCCCCCATTCCACTACCCTCGTCTAACGTTTTTCAAAGAAAAAACGTTTTCTGTGTAAACCAGCCCTAAAGCTGTGTGCTTTAAATCAATATATTGTAATAAGTGTCATAAACGTGACTTGACTGGAGTTGTGAATTGCAGAACTCATGCAAACATATGCACATCGGTATCAGATGCTTTCTTAACTCCTTTTTTTGTGCTTTGTGCTTTGATAGTACCACAGTGTTTAAATTTTTTGGGATGAAATCAACCTAAAAGTGACTTTCTTATATTGTCTCTGCATATTACGCTGGGATACAATAAAAAGTTGCACGCTTCATCTTTAAGGAAGATACTATATTACCTAACTTGCATATACCTCGGTTTCCCGGAATAAAATGTATGTTTTGAGCTGTTTTAACTGAAAGCAACTCTTGCTGGCATATCTCAAAATATGTCAGTGCCATTGTTTTGTCTCAAGATGCACACAGTTAATGTTTCTTTTTCTAAGGCACGTTTCTAAAAGCTATACGCAAATGCCTTAATTGAACTAAGGCCTAATCCTGGCTTAGTCTAAGCCTTGTCTGTGAAACCAGGCCATATATTTTTAGAATGATGTGCGTAGATAATTACTGAAACTGCTTGATAGAGGTACAGTAGAGGATTGATTTGCAGTTGCTCAGATCTGATAAGTTAGTATTGACTTTTTTTTAGCATTACAGTACATTTCAGTTTCCCCTACCTGATAACAGCTAAATGAAACAATAAATAAAAGTACAGTTAAAATATGAACACAGGTTAGGCTCATCAAGATTCTCCATACTCATGTGACAGACCACATTATTAAGCGATAACACCGCCACTGTTCGCACCCCTCCATCTCATTCGCAAGATACAATCCATAGATTGTGCATTTCGATTTGCTACACTGCCTTCCCAAATACATGTTTATTTCCTGTTGTTATTAGTTTGTCATGTTGCATGAATTGATAACATGACACAGCTTGTCCGCCACCGCTCATCTCCTGCATTGTGATGGGGGGGTCAGCGGCATGAATGACAAGCAAAAGCAGTGAATAGAAAAGATGTCATTCAGCCATTACAGTCATTTTCCCTTTGTGGAAAAAAAAAAGGTAGAAAAACACTCGTTTGGGCTTTACTTCAATTCAGACCTCCATTTCTCACGTTTTTTATTATGATTCTTTTTTCATTGTATTTATTTTTTTCTGCCAGGTTATAGCTCAAGCCTCATTCTGGAGAAAATTAGGTGCAATTGTGCAGAGCATTTGTTAACAAGGTAGTAAATTATTGGTTTTATAACAACAGCAGTAGGTTTACTGTCCTTAATTATAGTAAGCTGACACTGAAAACCTTACAGAGATGTAAGATAGCACTGTCCGCAGTTAGGCTTTGATGTATTCATCATGACGGTGGCTTTTCTCTTTGAATAAGTGTGTTTTACGGCAACATAAAAAGGATTTGAGCAGAACACTTATCACCTTTTACTGAGAAGAGACAGTCTGCTGTCAATAATCCTGAAACCACTTATGCTCAGTCTGAAACTGCATGTATGGCGTACACATTAAAGAGTAACAAAGCTCTCCTGTCAAGACGTAATACTTGTGTCCGACAGATCATCTCTTATTGACAGACGGGGGAAATACAGCCGGATTTTGTGTGTGCGCTTTTAAGGAACAGAGAGCTAAAGTAAAAAAAAAAAAAAAAAAAGAGGTGAGGTGGGAGCTCAGTTCATTTGCATGGCTCGTTTAGCTGGTGCACCTAATCATGGATTTTCCACGCCGCAAGTGCAGTGTCTTTTTTCTCAAATGCCTGAGCTCCAGCAGGGCGAGTGCAGGAATCCTCTTAGTGGAAGCCCACCTTCTCTATACTCTCATTCTTATGTGTGTGTGTGTGTGTGTGTGTGTGTGTGTGTGTGTGTGTGTGTGTGTGTGTGTGTGTGTGTGTGTGTGTGTGTGTGTGTGTGTGTGTGTGTGTGTGTGTGTGTGTGTGTGTGTGTGTGTGAGGGAGAAAGAGTATATGAATTATACAATGGATCTAAAAGGTATTTGAACACCTAAAAAAGTACTAACTGCGTGAACACTTTCTGGTTATCATGCTTAAAATGTCTACGGTAAATGGGAACTTGAATGAAATTACATACATTCATTAAAATCACTTTGGGACCAGCTGGTTAAAAATTATTACAAAAATGGCTTAGAAATTAGTCCTGAGAAAACCTCTGGCATTATTTCAGTATTAATCATCCAATGCAATTAAATTCATACATTTTTAAATGTGGCCGTACGGGATGTCATTATTTGGGAAAAATAAGTGACATAATATATACTGCTATCAACATTGATAATAATACGGATCATTATTAATTACTGAGTACCAAAAATAACTGATAATAACTGAGTACCAAATCAGCATATGTGACCACAAAACCAGTCACATTGGTCAATTTTCTGAAATTGAGATTTATACATCACCTGAAAGCTGAATAAATAGGCTTTGTTAGGATAGGACAATATTTGACCGGGATACAACTATTTGTAAATATGGAATCTGAGGGTGTAAAAAAATCTAAACTTTGTGAAAATCCATGTTCTGAAAAAGATTTTTGGCATAAAAGAAAAATCTATAATTTTGACCCATACAATATATTGTTGACTATTGCCACAAATATACCCGTGCGACTTGTGACTGGTTTTGTGATCCAGGGTCACATATTAGAATGACTTCTGGATAATTTTCTGAAAACTGGAGTAATTTGTTATCAAATAAATGCAGCCTTGGTGACTTTTAGAAACATTAAAAATATCTTAATTGTTTAGAAATTATTATTATTATGAATTATTCTAAAATGATTCTGCTTCAGTGATACCCTACGTTTTGGGGCCAAAATAGCAATATCCAAAATACTTTGTATTTTAACAACCTATAAATCATACAGAATTATGTTTTTTGAAAATGTAAAAATGCAGAAAATCTTCTGTGGTTTAGGGGTAGGGTTACATTTTGGGGATAGAATATACAGTTTGTACAGTATAAAAATCATTATGTCTATGAAATGTCCACAGAAAATATGAAAACCCAATGTGTGTGTGTGTGTTATGTGCGTTTAGAGCCACCTTTCCATGGGGACTGATCTTCCCCACTACATGGCAGTCTCCATTAATACCGGTTTAATTAAACTGAGCCCGTCCGGGCGTCTCCCGCTGCCTGCGTTTCCCCGCAGGGGAGCAAACACAGTCAGCCCTCCATTGCACACTAACATGACCTGATACATACACATAGATCCACACATTCTCCATTTGTGTAATACAAAACTATTGTTGAAATCAGAAAATGGGAAAAGTTATGCTGGAGTCCAATTCAATTCCTAAACATTTATTGTACAGAGACATCTGTTTCTCAGATCAGACCTAAGAGAGGTTTACGCGTGTGCCGAAGAAGTCGATAGAGTGTCAAGCCAGGTCTCGTCTGTAATGGAACGTGCCTTCGGTGGCCATATCTAATCAGCCATATCTAATCAACAAATTACAGTGATGTATGTGGTCTGCAAATTCTGTGACTAACAAAAGTACAGTGTATTTAACATGTTTAAAGTGTCCCCCATGCACCGCCTCTGTCTCCTTGATTAATGTAAATGTAATTAAGCACCATGCTAATTAAGCCATAAATAATGACAAGGTGCACATTTATGCAAAGATAATGGGACACCTAAATGAAGTGATACAGACATATTTTCAACATCTCCCCAACAAAAGAACATTTCATTTAGTTACAATCTACAACCAACCAAAACGGCTGTAAATGCAAGCTGGAACTCCAATGACCTGTTTCTTCATCATCATATTTTGATGTCATTCTCATGTCTCTGAATCAACGCATCATCTTTTCTAAAATGAGAGTGCTAAATGATGCAAACAACAGCACTTTGGCAGAGTGAATCTGAGGAAATTCACATGGTGACGCCAATGTTTCTCTCACAAGAATAATTCAGAAAAATGACACCTCTGCTTTGTTTTACTCCACAACAACATAATAACCTAAACATCCTGTATCTTGAGTTAAACAGTAGGTGTCTGTTTGAGGATAACAGTAGAGGAGCTTAAATTGTAACCCAGGTACAAGCTGCTGTCGCTTCATAGTAACACAGATACAAGCGTGATGAAAGCTGTTAAGTAAGTTTCAGTGGCCACATTTCAACCTCAAAGCTTGACATTTGTAATGTTGCCTGTCAGTTGCAACATCTCTTGTTTTCTAAGCAGAGAAATATGCACAATAAATAGATTCCAGCTTGTTTAGTCAATCCAGCATCCACACTTGTCACCTCCTCTCTCCTGATATGTGAGTAACACGCATGTTTCTTTGATTAATGACACCTGGACTGTAGCTGACAGTGCACATGTGGCAGTGACAAATGCAGGTATTGCCATAGTGATGGCATAAACACTTTAGCTGGAACTGCAGCCACAACACGTTTATCAACAGCATAAGCGGGGGAAGAGGACCTGTAAATAGACTTCCATTCAGTGTTGGACCACCCCAAAAGACAATAAAAATGTGGATCCACATAGGGTCTATTCTGAGCACAAGAATTCAACGGCCTGATCACACCGAATATACTGCAATATTTGTTGTTCTACAGTTGTTTTGTGACAGATACGTGTTACTCTGATGTGGCATACTTAGATATAAGCAGATACTTCCATCCAAAAGAGTAATGTGCATTTAGCCAATTTAATTAATTTTTTTATATATCTTTTGTTCTACTTCAAACAGAAGTGCCATAATGAGAAGTGTATATTTTTTATTTTTTTTACTTTTCCACTGATGCCAGATTACCATTTATTCTTTATGAATAATAATTTGTGTGTGTGTGTGTGTGTGTGTGTGTGTGTGTGTGTGTGTGTGTGTGTGTGTGTGTGTGTGTGTGTGTGTGTGTGTGTGTGTGTGTGTGTGTGTGTGTGTGTGTGTGTGTGTGTCCATCAAGTTTCAAACAGAGTGTAGTATATGGTACAATAATAAAAAGGTCAGTAAGACTTTTAATTCAGAAAGGATTCATTAAATTGTTCAAATTGATATTAAAGACTTTTACATTGTTAAAAAATATGTATATTTAGCAAATAAATGCTTTTCTTTGAACTTTGTATTCATCAAAGAATCCTGAAAAAAAAAAAAAAGTGTCGTACTGGTGGCTGTAGTAAGCTCATGATGCAGAAGATTCAAAGAAACACTTTATTACAATACTAACTCAGGAGATATCACAGGAAAAACTCAAACAAGACCGAACAATGAACAGAGGAAACTAAGGGCTTAAATACACAAAGAGTAATCAACAGACCTAAGAACAGGTGAGGAGCGAATTCATAACCATGGAAACTAACTAGCAAACAGAACTCAGGCAAATCAGAACAGGGAAAAGAATGAAAACAAAAACAAAACAGAACAAGAATATAACAGAAACTCACCCCTCCCAGAAGGCGTGTCCTCTCGCCACGACGGGTCAAACTGAGGAGGAAGGGAGTGGGCTTTGCAGGAGAATGAGGAGCTGCCGAAGGGTAGGACACAGGAGTAGATGATGGCAGGAGAAACCAGGGCGGTGGTGATGGTGTGAAGAGCCAGGGAGGAGACGTATGCAGGAGGAGCCAGGTGGGGACCCAGAGCACAGCCAGGACGAAAGGCCTGCGGCGGGATCAAGGGAGGGAGGAGCCATGGTGGAGACTTGGCAGGCGCAACCAGGGGGATGACAGACTGAGACGGAGCTGATGGAGGTGGAGACCCAGGCGGAGCCGAAGAGCTGATGAGTCCGGATGACATCGGAGGTCCTGGAGGCCAAGGTGGAGCCATGGTGACGAGTGCACAGGGGTGAGCCAAGGTGCCGGAGGACTGAGGCGAAGCCATAGGGAAGGCGGAGCTCAATTGAGCCAAAGGTGTGGAGGGACTAAGCGTAGCTGAAGGCCCGGTTAGTCCGTGGCATAGCCACAGCGACAACTGAGGGAGCCCAGTAGAGCCGTGAGAACAACGGTCCTACAGATGGTGGACAACCAGAATGAGACTTTTACCGCCGCCGTTCCCGCGGCGGCAAAATTGGGATGTGTATTTGCTGCCTTTTACCGCTGAGTGGCGCTGTAATCACAGACTTTGAAAAGTGTCAGTTTATTCTCTTTATGACGTAATCTGCCGCGGCAGTAATCTGAGCTGAGGTCACAGATAAATTCAAGATAAATATTGTGGTTAAACGAATTCAAATTCATTAAATTTAAACAAAGTAGACACACGTTAACATTGTGTGCCCAGTTTTTCTATAATTTAGAAAGGCTATGTCAATAGGTTACTTGTCATTTACTTCGTGTTATTTTAATGTGTTTGTAGATTTATTAACTGAAACATAACAGTGAAATAAATTAAAATAATTTACCGTAAAATTAAAACATTTTCAGGACTCGCAGTTACTAACCGATGTCATCGGTTTAAGCATTCTTTGTTATATTCAGAATTAAATAGGCTTACATGTTGTTCTGATTATCAATTGAATTCTTTAATAAATAATCAACCACAATGCCTATTACTGCCGCAGCAAAAATAAACCAGTCGAATTTCAAAGTCGTTCGCGAAATGACTAGGCTATACCGGGTGGCGCAAGTGACAGGGCAAAACAGCAGCAACTGCGGCATTTTAAAAGGTAAGTTTCCTATCTGTTTATTTAAAAAAAAAAAAAAAAAAAAAAAAAAAAAAAAAAAAAAAAACATGGCGCTAGATCTTGTAAAAAAAAAAAAAAAACTTTTTTCATTATTTGAACAAAAATGAGACTGATTGAATATGTAAAAATATAAACAAACAAAGCAGAGAATAAAACAAACTTTTAGGGAAAAAATATAGGCCTATTATGCTACAACAGAATTGGTTAACATTAACGAAAGCAAAATATGTAAACATACATTTCAAACAAAATAAAACAAAACAAATTTGTGGCCGAGTGGTAGGCTATAACTTACGTTTCAATAATTCAGATGACAAGGGGTTCAAATCCCGAACAAACATGGGCTACTTTTTTATTATTAATGCAGAGAGATTTGATAGTTCTAAAATATTGCTACACTATATTGTTTTTTTTCTCCTATAGCCTATATTAAATATTTTATATTTATAAAATAAAATTACCATTCATTTCCATTTTACATTAGGGACAATTTTTATCCAACAGAATGGCTGAATTAACATCTACATAATAATAATAATAATAAACAGCACAAGGTCTTGTAAAAACACTTTTTTTTTTCGACACATAATTTCGAGACAGTAAATTGCCAATGTTAAAAAAAAAAGAAAAAAAAAGAATATAACAAACAGAGAAAATAGTAGACCTAGGCTATTCAGGCGATAGCTCTGTGGTCAATGCATTAACAATAGCCTCTCGGAGCTTCAAACGATCTGAGATCGAATCTCAGTGTAGCCGACATTGTTTATGTTTTTCCGTTCTTGATGCTTAAATATGCATCTGTTTATTAAAGTCAATCATCTTGTTTAATTATCAATTGTACATTACAACATAAATTTGCTACATTCCAGTTGAGCCGCTGCAAAGACGACACATCTGATGAAGGAAGACCGTCAGCCGATCGCACCAGAAAATGAAGATGATGAAGCTCGTCTTTAATCTGCTAAATTATTTTTGTTGTGTGTGTGAATCATTCACGAGATTGAGATGACTGACAGTTATACCCGGCCATAGCAACGGAAGACATTTTTCAAAACAGATCGAACAAATCAGAAAAATACTTTCAATACAGTATTGCTTTCAATTAAAAAATAAACAATGAAAATGTAAAAGAAAAAGAAAATTAATTAAGTTTGAAAACCCATCGCACATTTCAAGGTACGAATAAAGTGTCGGGACAGTTTATTTATTTAAACAGGGTTGCATCGATAGAGTTTATTCCCTTTGTGATGCAAAATAAGAAACACAGAATCTTATTCTTGCAACATTTAAAATTTCTATTGTCAAAGAAATTGCAGCTAAATTAAAAAATTAAAACGGTACAAAACGAAAAAAGTTCAAAGCAACATAAATTAAGAACAGGCGTTTTTTTTTGCCTCTCTCTCGCGCTGGATATTTTTTTAGTAAGTTTGGTCTCCCTCACTGCGCGCGGCGCGGGTCTTTCTCGAAATTAAGCATTTCAGCGTAAAAAAACACCATACAGCTGATAATACTGTATATGCCGCTGTGTGTCATCCACACAAATCACGAAAGAAAAAAACTGTAACAAATAGCCTTTGTTGCTTCAAAGATAAAGCATGACTTGCTGAATTCACCTTACAATAAAACGAGGTGGGTCGCGAATTAAAGAGCTCTGTATCGGCTAAATTGAAATTGTGTGTAGAAAACCTTTAAATACAATCAATAAAACTACAATATTTATAGGCTAATTTAATAAGATATAGGGCCTACATATGGACTTTTTGAGATTTTGAGATTAATCCTTAAAAGAATTTTGCCTTTGCCTGCTCATCAGGCTGGCTCCGACACTCTCCATATGAAAGACGGAACATTAACACCTCTCTCCTGCACCCCCACGATAAAGCAACTATTGCCTTCTCCAAACCCCCCACAGGCTAGCTGAGTTTGCAAAACAAAACAAAGAGTTTGCCACTCGTCGTGGTGTGCCAAAACACTTAATTATTAACTTCAATATTTCATTCAAAACAATCTCAAAACGCTTTGTGACATTTTGAAAAGCCGTGGATGCATGCCACTGGAACCATGAACGCAACAGAATACTGGTTCTGATTTTATTGTTTGTCGTTTAAACGTCATATATATATATATATATATATATATATATATATACATAATTATAAATTATATATACATAATTATATAGGCCTATATATACATTTTTTTTAACAGAACTGCTTTTGAAATTACGATTGGAATTATTATAGGCTACAGAAGTAAAGTCATTGTATAATATTCGTTCCTTAGTGTAAAATGGAAATGCATGGTGATTTTATTTTGTAAATAGGCTATAAGCAAAAAACTATGTTTTAGAACTAGACAAATCTCTCTGCATCAACAATAGACTATAAAATGCATTAATAGGCTAATATACAAATATCAGTAGTCCAAGTTAGTTCGGGATTCGAAACCGTGTCATCTGAATGATCGTAACGTAAGTTCAACCACTCGGCCACGATTCACTCGTTGCGACATGGCCTAACGTTCCAGTGTGTGTTCGCTCACACGAGCGAGAAGCGCTCTTCATTCAAAAGAACGCGCCGCCGCGTTTGTCGAACACTAATTCAACATGCCAGAATAAAACCTGGCTTTAGAACAATGCATAGCGCCACTCGTCGTGGTGTGCCAAAAAATGTACAATAATTTAGTTTCATTTATTTCAGTGTTAATGTTTGAGTTAAAAAAAAATCTCTACAAATTATATTAACACAAAGTCGGCTATAAGAATCCTTTATAGGCTACGAAAAAAGCAAAGGGCTTACAGTCTTAACATTTAGGCTACTTTGCTTAAATTCGATACATTTATTTTCAGTAGCGGCCTAATACATTTGTAGGGATGTAATTTCAGTATGCTTTACCAACGCTATGTATTCAATTAAAGTTCCAAGAGGTCTGGTCTCTATATTTCCTTCCCAGCTGACACTAATATGCAAGTGCACAGCAAAAATCACAACTTGTGCTTGCTGCGAACGCAAGTTATTTAAGGTGTCTCAACTGTACACATTCTACCCTACAGTGTGAATTCGTTACAAGGTTTCATTTAATTAAATTAATGTGCAGCAATTTGTACAAATAGAGTCTATAGGCCTACTTTACTGTTGTAGCCATTAAATAATCTCATTTAGTATCATATTTGTTAAAATATTATAATGTTATTTTTTTCCATCTATGTTGAAAATGAAAAGTGAACAGCACAAGTAAGATAGGATGCATTATATCGAGAGATGGATATGGAGAGGGTCAGACATGATTTTGACCACTTCATTAAGTTTTGTTAAGTAGAAAACCTTTCTTTAAAGTGAATTTCGTTTTCTATAAATTGTATCTTAATTTTAATAAAATTTTCATCAACCAATTGCTGGATTTTATAAGTAAGAGAAGCAAATATAACAGACACTAATCATGGAGGCGCCAGCGCGGTCACTTGCATTGCACGTCAGCTGGAGCGCATCTCATCCTCCTAACTTAACGAAACTCAGCGTATGCCTTACACAGACATGAGAAATACATCAAATACACAAAGCTTGAAATGTCTTCATACGAAATAATTCAAAACGAAAAGAAAAAGGCTACTCTCTGATTATGTCTTTATGTGCATTTCTCTCTAGGTGCGTTCACTACAAATATGGCGATCGTCAACTTCATCTTTGCAGTCGACACTGTCAGAAAACACTGGTTTATTGATAAAAATTTTGCACGCATCACCGGATTTACAAATACACATCTTGCTTGTTGCACGCACACATATTATGTCGAAAAAACGAAATATTATGTTGAAATAACATTATTATTAATAATACATCTTTTAGAATATTTGATTAAATGCTGATTGTTGCGCTTGTTCACTTGAATAAAATGAAAACTTTAATTGTGATAATTAAAATAATTGAAAATTAAATATTTAGTGGCCAAGTTTTGCTAATTTATTATATAGGCTATTATATGCCTATTGCCTATATTAAGTAGGTCATATTAAGACAAGGCATATATTAAGTTATTTTAGCTGTTATGAGAAAAATAAATCTAACGAAATCTAAAATCTAAATCTAATAAATCTAAAACAAAATTCTAACGCCAATTCAACATGCCAGAATAAAACCTGATTTTTGAACAATGCGTAACGCCACTCGGCCTGGGGTGCGTTTCCCGAAAGCATCGTTAGCCAACTATGGTCGCAAGTTCCGTCGTTATCAGCATAGTTCAACGATTTGGTGTTTCCCGAAACCATCGTTCAAACGAACGTTCGCAAACAGCATCGCAAACTTGTGTGGTTGGAACGACAGCTCTCGAGCTGTCGTTAGAAGCATAGTTTCTAGTTTACATTAGATGTAGACTGAATAAATCCTTATCTTTAGCAAAATAAGCAAGCTGACATTCAGTACAACCCGTGTTATTTATTTAGAATACATACAAATGTAATTTATGTCTTTTAGTTTGTCAAGAGATTAAAAGCACCGTTTTTGAAGACTGCGCATGTGCGAACGTGCTCTACTATGTAAGAACGAGCCAAATATTGAGTCTGGTAATAAAGCAAAATAACTGAGAAAAATTAGAAATGGTCTTCAGATGCCATGTCTGTAACTTATATGACAAAATCTAGCGTTAATTCGATCTCAAACAGATTAATTAAAATAAGTTATTAGTCCACCACGTGCGAGACGTCATAAACCAACGTGGTTGAACGATACTTTGCGACAGACGGTTTCGGGAAACAGTCGTGACTAGCTAGTTGATTTCTCCAACGATGCATCGTACTATGGTAGTTAAGCAGCGAGCTATATAGTTGTACGGGAAACGCACCCCTGGTGTGCCAAAACACTACATTTTAAACTTCAATGTTTAATTCAAAACAATCTCAAAACGCGTTGTGACATTTTTTTAAAGCAGTAGCCTAGCCTATATACATTAAGGGCATTGAAACCAGGATCTTAACTAAAACGCGTTCCGCGTAATCTCTCAAAAATTATGCCACACTACTCCATGTATTTTTTTTTTAAGGACTGCTTTTGAAATCACTATAAATTACTATGCAATTGTATCGCTCACGAGAGCTCTTCATTTATCTAATTCCTCAATAGAATAGTAAAAATATTCAGCGTCATTGCTCCTAATATCGTCTCTATTTTTAACTTTTGATTCTATTTTTTCAGTTCTAAAATTGATTCTATCTTTGGTTCTATTCTGTTGTAGCCTAATAGGCCTATTTATATATATGAAAAATATGCCTATTAGGCTTAGGGTTTTATATTTAACCCACTTACATTTTAAAATACGGCAATTGCTGCTGTTTTGCACAATGTCCCTTTGCGCCACCTGGCGGTCATTTTGGGAACGAATTTGAAATGCGGCTGGTTTATTTTTGCCGCGGTGATTTCGCCGCGGCAGCTGGCGCGGCGGTAATAGGCATTCTGGTTGTCCACCATCTGTAGGTGGAGTAGAGGGAGGGAGGAACCAAAGCGCAGCCGACGGGCTGAGGTGGAGTGACGGGCATATCTGGAGACCCGAGGCGGATCTGAGTTGCTGGTTGGAGCCAACTGAGGAGGGGCCAAGGAAGTGGCTATAGACAGAGGAGGCGGGAGAGGGAGGTAGGGTGGGATCATTGTATATTTAGTGAAAGGTAGCCTTGGTGAGCATGAGAGACTTTCAAAAGTCTAAAAAAGTATTCCCGAAGCTCTGAACAGTATGTGTATATTAAAATGCAATATTTAAAATATTACTTGAATTTCAAGCAAAAAAAGCACAAACATTTTTTTTTAACATGATGTACTTTTACCCTGACATAAAGCCAACTTATACCGTAAAATAAAATATTGGTCATATCGCATACTCATTCTACTCGCATTATTAATTTAATAATAAGTAAAAAGTACAGACCTTAAAGTCTCATAAGCCCCTTTCACACAGAGATTCCGGAAAATACACGGATAAAGTGACCCGGGATTTGACCCGGGTTCATTTGATTTTGGTTCATTCACACTGCCAGTGATTTTCCGGAATCAGAGAGTGCGTTCACACACAACCCATAAAAATCCCGTAAATACTCGTGACACCGATGTGAGCGTCTTAAGTTTGCTTATGAGCTGCGATTACTCTCTCGAGAAACCACGCTTGTGTTTTTTTTTTTTTTTCTCTGATTCGATCATAAACTTGCGCATTACATACCGTTTCACAGCTGGCGAACGATCCCGGCTTCAGCGTCATCATTACGACACGGCATTATTACGGCTTTTGTTTACACAACGCACATTCCGGGACTGAACACGGCAATGTTACTAGGTCCCCAACCCGGCATCAATCCCGGCATCAATCCCGGGTCGTGTTTGCGTTCACACAGAAGGCACTCTGGCAATTTGCCGGCAATTTCCCGGGTTCAAATCGCTGTGTGAAAGGGTCTATATAGTGTCATTTTCCTAAGGATTGGTTCACTTAGGCTATGGAAAGAAAACAAAAAACAAATAGAAATTGTTTTGGAAACAGGTTAAGGCTTATAGCATCAGTGTGTGACTAAGAAGTTGCATTTCAGTCTGAATTAACCAATAACTGACTCATTTCATAAGTTAAAAAGCCAAATGCTTAGTTATTTGAGAACCAAAATGAGGGCAGAAAGGAAAACAAAAAGATTGTTACCTTAATAAGTGTGGCTGGCAAACAATTGTTTGAATAATCAGTTCAACTGATTCCTTTAAAAGAATCAAAGGAATGATTTGATCATGAATCGATCAGTGCTGAAGAAGATGCCATTAAATGCCTCACAATACAACAAGAAGCTAATGTCTTACTTTCAACAGATACTAATTCTCATCTGAATTGGAATTAGTCCTCTTGGCTTTATTCCAGCAGGCCTTTTTACCAAATTACACAAAAAAGCCTATTTAAACCAGCAATTAAAAAAACAGACACCAATGCAAGCGTGTGCATATTTTAGTCCCATGCATTGCTGAAAAAGCATGCATGGTCTGCTCACTTGTTAAAAGCGGCCTGTGATCACAGTTGAAATGATGTAAATGTATGTTTTAAACAATGCACTTCTGTAAGACCGTTAAGAGGGCCGCTTCGCCTCAGTTTCGGGGGCAATTCAATAAATCCAAAGCTGTTATTCAATTAAATATTTACTACTGGAATTCAATTAAGTAATAATGATGGATTCAGAGGGAGGCTGAAACATGCTGCTTTCACTTATACTGCCGTCCAGCGACATTTTCAATTTAATAACTGTCTTTCTTTTTCCTCTCTATGCCACTCTACATAGTATTTATTTGGTCGGAGTGGCAGCCTGGTGGTGATCAGCACACCAATCAGCTGTTGCAACAGCTCAACAATGAACCGTTCCATATGAAAAGGTGAAATAAGTCATGTTAAATGGAAACTAGCAAGATCTTCAAGTAGGGGCAGGGAGTAATGATTATCTTGAATCATTCTTCTTTCTCTTGTGGTCTAACATGTTAGCCAGCACTTTCATTGTTTATAAAAGTATCTATCAGGCTGGATGTTGAAGTGATGGAGAGACTGCGGTGAGTATGACTGGACAGGAATGCCAATAGCCTCATTACTTGGCACGGCACATTGTAACTGGAAATTGCTTCTTTCAGGTTTTGTTTGCTCTGGCAATTACAATAAACTCTCTGCTTGACACGTTGTTTGCACAGATGTAGAGCATTAATAAACATGAGCGCTAATCTGAATTATTGAACCGCTCCCCATAATTCCGACAATGGATTTCCTGACTCCGATGGACTAAGGATGAGCGAAGGGAGATGGGCTGACTCTCCGGGACCGAACTGAGGTACAGGGCCTTATCACATGTGAAATCCTTTTATTGGATGTGCAGGCGTGGAACGCGGCCCCCCCTCAAGTATTCCCCAAGTTTCAGAGCCTTCGCTGCACTCGACCCTTTCCACTATCGCACATACACATTCCCAGACATACACAAAAACACACACACACACACACTCAACCACTTGCAAACTCACTCAAGAGAGTGACATTTGTTCCCCAGTTGCCAGTCAAAAGAGGAGAGCACTGTCTCTGAGTTAACAAGGTAAAGGTTACAGACCAGATGAATTTAAGAGAGCAAGGATTTTACTTCCTGAGAACATTTTTATTAACACCCAACATGTTCCTTGCTGCCAGAAGTGACAATTCTGGAACTTATTGACTGATGGCATGACCACAAGTGAAAAAAAGTGATGCTTTATATTCATTCCAAACACTCCAGACTCACATTTGATTTCATTGAAGTCTGACGTTAACATGTTGCTAAGCTAATTGTGTGTCCTCGTTCTGCCCATCTTTAAATTAAATTAACAAGGATGGGTGGATAGATTCCGAAGTATCAGTGTTTGATGATGCTATATTAACTAGTGATTTTATTATTTATTTTTCATGTAAATAAATGTATAAAATAAACTTTGAATTAGAGAACAATGAACAGACAGCTCTCAGTCAAACAGAGATGTGGCAGAAATTGAGAAACATCATCTGGAGTTAAAGACAGAACTAAGTGCAACTTTTGTTATAATGGGGTTTATGTGACAAATATTGAATCTAAGTTTTAATAATGCGTTTATTTAAATTAAAATAATGCTGACTTTCAATAATTATAGTGGCTATAATTGCTCTTTTTAATTATAAATATATATATATATATATATATATATATATATATATATATATATATATATATATATATATATATATATTATAGAGGTATTGATATCAGCAAAACTGGCCTTGGTAGTACTTGTTAAAGATGTAGTTAAGCAAAAATTATTAAACGTACTTCCCAGTTGGAGCGAATAGTCTCATGGGCAACACTTATAGCACATATGGCATATAGCACGGTTGCAATTTTGGGTGACCCAAGTTCGAGTCCTGTCTCCGGATTCCGTGTTCTTTTCTCTTCCACTTTGCTTCTTGTCATTTCTCTGTGCTGTCCTATCTCAATACAAAGGCAAAATTGTCCCCACAAAGATGGCAATATCTGAAATCCTTGTCCTTGTGTTCATGAGGAAAACGCCTCGGTTACGACTGTAACCTCGGTTCCCTGAAGAGGGAACGAGCGTTGCGTCGAAATGACGCTATGGGAACGCTTTGCGTGATGACGTCTTGAAGCACATGTAAAATCAGTCCAATGGTGTGGCGGAACGTCAGAGGCGGGTGACGTCACGTACCAGGAAGCTATAAAAGCCGGCCCGAAACAGAAAACGAAAGCTTCGTAAAGTCTGAAGTCGCGCTGACAGGCATGAAGGAGATATGGCAAGGCGACGCAACGCTCGTTCCCTCTTCAGGGAACCGAGGTTACAGTCGTAACCGAGGCGTTCCCTTTCAAGGGAACTCGCGTTGCGTCGAAATGACGCTATGGGAACGTCTATACCAACGCCTCCATAGCTACAAATGTCTGTCCTGTGTGTAATCATGTGAGCAGCACTAAGAAGACAAAACCTGAGACCCTGGAGTAGAGTCTAGGTCTAAAGAGTAGAACCTGACGAAGGTGTGCGGTAAGGACCAGCCTGCCGCATCACAAACGTCCTGTAAAGATACTCCTGATATAAGGGCCTTAGAGGCCGCCATAGTCCTAGTAGAGTGCGACCGGACAGCCCAAGGAGAAGGCTGCCCAGCCGCCTCATAAGCAAGTGACATAGCCTCAACCACCCACTTGCTCATCCTTTGCTTAGACACTGGACCTCCCTTGTTAGGGGAGCAATTGTCACTTTTACGCCACAGGGCAGCTCTGTGGACATACGCGTCTAACGCCCGAACAGGGCAAAGCAAATTATTCGCCTCCTGGTCTGATTTCGAAAGGGAGGAGGACCTCCAAGTGCCACGAGGGAAACGAGATACCAAAGGGGTCTTTCCCCACAGACATTCCACCCAAAGGACTGTGGTAAGCACCTACGGCCGCCACATAAACCTTTAAAGTGGACGGGGTCAGACCTGCAGTGAACCGGTCCTGCAGGAACTCCAGAACTGTACCAATTGGGCAGTTGACTGGATCCAACCGACGGTCACTACTCAAAGAGGTGAATACTCTCCAGGGCATAAAGTTTCCTCGTGGAGGGAGCTCTGGACTGTAGAATGGTCTCAACAACCTCAGTTGAGAGACCTGACTCTATGAGCTGGGCCCCCTCAGAGGTCAAGCCCACAGGTTCCACAGTTCTGGTCGGGGGTGAAAAATCGAGCCCCCTGCTTGGGACAGAAGGTCCCTCCTGACGGGTAGCTCCAGAGGAGGCCCGTCGAGGAGGGACACAAGATCGGGAAACCATACTCTGCCCGGCCAGCGCGGGGCTATAAGAAGCAGGCAAACCCGGTCCCTGCGAACTCTTTCCAGAACTCCCGGGAGCAGAGCAACTGGGGGAAAGGCGTACAGACGTAGCCTCGGCCACGTCTGTACCATAGCATCCAGTCCCAGAGGAGCTGGATGCGTGAGGGAGAACCAAAGTGGACAGTGAGACGTCTCTCGAGACGCAAACAGATCCACTTATAATTTCCATATCAGCTCCACCACCTCGGGGGTGGAGCCACCATTCCCCGGGCCTCGGCCCCTGTCTCGACAGAGTGTCTGCTCCTATATTCTGGACCCCGGGGATGTAGGCTGCCTTGAGTGACAGCAACTTCCCCTGGGACCACAAGAGGATATGGCGTGCCAGCGCAAACCCCCTTAATATAGGCGACTACCGACGTGTTGTCCGTATGTACTACACATGGTGTCCCCTGAGACCTGTGATAAAGCTCCTCAGAGCCCGGAAGACAGCTAACATCTCTAGGCTATAGAATGCCAGGAACGATGATGGTCTTCCCACAGACCTTGAGATGAGCGACCCTCAGGATCGCTCCCCAACCCGTGAGGGAAGCATCCGTCGTTAGCAGTTTGCGACGACAAGGAGCTCCCAGCACTGGGCCCTGGGACAGGAACCAAGGTTTCTTCCACATAACCAAGGCACGTAGGCATCACCGCGTGACCTTGATTGTGCGAAATGGGTTGCCCCTCGGGGAAAACCCTCTGGTCCTGAGCCACCACTGCAGGGGCCTCATGTGCAGTAGTCCAAAAGGTATCCCGTTGGAAGCTGCTGCCATGAGACCCAACAGTCTCTGGAACTGTTTGACAGTGAGTAGCTGGCCTAGCTTTACACTTCTCACAGCTGCCAGGATGGAATCGAAGCGTGGCGATGACAGGCGCGCCTGCATCGACACTGAATCCCAAACCACGCCTAAAAAAGTGGTCCTCTAAAATGGAGAAAGCACACTCTTCTTGGCGTTCAGCCGTAACCCCAACTCTTTCATATGGGCGAGAACAACATCTCGATGTTGAACCGCCATCTAATGCAACTGAGCTAAAATCAACTAATCGTCGATGTAGTTCGTGATGCGAATACCCCGGAGGCGCAGAGGCGCCAGAGCTGCATCCACGCATTTGGTGAAAGTGCGGGGTGATAAAGCCAGGCCGAATGGAAGAACTCGATATTGGTATGCTTTGCCCCCGAAAGCAAACCCCAGGAACTTCCAATGACACGGACGGATGGAAGGAAATATGCGTCCTTGAGGTCTATCGTGACAAACCAGTCCTCGGACTAATCTGTGGCACGATTGTCTCAATGTTAACATTTTGAACTTGAGCTGCATGACAACTCAAAGATCTAAAATGGGACGCAATCCCCCGTCCTACTTTGGAACTATGAAGTACCGGCTGTAAAACCCGGTTTCCCTGTTGGAGGGAGGTACATATTCTATGGCCCCTTTCTCTAACAGAGTGTTTACTTCCTGTTCCATAACCAGAACCTGCTCGGGGCCCACCACTGTGGGCAGGACCCCCATAAACCGCGGTGGGCGTTACTAGAATTGTATCTAATACCCTTTTTCCACGGTCTGCAGGACCCAACGAGAAACATTTGACAGTAGCTTCCATGCTGTCAAAGATTCTACTAAAGGTACCAGTCTCTCGAGACTGGTTTCTGGA
Source organism: Leuciscus leuciscus (assembly GCF_965113295.1). Taxonomy (NCBI): domain Eukaryota; kingdom Metazoa; phylum Chordata; class Actinopteri; order Cypriniformes; family Leuciscidae; genus Leuciscus; species Leuciscus leuciscus. The sequence continues at coordinate 29,956,736 of NC_138738.1, forward strand.
TTGTGTTGCTGTTGAGTAGTCGGTTCGTCACCCTGTAACGGCGCACCGGCAGGGAACGACCAAACAGACTGCTCTAGCACCCTCTTCAGAGGGGGCGGGCATCCCGAGGCCACTACGTTTCCGGGTGGACCTTGAGATATGTGCTCGCCGGAGACCGCTGCGCCCTGTAACACCGGAGGCGGCAGGGTTGGCAGAACGGTCCCCTGAGGGCACCGAAGAGAGACGGGCACCGTGAAAAGAGGTGTTAACCGCTCTGCTTCGGGGGGACTACCCTCATTTGTCCTGAGCCCTCAGACATCAGGACTTTTTCCCAGCAGCCTTCTTGGCGGTAATAAGCAGATCCGTTTTACCCCTCGAAGACTGCTGGGTTTGGGAGCGCCCTCCGTGTCCCCGAGATTTTTGTGGGGGAGCACGGGAGGAAACGCTCTGTTTCTGAGTGGCGCGGTGCTCAGCGCTCTTTTTAGAGGAGTGAGGCTGCTCCCGCTCAGCAGCCTCATAGAAAGAACGGCGGGGGAGAAGTTTCTGAAGTGCAGCTGCCTGTTTTGAAGCTTCTTGTGACTTCGCTACAGCACTATTAACTGCGTCTCCAAATAACCCTTGCGTGGATACTGGTGCATCTAAAAGAACATGTTTTTCTTTGTCCTTTATGTCACTTAAGTTGAGCCACAGATGCCTCTCATTGGCCACCAGGGCTGCCATAGAGCGGCCGATGGATTTAGCCGTCTCGGTGGCCCTGAGAGACAAATCTGTGGCTCTACGCAGTTCAGACACCGTATCAGCACTAATACCCCCGCCCTCCTCATAATCACCCAATAACTCAGCCTGGTAAGCCTGCATTATGGACATTGTATGTAAACACGCTGCAGCTTGACCGGTGGCGGCATAAGCTTTATGAACCAGGGAAGATGTAACTTTTACTGGCTTGGATGGAAGTGCAGGAGCCTTCAGAGAAGATGCCGTTGCTGGAGAGAGATAGCTCGCGAGCGTCTCTTCCACCTTCGGCATCTCCCCATAACCATGCTCTTTATAATTGTAAATGGATGAATAGTGTGATGTTTGTGCAGTATACACTCGATATGACACTGGTTTCCCCCACGATCTCGACACCTCGGTGTGGAGATCGGGGAAAGGCTGTGCACGAGATGGCAGGAAACGTTCGTCGAGCTTGCTTTTCGAACGAGCGCCCTGCCTATCTTCTGGCCACTCAATAGATAATCGCTCGACAGCTCTAGTGATAACATCAAGCAATTCTTCAAACGCATGAGACTGAGGTGGCGAATCCTCAGACTCAGCGTCAATACTAACAACGTCCAACTCCTCAGAGCTGGACAATTGCAGTAAGGGTGCCTTCATCGGGGGGGAAGAAACCGCAACGCGTGCTTCCACACCCTGATGAGAGGCACTGGATCTATCAGAAGGAGGCTGAGATAAGGCAGAGCCCGTCTCAACATCCACTGATAGATCCATTTGCGAACCCCAGGTCTGTGATTGCCGCCGTGCCTCAGCAGCGGCGGGACCAGAGCCCTGGGGAACGCGATCGGGATTGAACCGAGCCAAGCGGGATCGGAGCGTACGCAATGGAAGCGCGTCGCAATGCACCCTCGAGTGCTGACTGGGCATGCTCCTCTCCCAAACAAACAACACAAAGAGTGTGAGTATCACCTCCCGTTAAATAACGCGGGCAGGGATGGACACACACTCCAAACTGCTGCTTGCTCGCCATACTGAATATATATATATATATGATATAGACAGACAACACCAAATATACAGACAGATTTCACACAGAGCGCAACTGAAGACTCAGAAAGCTTTCGTTTTCTGTTTCGGGCCGGCTTTTATAGCTTCCTGGTACGTGACGTCACCCGCCTCTGACGTTCCGCCACACCATTGGACTGATTTTACATGTGCTTCAAGACGTCATCACGCAAAGCGTTCCCATATCGTCATTTCGACGCAACGCGAGTTCCCTTGAAAGGGAACAGCTTATAATCATGCTAAGTAATGTTTTTTGAAAATGTAAAAATGCAAAAGGTTTTCTGTGATGGGTTGTGTTTAGAGGTAGGGTTAGTGTAAAGGGTTAGATAGTATGTACAGTATAAAAATCATTGTCTATGGAAAGTCCCCACAAAGCATGGAAACACAGTTCCCTTTCAAGGGAACTCGCGTTGCGTCGAAATTGACGCTATGGGGAACGCTTTGCGTGATGACGTCTTGAAGCACATGTAAAATCAGTCCAATGGTGTGGCGGAACGTCAGAGGCGGGTGACGTCACGTACCAGGAAGCTATAAAAGCCAGCCCGAAACAGAAAACGAAAGCTTTCTGAGTCTTCAGTTGCGCTCTGTGTGAATTCTGTCCCGGTTATTTAACGGGTGGGGACACTCACATCCTTTGTGTTGCTTGTTTGGGAGAGGAGCATGCCCAGTCAGCACTCGAGGGTGCTGGCTGTGAGCATTGTGACGCGCTGCCTTTGCGTACGCTCCGATCCCGCCTGGCGTTCTTCCAGAGCGCTCAGGATCGCGTTCCCCAGGGCTCTGGTCCCGCCGCTGCCGAGGCACGGCGTCGATCACAGACCTGGGGTTCGCAAATGGATATATCAGTGGATGCTGAGACGGGCTCTGCCTTATCTCAGTCTCCTTCTGATAGACCCAGTGCCTCTCATCAGGGTACGGAAGCACGCGCTGCGGTTTCTTCCGCCCCGATGGAGGCACCAACACTGCAATTGTCCAGCTCTGAGGAGTTGGATGTTGTTAGTGTTGACGCTGAGTCTGAGGATTCGTCACTTCAGTCTCATGCGTTTGAAGAGTTATTAGAGGTTGTGACGAGAGCTGTCGAAAGACTATCTATTGAGTGGCCAGAAGATCAGCAGGACGTTCGCTCGAAAAGCAAGCTCGACGAACGATTTCTGCCATCTCGTACACAGCCTCAGCGCAGATGCCATCCGTTTTTCCCCGATCTCCACACCGAGGTGTCGAGATCGTGGGGGAAACCCATGTCTTACAGAGTTTACAGTGCACAAACATCTCACAACTCTACTATTTCCAATTATAAACAGCATGGTTATGGGGAGATGCCGAGGGTGGAGGAGACGCTTGCGAGCTATCTCTCTCCAGCAACGGCATCTTCCCTGAAGGCTCCTATGTTACCCACCAAGCCAGTCAGAGTCACTTCTTCCCTGGTTAATAAAGCATATTCCGCCGCTGGTCAGGCTGCAGCGTGTCTACATACTATGTCTCTGATGCAAGCTTACCAGGCAGAATTACTGGGTGATTTAAATGAGGGCGGGGGGATTGGTCCCGATGTGGTGTGCGAACTGCGGAGAGCCACAGATTTGTCTCTCAGGGCCACCAAGGAGACGGCTAAATCCATCGGCCGCTCTATGGCAGCCCTGGTGGCCACTGAGAGGCATCTGTGGCTCAACCTCAGCAACATCAAAGATAGAGAGAAACATTTTCTGTTGGATGCGCCTGTTTCAACTTCGGGATTATTTGGTGATGCGGTCAATAGTGCTGTAGACAAGTTTCAAGAAGCTTCTAAACAGGCAGCCGCCCTTCAAAAACTTCTTCCCCGCCGTTCATTTTATGAGGCTGCTGAGCGGGAGCAGCCTCACTCATCCAAAAAGAGCGCTGAACATCGTGCCCAGAAATATCGGGGACACGGGAAGCACGCTCAAACCCAGCAACCTTCGAGGGGTAGAACGGATCTGCGGACCGTTATTACCGCCAATAAGGCTGCTGGGAAAAAGTCCTGATGTCCGAGGGCTCAGGACAAATGAGGGTAGTCCCCCCCGAAGCAGAGCGGTCAACACCTCTTTTTACGGTGCCCGTCTCTCTTCGGTGCCCTCAGGGGACCGGTCTGCCAACCCTGCCGCCTCCGGTGTTTCAGGGCGCAGCGGTCTCCGGCGAGCACATATCTCAAGGTCCACCCGGAAACGTAGTGGCCTCGGGATGCCCGCCCCCTCTGAGGAGGGTGCTAGAGCAGTCTGTTCGGTCGTTCCCTGCCGGTGCGCCATTACAGGGCGACGAACCGACTACTCAACAGCAACGAAATCCAGAAACCAGTCTCGAGAGGCTGGTACCTCTAGTAGAATCTTTGACAGTGTGGAAGCTGCTGTCAAATGTTTCTCGTTGGGTCCTGCAGACCGTGGAAAGAGGGTATCAGATACAATTCAAGAAACGCCCACCTCGGTTTATGGGGGTCCTGCCCACAGTGGTGGGCCCCGAGCAGATTCTGGTTATGGAACAGGATGTAAACACTCTGTTAGAGAAAGGGGCCATAGAATATGTACCTCCCTCCAACAGGGAAACCGGGTTTTACAGCCGGTACTGCATAGTTCCAAAGAAGGACGGGGGATTGCATCCCATTTTAGATCTTCGAGTTCTGAACGAGTCAGTCATGCAGCTCAAGTTCAAAATGTTAACATTGAGACAAATCGTGCCACAGATCAGGTCCGAGGACTGGTTTGTCACGATAGATCTCAAGGACGCATATTTCCATATTTCCATCCGTCCGTGTCATTGGAAGTTCCTGAGGTTTGCTTTCGGGGGCAAAGCATACCAATATCGAGTTCTTCCATTCGGCCTGGCTTTATCACCCCGCACTTTCACCAAATGCGTGGATGCAGCTCTGGCGCCCTTGCGCCTTCAGGGTATTCGCATCACGAACTACATCGACGATTGGTTGATTTTAGCTCAGTCGCATCAGTTGGCGATTTGGCATCGAGATGTCGTCCTCGCCCATATGAAAGAGCTGGGGTTACGGCTGAACGCCAAGAAGAGTGTGCTTTCTCCACTTCAGAGGACCACTTTTTTAGGCGTGGTTTGGGTTCAGTGTCGATGCAGACGCGCCTGTCACCGCCACGGATAGATTCCATCCTTGCAGCTGTGAAAAGTGTAAAGCTAGGCCAGCTACTCACTGTCAAACAGTTCCAGAGACTGTTGGGTCTCATGGCAGCAGCTTCCAACGGGATACCTTTTGGACTACTGCACATGAGGCCCCTGCAGTGGTGGCTCAGGACCAGGGGGTTTTCCCCGAGGGGCAACCCATTTCGCACAATCAAGGTCACGCGGCGATGCCTACGTGCCTTGGTTATGTGGAAGAAACCTTGGTTCCTGTCCCAGGGCCCAGTGCTGGGAGCTCCTTGTCGTCGCAAACTACTAACGACGGATGCTTCCCTCACGGGTTGGGGAGCGATCCTAGAGGGTCGCTCATCTCAAGGTCTGTGGGAAGACCATCATCGTTCCTGGCATATCAATCGCCTAGAGGTGTTAGCTGTCTTCCGGGCTCTGAGGAGCTTTATCACAGATCTCAGGGGACACCATGTGTTAGTGCATACGGACAACACGTCGGTAGTCGCCTATATCAACCACCAAGGGGGTTTGCGCTCGCGCCCGTTATCCAATCTGGCACGCCATATCCTCTTGTGGTCCCAGGGGAAGTTGCTGTCACTCAGGGCAGCCTACATCCCCGGGGTCCAGAATATAGGAGCAGACACTCTGTCGAGACAGGGGCCGAGGCCCGGGGAATGGAGGCTCCACCCCGAGGTGGTGGAGCTGATATGGAGGGAGTTTGGCCAAGCACAAGTGGATCTGTTTGCGTCTCGAGAGACGTCTCACTGTCCACTTTGGTTCTCCCTCACGCATCCAGCTCCTCTGGGACTGGATGCTATGGTACAGACGTGGCCGAGGCTACGTCTGTACGCCTTTCCCCCAGTTGCTCTGCTCCCGGGAGTTCTGGAGAGAGTTCGCAGGGACCGGGTTTGCCTGCTTCTTATAGCCCCGCGCTGGCCGGGCAGAGTATGGTTTCCCGATCTTGTGTCCCTCCTCGACGGGCATCCTCTGGAGCTTCCTGTCAGGAGGGACCTTCTGTCCCAAGCAGGGGGCTCGATTTTTCACCCCCGACCGGAACTGTGGAACCTGTGGGCTTGGCCTCTGAGGGGGCCCAGCTCATAGAGTCAGGTCTCTCAACTGAGGTTGTTGAGACCATTCTACAGTCCAGAGCTCCCTCCACGAGGAAACTTTATGCCCTGAAGTGGAGAGTATTCACTTCTTGGTGTAGTGACCGTCGGTTGGATCCAGTCAACTGCCCAATTGGTACAGTTCTGGAGTTCCTGCAGGACCGGTTCACTGCAGGTCTGACCCCGTCCACTTTAAAGGTTTATGTGGCGGCTATAGGTGCTTACCACATTCCTTTGGGTGGAATGTCTGTGGGGAAAGACCCTCTGGTATCTCGTTTCCTTCGTGGCACTTGGAGGCTGAGGCCTGCAGTTCGCTCTAGGGTGCCACCTTGGGATTTGTCCATTGCGCTGCAAGGCCTTTCCCTGGCCCCCTTTGAGCCCATTGAGGAGGTTCCTGAGAAATTCCTAACTCTGAAAGCTCTGTTCCTTCTCGCCATTTCTTCTCTCAAGAGAATAGGGGATCTCCAAGCATTGTCGGTTGCTCCGTCATGCTTGGAGTTTGCTCCGGGTATGGTTAAAGCTTTTCTTCATCCTAGACCGGGTTATATCCCCAAGGTACCCACTAATGTGGCTAGACCTATTGTTCTGCAGGCCTTCTGTCCTCCTCCTTTTCAAAATGCGGACCAGGAGGCGAATAATTTGCTTTGCCCTGTTCAGGCGTTAGACGCTATTGTCCACAGACGCAGTATGGTGGCCTCCAAGGCCTTTTTATCAGGAGTATCTTTACAGGACGTTTGTGATGCGGCAGGCTGGTCCTCACCGCACACCTTCGTCAGGTTCTACTCTTTAGACCTAGACTCTACTCCAGGGTCTCAGGTTTTGTCTTCCTAGTGCTGCTCACTTGATTTCACAAAGGACAGACATTTGTAGCTATGGCCACCACGTTGGTATAGACGTTCCCCATAGCGTCAATTTCGACGCAACGCGAGTTCCCTTGAAAGGGAACGCCTCGGTTACGACTGTAACCTCGGTTCCCTGAAGAGGGAACGAGCGTTGCGTCACCTTGCCATATCTCCTTCATGCCTGTCAGCACGACTTCAGACTCTACAAAGCTTTCATTTTCTGTTTCGGGCTGGCTTTTATAGCTTCCTGGTACGTGACGTCACCCGCCTCTGACGTTCCGCCACACCTTTGGACTGATTTTACATGTGCTTCAAGACGTCATCACGCAATGCGTTCCCCATAGCGTCAATTTCGACGCAACGCTCGTTCCCTCTTCAGGGAACCGAGGTTACAGTCGTAACCGAGGCGCTTTACATATGTGACCATGGACCACAAAACCAGTCGCATGGGTACATTTTCTGAAATTGAGATTTATACATCATCTGAAAGCTGAATAAATAAGCTTTCCATTGATGTATGGTTTGTTGGGATAGGACAATATTTGGCCAATATTATATTAGATATAACTATTTGAAAATCTGGAATCTGAGGGTGCAAAAAAATCGAAACATTGAGAAAATCACCTTTAAAGTTGTCAATTTATGTTCGCGATTGTGCTGCATTCACTCACAGAAATAAATATTCTATATATTTACGGAAAATATCTTCATGGAACATTACTTAATATTTATTATATTTAATATTAGATAATTTTGACCCATACAATGTATTGTTGGCTATTGCCACAAATATACCCATGCGACTTGTGACTGGTTTTGTGATCCAGGGTCACAAATGTACAGTATACATCATGCACTTTCAATTTATCTTTTCACTATTCCATTGTATATTTATCATTTTCAGCGTATTTGCTTTTCATTTTATCTGATATTGCTGTGGGTTACTTTTAAAGTGCATGACAGTGATTGAACTAATGTCTTGGTATGCACAATTGTTCTGCCAACTTTTGAATATTATTTGAATCAATAATCCAAGATTTCTAAACAGACATTTTCTTTCAAAGAAAGTGTTCCGTTCAGCTGTCATGTGACCCACATAGTGACACTAATCTGGAAGGCACTAAATAATTTCCTCTCTAACTAGCAATAATACCCACAATATTGCATGTCTAATGACATGAGTTCAGCGCAGCAGTCTCACACTCTCACACTTTTTTCTTCATCTCTCTATTCCCGTCCCTTCTCTCCTGTTCTTCTGTTGTAGTAATTGTAAGAGCCTGTTCAGAAGTCACAATGCCTAACAGTAATCAAAGTACTTACAAAGGGCTTCTTTCATTCTTTGCCTGGTTTTGTGTATGTTATTATATGTTTCCATTTCACCAGCATGTCTTAAAGTCGAGAAGCGCCGTGCCGTAATTTCGCATTGAATAAGATACCACTGATCAAAGTCACCAAGAGTCTGTTTGATACCTTAGAATAGCCAGCCCTCCCTCTGTTATGCCTTTTGAACATCTTAGGCCTCTTAAGAAGAGAGAATGAGAGAGAGAAAGATAGAGGGAGGACACAGTCTTCTCCTGCATTCCTCTTGTAGATATTCCCTCTGCCATCCAGATAGTAAGCTGAATCCTCACTGTTCCCTCAAAATCAGAAACAGAGAGACTAAAGGCCTGTTCACATCTATTCTGATGTGACTAAATGACATGAAATTACGGTTGTCAATTGATAAACATTTTAAGTGAATGAATGTCAAAAAAGACATGAACACAATCCAAATATATTAGTAGGGTAGGAAGGGGGGGTTCACCTGCACCCGGAAGGTATATTTTTTTAACCTAGTTTTTTGTAATCCTTAAGGTGTCTAGAAAAGGAATTTTGATGTTCCCCACGCAAATTATTGTCCCATATGTGATTTTTTTTTTTGCATCATTTTTTGTGTCCATGCTTGATTTTCGTGTCCGTGCTGTGAAAAATGAAAACTTTAAATCTATGGTCACCAAAAAATGGTGACATTGGATCACTGGAACTCCCCCCACTATGGACCCTATTGATATATGTTTTCTAACTTTTGTATTTTTACAGTCTGTAAGATGTCTAATAAACAAATGTTGATGATCCCCACCTGAAATATTGTCACATGTATGTCTTTTCTGGCTATATTGGTTGCCACCCTGGATTTCCAAAAAAGCAAAAAAGAACATTTACATAATGTCTTAACTGTACATTAATGACAAATGTCTTTTTCAAACTTTTATATATTTGTAATGCTTTAGGTGTCTGATAAACAAATTCCCCACTTTAAAATATTGTGCCAAGTTTTTAATTTAGATTTGAATCAATTTGAAACTTAGAGCAAAAAGTGTGGTTGAAAGTCAATAACACTGAAGGCCTTCAGAAAGTCCAGACTTAGCAAGCCCAAAATACAAAAAAAAGCTGTTTGGAGAAATCCAGTGCCACACTGTATCAGTGCCGGCCCATCTTCCCACCTTCTCTACTAACAGCCAACGTTGATGACAATCTGGGAAACGGAAAATTATTGATGATAATCTGGTAATGATTATAATTAAAACTGATGCATGCTAATCATCCTCAAAAAAGAGAAGGGAGATATCGATGGTGAGTCTGAAAAATATACTCCACCAAGTTTGAAGCTGCCTTGAAGACATTAAGGAAAAAGAAAGTTAACACTGTTATACTATAATAGCTAACTGGCTAGTTGGTGATCATTGCTAATCATGCCCAAGTCAAAGAAACACAAGGAAGAAAATGATAGTGAGTCTGAAGAGTTCAATCCTGCTACAAAGAAATCCAAGAGAGATGATGGTGTCAAATCAAAAGACCATGGTCCTGAAAATTGTATTTTACATGTACATGGCTTTGAGCATGCAGATTTCACACCACTTAGTAAAATTAAAGGGTCTGCTACTAACAAGCTGGCTCTGCTAAACAGCATTCGCGATAGACGTCTCCAAGAAGCTCTTGATTCGCCGTTTCGCATGGAGGATGTCTGTAATCTCATTCCAGAAAGTCTTGTAGGTGCCAATTTAGAAACAACTGGGGATCATCGAGCCTGCTACCAAAAGTTTACAAAGAACCAGGGACGCTTACAGGAAAGACCTACTGTGACATCTCAGCAAGCTTCAACATCACGCTCACCACGTAAATGCGGGACCTCCTCAGCTAAGCAGCTGTTCCCCCCAGAGTGTATCTTCTGTGGAAAGCTGGAAGTGAAAGTATTGGGAAAGACTGAACGATGCATCAAGTTCCCAGTATATAAGGCTAAGGACGGAGCATTGAAGAACCCTACATGGAAACAGATTACCCCTCAAGCCTTTGAACTTGGACTTCACCGTCTACATCGCATGGTGCAAGGTGAAGACCTTTTTGCGAGAGAAGCAAATTACCATCAGTCATGTCGCAAGTCATTCAACCTGAAATATGCAAAGCATATCACATCCCGAGGTAAAGCCCTTGCTACCAACCCTATCAGTGAAACAGAGCAGACTACCATGGCTGCTGCACATCAGATGTCATTTAATGCTGTACTTAATGTAATTCAAGATCAAGTGATAAGACAGAACAAGATTGTGCGGCTTGCATCACTGCGTCTTGTCTACACCCAATAGTTGGAGTGAAATGGCTTCCCCAAACCCGAGTACAGAAGTGAGAAACTGAAGAGAAAACTTGAGAAGCATGAGAGGATTGGCATTTCTATGGTCACAGCAGATTTGAAGGGTTGTATCACCCATAGCTTGATATTCAGTGCTAGGTTATCCATCTCAGATGCAGTGAGAAATGCATATAAGATGAGGAGCACGGACAAGTATGAAGATGTGGCCCTTCTTCTTCGTGGTACAATCAAGAAGACATACAGAGAGTCAAATTCTCTTCCTTGGCCTCCCACAGCTGATGATCTGGTCATGTCCTTGGATGAACTCCTCCCATCTAATCTCATGAGGTTCCTGACCCTCATGATTTCTGGTGATGCTGACTTGGAGAAGAGTGAGAAGACAAGACGCCTTGTGCTGTCTATAAGTCAGGTATGACAACTCTCCACTTTTATATATTTTTTGCCTTTAAATATTGCATATTATGTTTTATTTTGTGTACACTATAGTTGCTTGAACACTTCAATGCTAATTGCTTTCTTTATTATTTCAGGACATCTACCGTGCTGTGACAAAGGGAGAGTGGAAGTTGCCTAAGCATATTCTCCTCTGTACCACTATACGTCACCTTTATCGCAGTAAACTACTGGCTACTATTCTCAGTAGGCTAAGTCACTGTGAAACTTACGACTTTGGCTTGGAACTGGTGACCGCTCTAACCAAGGCCCTCAATGAGGTTTCCATCTCTCTCTGTCCACAAATTATTACTGGTGAGGGAAACTATGTGTTTCATCTCGAGTGGGACAATCTGAACAAAATAACGACAAATATTCATGGCTCAAATGTGGTCAACTGGACCGGTGGGATCATGATACAGGAGGTGAAACCTGGATTTGATGCCCCCAACTCTCTGGAAATTCAACGAATGCTCCCACTCTACGAGCGGAACAAGACACGCTCTCTTAAGGTAGACATATCTGAGACCCTAAACACCGTCCATATCTATAGCCGAGTCGGCCCCAAAATTCCTGAGGGAGCAGTTTTTACTCCACCCACAGCAAACAACAAAGTCTACTCAAACTGCATCCAAGAGTATCGTGTCTGGCTACTTGTCCGAGTGGTGGGAAGCAGTGGATCAAAGCAACTTGTTGCAGGGTTTGCTGGCTTTGTATCAGCCACTGGTTGCAAGCCCCCTTGAAGATCTACCATCGACTACTTCACCCCAATCAACCAACCTTTTACAGAGTACTCAGTCATAAAGGAGCTGCAGTCTGAGGAGGCCACCATGGAGGTGGGTCAGGAGTACGTCCTCAACACCTTTGACCTCGGTGGTTGCATGAAGGCCCTGCCTCTCATTTGGAAATTCCCAGATGAGTATGAAAAGCATGTGGTCACCCCAGGGCCCTTCCACACTGGGATGAACTACATGGGCAGACCACCGTCTGGCCATCTACAAGAGAGCAGCCACACCGATATTCTGGTGTCCCAAGCCCCATGATCCTGGTCAAGGCTGGGAAAAGACTGAAGAGGGTACCCTGGAACCAGTGTGGTATTGTGGACCTATCCTCCCCGCTTCACTCACTGACTTGCTGAAGGAAACAGTCGAGGAGATGGATGGAGATGGTGAAGAAGACGAGGAGCATTATGAAGACCTGCTGTATGATGAATAGACATCATTGCCCTTGACCTTTTGATCTTTGATTAGAATCACTTTTTTCTATTTCAGTTTATTCTAATGGGGATTTGTTATACCCTATATATACACATATTTGACTATATGAGTGGTTTTCTGTTTTGTTTCAATAAATATAATACCAATATAACTGTTTGAATAGTAACTCCTTATTATGGGAGATGTTCATTTGGACCAACATGTGACAATATTTCAAGTAGGGATCATCAACATTTGCTTATTAGACATCTTAAAAACTGTAAAAATACAAAAGTTAGAAAACATATATCAATAGGGTCCATAGGGGAGGAGTTCCAGTGATCCAATGTCACAGATTTTTTACTTTTTTTTTGCGTTTATTTGAGTTTTAATGCACCATACATCATCTAATCATGACAATCCTCATATCTATCAATTCCTCATGCAAAGATGAAGAGAAAATGGCATGGATTGTGTCTGTAGGATGTATTTTTCAGATTTCCGAAAATCAAGCACGGACACAAAAGATGGTACAAAAAATCACATATGGGACAATAATTTGCGTGGGGAACATCAAAATTCCTTTACTAGACACCTTAAGGATTACAAAAAACTAGGTTAAAAACTCGGGTGCCATATCATATACCAATTCGAGTCATGAACTGCTCCGAGTATAACATCACAGGTTTCTATCTCTTCTAACTTACAGTAGGGTTAGGGTTAGGTTAGGTTAACCCTAACCTAACCCATTAATGGAGCAGGATGAACTATAAAATGTGTCTGCTGTTTCGCTTGCGATGCTTGATCGGTGACTGACGTCTGTCTAAATCTGCATAGCATAAAATGAGCTAATGACGTGTGATGTCTGTGCGAGCAGGGTGCACGAATGTGTGGAAATACATTGTTGACAGGCAGGTAGGACATCATATCATTGTATTCGGACCGAACTAGCTGGCTCTACAAAGATGTGCAATTCTATATGTGTGCCACACATGGAAAGAGACCATTGTTGAAAGTGCCATATGATACATAGTTACCATCCATACCATATAATTTATTGCAAGCTATTTTGCAAATGTAAAACTGTGTAATTGTACTAATTAAATCCATTGCATTTGAGTCCTATCATTATTTAAATTACACTTGGAATGATTTGTTCTTGGTCATTAATCTGCAGGTAATGCTGATGTTATGTCAGAATTTTGAAATAGAGAGCAGTGTTTGGTCATGTCCAGATTCTCCCCTCAGTGTGTTAGTTAACCATACTGCCTTTTAACCATTTCAGTCTGCTAACACAATCTTCTCTACTCACCAAACAAGCCCCCACAGGCTTTTTTCGAGTATTATTATTATTTAAAGGTACACCATGTAACGTTTGGCCCTCTACCGGTAAAAAAATCTTGCAGAAGAACATTGTTTTGGTTGTGCTTCTTGTGGCTCTGCTTGACTGTGCGGAAGAATACGGTTATTTTTTTATAACCAAAAAGAGAGAGAGAGAGATTATCCTACTGCTCACAGGCGGTAAAGTTATGCTCTCTTATAAAAAGAGATATAACCAGTTTAGATGGAAAGGATCTTAAGATCTTAAGATCTAGCTAGATCTGACTAGCTGAGGCCGTTACTAATAGCTAACTATTAATAGACACGGTACTTCCTTGAAAATAAATTCCAGCACAGCACTACAACAACCATAATGAAATTACCGTTCACAATAGATAATGCTTTACAATGAACTCTGTTAGAGAGCTATTTATGGCAACTTGGTTGTTCAATAAAATACCTTAAATAATAAGGTACCTTTTTTTATGGCTGATTCCCCGGATGTTGGGGATTTAGCGTGCTCCATAGCCCCTTTAGCACTGGGTAGTTCTAGGAACTAAGTTCTAGGAATTAACCACCAGGGTAATTCCCCAATAACTAAATGCTCCCCATGGGCCATCATCCTGGTTGCATTCACACCGCCAGTAGGAACTCTGGAGTGACGTAAGCCAAGCTTGTTGTTGTGACTTTTATATTGACGGTGCTAAGAATGCCAGAGCCTGTGCACACAGCACTCCCATTCTCCATCTTCATTCGTTTATGATCTGTTTAACAGTCCTGTCTTAATATGTTATTAGATTGTTATATAAAGAAAGTAGGCAGTATATGAAAAAGAATTAGTGTTTGCTGTGTGGTTGATGCCCAGTGTCGCTAGCTGAGAAGAAATACATAATCTTCTCATAAGTTTTGCTTGTTTCCCTCACAGTTGCATTGGATTTTGTCCTTAGCGTAAAGATTGAGAGGTCCGTCTATCACTGTTTTCCATGTTTGTAGAGTTAGTTTGTGAATAGTATTAGCTTCAGACGTAACGCCCACAGACCGTTGGCTGAATGTCTGATGCATATGGCACACTTTTTTGGAAACACTTCAGGAGTTTCGAAGTCGTCATCTGACTGGTTGAATTCTACAGGATGTTCAAGAGACGTGTGTCATTCTTTAACGGTCCGCCAGGAGACTAGCCTGGGAAAACCCAGACAACTTCCGGCAAATTTAGATTTGCTCTGCAAGTAGTCTGGCAAAGAGCTCATTCAAGGCCATTTCCATGCCGTGGAAATCGCGGCACCAATCAGAAACGTTGAGGCGGGCTTTACACGATGACGATCGCTCTGATTGGTTTAAGGTCTAGCCTATCCAAATTGTGCCCAGAGGCATTTGAGCGACGTCCACTCCGTTGGTGAAGCGCACCAACTTTTAAATGCAGCATTATTATATTCAAATTGCAAACACATGAGGACAGTCTCCATGAAAGACCCACTGGCAGATGAACATGCTACTACATTTCTCTCCGAAACGGTAGGAAATTAAATTAGATTTAATAGAGGATTTTAACTGTGACAAGATGATTGACAGGGCAGTTTACATGACGGGATGCACGCGACAGATCCGTACGATAAAGATGATGAAGTAGTATGTCCAAAAGTTGCCTACTTTTTTGCTACACATTCAAACGTAAATACATTTTCTTCACAAAAAGAGTATACTTTTATGGCGTAGTGTAACATATAGGCGAATTGGGACGCAGCATATGGCTTTACACATGACGATCGCTCTGATTGGTTTTTGGAGTTTTAGGTCTATCCAATTGCGCCGAGAGGCATTTGAGCGACGTCCGTTGGTGATGCCCCTTTGGAAATTATTTGTCTATGGAGCTTTGCCAGACCATAACTCAGTTACTACTGAGAATGGTCTGGTTTTAACCAGGCTACCAGGAGACACAAACAAATGCACAACCCCTCGTGGAAGAAGAACGCCGTCTACAACTGTGACAATCAGGGCTTATCTGGATCAACTAAGCGTTGGATTTTCAAAAGTATGTAAAGTTCGCGGCACCATTGTTGCAGTAAACTTGCACTACGTCCTTGAATGAATTATTTATAGATGTATAGATATATTTTCAAGCCCCAAAACATGACGCGGAACAAAACGAACTGTGATTGGTTGCGTTACATGTCAGTCAAACGTCCTCTTGGGCGGTCCTTGGCCAAGAAAAGCTGCGATAGAATCCAGACCTTCTGCCGTCAGTCTGAAGGTCTGGCTACGCAAGAGTAGTTTGTGAAGTAAATAATATAGGCTATAACTTGTGTGTGTACACTGCTTTATTTTAAATGGTGGGTGCTGATTTTTCGTAAACGTTCGGCCAATCAGCATACACATATGTCACTGGTAGTTTATATTGTGCTGGGTTAGACCCTACTCTGAAGTAGGAGTTAATTTAGTTCCCCCATAAGATGTTCCTGAACTAAAATCGTTCCCAGTTCCTGCAGTGCGAACACGCCAAAAAGCGTGTACTTCAGCCATTAGTTCTAGGAACTATGAAAAGGTTCCTCCGGTGCAAAAGCCCCTAATGTCAACCTTTCTCACTCATTGTGACTAACTAACCTATGCCACTCCCACACCATACATGCATCAAAGCCAGAGCAACTTTTCTCCATTCTCATTATTAATCAAGGTGAGACAAAAACACGTTTTGGAAGAAGGATTGATAATGTATTGACTCGTTTTTTAAATTTGGTTAATCCAAAAAAAAAAAAAAAAAGGTTTCAGTGTAAATAAATACCATTTATTATAAGAAACATTCTTAAACTCGTTTTATCATCACAAACCATTTGACAATGTGTATTATACTGATATAGCCCTACAACCTAAAGAGTAACCAATCAAAAATGGACAAAAACATTGTATTGCATCATAACCGCTTTTATATTTGCTAATAACCGCTTTTATATTTGCTAATGTTGTGTAATATTGATACGACTGCAATCAAGCCATTAGTCTGGATTAGCCTTAGCAGTCCTGTGTGACCTCTTTTAGAGTATATTGTCTCTGCGATCATGGGTACAGAGCATTATTATGGCTCTCTTTATTGAATCAGACACTGGATTCAGTTTGTCAACAGTACCCGTGTTTACTCTAGAGCAGGCAGCACTGGCTCATTACTCTCGTATGGATTTTTCTTCCTTTTTTGTTTACTGTGTAACTTAATACGTACATTAGAAGTTATTTGTCTGCACCTGGCTCAGTCATCGCTTCACCATGTGACTCTGAAAGATTCTCATTACAGTAATGAGAGACTTTCTGCTGATGCGCAAAACATGTCAAAACAGGCAAACAGAAGAGTAAACAACTTGAGCAACTGCAGTAAACAGAATGTCCATAGTTAAAAAGCAAATAATGGTTTCACCTGTTTCTAGAACAATTATGTTGCAATTACTCAGTAATTGACACAGATGCAGTCTATAGTTAAGTGTTTTTTTTTTTTTTTTTTTGCGGTAACATATATGTAATGTATTTTCATCTTTAATTCATCTCAATATAGTGAAAGATTAATGGCAGGAGTAGCTTTAGATGGACTGAGTTCAGCAGGTAACACTTATTTCCATTTTCTTCACCAGTTGAACTCTTAACCAGATATTATGCAGAATAATTTCACACATTTATGCCCTATGAAAGCATTAGAGGCACAGATCCCATGTTTTTGTTGTGAGAAGTTTCAGATGAAGTGTACGTTTTACTGAGGTGCCGGATCCGGATTCAGCTTGTTCTGGCACAAATTAAGACCTAAACGAAAGAATATGTGGGTTAATAATGACAGAACTGTAATTATAAATTTTTGGGTGAACTATCCCTTTCTTCTTCTTCTTCTTCTTCCCTTATTACCGTTACATTTGCAGCCCTGACACATATAACCCTTTATCTGTTTTTTTGTTGTTGTTTTTTTACTTTATAAATGGTGTCTAATTAATTTAGATGTTTATTTAGTGTGTTTTGAAAGAAAATGGCCAAATCATGGTTTAAACTCTCGTTAATCCCCAACTTTTGTAACAGGGTCGCAAAAATCACAAACTTCCTATAAAATGATTGGAAAACAAAACAGCTCATATAATATTTATATAAAACTCACTCCTGAGGATGACGATCAACATTTTCTGAAGGTAAACCATCTCCTTACACTGACAATTGGTTCAATAAAGGAGGGGTGGAGGGATATGTAGGCCCTATTTAGAACCTTTACTCATGGAAAGTGCCAAAATAACTGCACATGCAATAAATAAATAATAATTTATTAAAAAATACAGTTCATCCACTTAAAAAAAAGAAAAAAAAAAAGAAAAGGGAGATTTCCCCAATGTGCAGCGCAGAGTCTGAAGACACAGCACATAAGTCATCAGGGAGGAGGTAATTTATTTTCCCTGCGTTTAATATGTTACAGCCCAATGCTTGTGTGTCTGTGGCGTGCGAGCTGCTTGGCACAGGCCGCTTTCGTAGCCGGCTGCCTCCTCTACCGATACCTGTGGTGTTCTTCATGGTTCAGGGGCTCCTAATTTAAATAGGAAGTTGCACATATTTCACAGAAACACTGGGAGCTGAGGAGCGGGGTGAGGTAGGGGGTGCTTTAACACAAGATGGGGCAGATGATGTACTACTGCATGACGTTTGGATGATCCTTCCCGAACGTGCCAGAGAGGGTCACGGATCAGAGCAGGCAGAGGTGTAGTGCGGCTACAAATGGCAAGACATGCTGGTAGCCTGCAGGAGCGTGCTGATGGGCCATAGTCTGCTCGTAGTGCTCATTGAAGCACTGGGAGATATGACGGTAATTCACTCACCATGAAGCCAAACGAGTTCTTCCTCTAGTTATACTGGATTCAGAGCCTTCCACTACGATCACCCAAAAGTATGCAGGATTTAAAAGTGCTGCAACCTTCACAATAAAAAATAATCAGCAATCAATGAATGTACAGTTTCACCTCTTTTCCAACACACTATTCCAGATTAATATAAAGATACTTGTCTTGTAGTGTTGTTTTTTTGCTTTTGCTGTAGTGCACAGATACTGACTAGAATAAATATAGGATATATAGTTATATTTTCCTCAACTAATGGTTTAAGAGCACGTTCACACGACAACGATGTACTAAAATGGAAAAGTTTTTCCTTTGCGTTTTTCGTGCACAGATGACCGATGTCAAACCGATCCCCGTTCACACGGATTCGTGAAAATGACTAAAAACGCGGTATTATGCATGCCAGGCCAGTAGTTGGTGATGTCACTTTGTAAGGAACACTACGCGCCTAGAGAACGAACACATAATATGCATGCGCATGACGTCGTAGCATTTTTATATAGTTTACACGGAAATGACAACGGTATCTTTTTCAAAGACATGCACTTTGAAACCCGTTTTCAAAAGTTTGCATTTTCAGGCCCCCCAAAATGCTGTTGGTGTGTAAATGAACAGCCAAAACGCATTAAAAAGTTTTGTTTTTAGTTGAAAACAGTGTTGTGTAAAGGCCCCTAAGACAAGGAGGGACTTGGTTACAACTTTCCCCGGTGGTAACTCTATCCCAGGACAGTGTAACATTCATTTTCAAATGTGCTAATTTATACATTAGGCTTCATTTTAATTGAAATGTAGTGGCATATTTTATACTTTTATTCTTTCAATCATTTGTATGCACATATATCAGTTCTGTATTTTTGTGAC
Organism: Leuciscus leuciscus; assembly: GCF_965113295.1. NCBI lineage: Eukaryota > Metazoa > Chordata > Actinopteri > Cypriniformes > Leuciscidae > Leuciscus > Leuciscus leuciscus. The sequence goes on from NC_138738.1 coordinate 29,975,816, forward strand.
TTTATGCTCTTTATCATTTTCAACCATGGTAAAGTACCACATATTATCAAAGTGTTCCAACTGACCACCTTAAATGTTTACCTGATTTTCTCAGTGAACTTGCATGCTATCACTGTGAAAGAAACATTAATTTGAAGAAGACAAATCACAACAGGCTTAGTCTGTTTTGATGATCGGACATGAAAAATGACATACACAGTAAAAGAAGAAAAGCGTGCTCCACAAAAAGCCTTTATTGAATAACTGTTTTAAGGAATATGGATATGCACTTCAAATTTTCCATGCAAATGGGTGATGACATTTCAAACTTGCTGAAATAGTGAAATACTCACCGTGTTACAACTGTACTCTACACATGGTCAAAATGAGATCAAAAAACCTCTCACGTTATACAGATATCAAATAGAAGCCTCAAACTAAACTGTAATTTCATTATCAGCCCCCTCTGTTGTGAGCTAATATTGCACTCTCAAGTTTAGTCGTTTCATTTGAAGCAACTGCACCTAAAATCATTTAAAGGTCCTTTACTCTGGGCTAAAATAGCACAGTAACCCAATCAATAGATTACACCTTGCCTCATGTGGCACAGATAATCTATTCAGAGCTGTATCTCGCTGGGCTTTCTGCTCAGACCAATATTTATCTGAGCTCAGAATCAGCATCATCTCTTATACTGAACACACACACATGTACAAATACACCAACTATGTCTGACCAAGCTAGCAATGACCTGTGACACTTGACCTCTGACATCGTGACCTGTTGTCTGATGGCCTATCGATTATGTCTGGGCTTTACTGGGTAATTGCTGGATTGTAATTACATTACATTTTATTTAGCCAGTAATATGGATGATTTTTCAAAAGATGCTTTGTCTGCCAGATGATCTTTTTGTGTTATTTCCTTGTCCAACTGATTCAAAATTTCAGTTTTTGTTAGTATTCTGAAACTAAAGCAGCAAAAATAAATCTGACAGATAAGTAATCAGGCATGTCTCAGTCTTCCCCTCAAGGACCCCTTTGGTGGGACTTAGAATTTTCCATTAGGAACAGAGGGCTTGGTTCCCATTGCTGTGTTTCCGGGCTCATTGACTGCGTAACCATGGGGAAATGGGATACAAAGCCTTGCGTCTTCTGGCGGGAGTTGTCATGGGAAGCTCTAGGTTCAGGTCAAGGATTAGCAGATTTGAAATGAGTGGATGAAGGAACCTGTGAAGCATTCTACAAGTTCATTTATTTTTTGGTTATTATTTTTGAAGCAGTTTCAGATTGATTAAAATAGAATGGTGTTGTTGTTTTTAATTCTGGGTGGATTCTTGTTTGTTTGTTTGTTTTTCGGTATGTATGTGTAATTGCACACACTTTGTGTACATAAAGATTTAATAATATTTCATCTCTCTCGGTATCACTACAGCATTAAATATCATTCCCATACCACTATTAATAAATATGAAAACAAAACGTCCAGAAGGAGCATTAGAAAAGATGACGTTTTGTTGAATTTCTCAACTTGACATGAAGATGTGAAACCTTTTTGCCGTGGTATTAAAACTGAAACAGCGGTTCTTTGATGTTGGCCACTGATGCTGCTGTGAAAGACTTCAAAACCTTAGCGTAAATTGAGTTTGTTGTGTATACAAGCACCTGCCAGATTTAATATTGAACGGATGATCCGAAATGGATTTTTGATCCCAGTAAAATGAGGAAAGATGTCTGAAACAACAGAAATAGGGAGGGGGAAATTTATAGCCCTCCAAAGCTGAGATTTCTGCTCCCAGGTGAAAAATATATCTCGTCTCAACCTTCTGTGTTTCCTTTTGATGGGCAGGTTTCCATGTAAAGAAAAACCTATAGGTCTGACCTTCTTACTACTTTGCCTCTGGCTATTCACAGATTGCATGTATTTGTGTGTGTCTCAACCTTAGGGGGTGATCCGAATCAAACCGGCATAAATATTTCAGTGCATTTTTCCTGCTCCTTTGGACCTCTTATTAATACACTTACAAGCAAAATTCGACAAACAAAATTATGTTTGCATTAGCTGTTAATTTGTCTTCTCTATTCTAAAAAGTATATAAATTATATTAGTATTAGTTCAGTTATATACCATATATTTGTTGTATTGAATGACCGAGTCACAACTGATTCAAAATCCAATCACTTTTTATAAAACAAATTTCTTTTAAAGGTACTACAAGTTACTAAATATATGAGTTGGCATAAATTAAACCTTGATTAGTCAATAAAAATATGCTATCTACTGATGGTTTTTATTATCATTTAAGCACTTAATTGAATGTCATTTCACATATTAGCGATGTGTACACATATAAACATATTTTGTGTGTGTGTGAGGCAGAGATAAAATTTCATCCAAATGAAATAAAAAGTAGAAAGTCTTTGGAGATGCCTCTGGACATCTGCGCCATCGCAAAAATGAAAATGACTTCATTATGAAAGTTTAATCAGAGAGATTCTGCATGGCTAAGTTTAACCATCCCTGAATAAAACAAAGTTTTGGATTCAGAGAAATTCAGAGTCAAATGTCACTCACAGGAACCAGAAGACTCACATTGAGCTGTATATCCTGACACTTAAAACAGTGAAAATGCATTTATCCTCTGGTTATGGACTTATCCCCTAAGTATAGACCAATTCCAGTGTTTACTTATATAAACAACATACATTATTGGACATTAATTAAATGGCCACTCAGCAGAGATGAAACAATACTCAAAAACTCTCTCCAATGTGTTAAAATGGACAGTCCATTAGACAAATAGTATGAAATGACTGAAGAGCCACATGTGTTGATGAGAGGCCCGACGAAGAGCCATATCGTCACTGTCGGAAGCTTGACAAACACATTATTAGAATAAACTCTTGGACTGGATCCATTTTTTCCATTCAGATGTTGAAACAGTTCACACAAACAAATGCTCAGAGTAAAGTGAGGCCACACAGATGTCACTTTGCTATATCGGATACTGGATAGTCAAAATCTCTGGTTTTGAGCAATTTTATTGAATTAAAAAATATATGGGAAACTGTTTAGTATCCTACAATAATCAGTCAGCTCAGTCACACAAAGGAAACACTGCTTTAGCTACGAAAATGTTGCTGCAGTAACTGATTATCTTCTAATATGTTGTGTTATACAGTAAAATATTATATTATGGTAATACTATGTACAGTAAACAGACATAATTCTGTATATAGTATTATCACATAGCCTTTAATACAATATTGTAATTAAACTATATTTAATTTATATACATTTAATATATTTTATGTATAATAAAAACTACATCATGAGCTTTGATCATTAAACTAAGTATTCAGATATCTTACTTACTGACAACTATCCATTATATCCATTTTATGTAAGCTATATAATGATCTCATTGATTTATATTACAAGCTTTAATAATTTTCAGCTTGCAGTATCAGCTATCTTAAATATCAGCAACTGAATAAAATTGAGATGTTATTTTATTTTCTTATATCATACTATATTATCCGTAAATGCATACAAAAACAAACTTTTTTTTTTGAATTTGACAATAAACTGTTCAATTTTTTTTTATTTTTTTTATTTTATATGCCAAGCTTTTCAGAGTTAAAATATTGTTGTTTCTCATTCTGATCTGATCAAAGTGACAATTCAAACTGTCCATTTAAAACAATGTCTTCAACTTAAGTACAGTGATTGAAATTTCAAACCTGACTGAGATATTGACAGGAAAACAGGCGGCTGGGAATAAATAGACCTGCGAGTTGTTTTTCAGCTATTGTAAACAGGGTTACCATCGGCAGCTCAAAAAGGAAAGTAGATAAAAACAGTCTGCTCTGAACAGGCTGCGTGAAGATTGAAATCTCCTTTAATGAACTGCTGTAGTTGAAATTGTCAGCTACAGCTGGGCTAAAGCAGGAGAGAGCTGGACAAATAAAGCAGCTAAATGTGTTTCGCTACACACTGCCACAATTCCGGTTGGATTTACATAATTATCAAGCTTAGTCAAGATATAAGACACAATATAGAAAGATTTACTCTAAAAGGTTCCAGCAAACAAAGCATATCCCTCCTGAGGACCGAAAGTAAACGCGACTTGCATCAAAACCCTGTAATTTTTCGGACACATCAACACCTTTCAATGCAGTGTAATTTTTCACAAAATAGAACTGAGAGTTTGATTCCTGATGACCAACAGCTGCAATCAGTTCAATCAAACACTTTGCCTTTATTAGGAGTCCAAAGCTGTCCTGAAAACAACCCTGAATGATGTGTTTAGAGGGCAATTAATGGCACCTGACTGTTTCAGTGAGGGACAAGCAATTCCTGCCGCAATCCATCTGAAGTAATTATGCCATGGGGCTGAAAGAGCCATTTCTTCTCTCCCCACCCCTCTCGCAGACAGAGGAGGATGCCGTGATGGAGCAGGGCAGGACAAAGCCAAGCGTCCTCTCCAAATGATCCACTACCGTGTTTAACGGCCGCTTTTCTACTTTGTAATATTAATGAAGTTCCCCACTTGGCATCCTCCACCTGTGCTCCTGAAGAGGATGAGAGGAAAAAGCAAATGGCACGGAGGGGAAAAATTACGTTGTGATACATTTTTCTTTCCAAAATATTTGGTGTCAGCCATTCATCAGGAGAAGCCAGTAAATCATGGATGTACGAGTGAAGATCGAAAGCAATTACCATTAGGGCAGTGGTGGTGCTCACGGCCTCCCTGTGCCCTGTGTCTGAATCTCAATGCTCTTCAAAGTGTGTGTGTGCACTTTAAGCGTGCGATCAATATGGCCAAGCGGTTAGCGTCCAAGAACTCCCTTCAAGTGCTTTCGTACAGCGCAGCCCCGGACCCTTCCTCCGCAAAAAAAAAAAGAAAAAGAAAAAAAGAAAGTCAATTCATTTCAGCGTCGACTACTCTGTGGAAAAATTGTTCTTGTGAAACATTATTGACATACTTTAACCTGCATTTCCAGCATCCAGGGCGAGGAAAGTCAATTCTCATTTGGAGACACGGTGACGCTTTCCCCCCGTGGACTGTCCACAGTGCAGGATTACGGAGGCCGGTGGTAGGTGTTGTAAGGTCGAAGGTCACAAGGCTACTGCTGACCCAAGGTCAAGGTGACAGTGGGATATCAGACCAGCCCTCATCTGCTTCGCTAGCCTTGTAGCCAATCAATACCATTAAAAAGTCTGACTGATCTATTGGCCTTGCCCCTCCTCTTTCTCCCTCTCCCTTCCTCTGTGTCTCTCTTTCTTTGCTCACTTGAAATCATTCATTTCTCCCCTTATGTTCTTCTTACAATGTAACAGGTCCCATCTAGATAGAACCCTGGTGTAGATGGACAGCTGCGGCAAGATCTGTACTGTATTGTTTGAACAATGTTTTATTAAGCCTCTGCTCTCTTTAATATTTACATTGGTGCATTTGAGGGTCTGAGGCTGCATGAAGCAATTACACACATGACCAAGTCGATAGCCAAAGAAATAGCGACGGCCTTTATCATTGCGGCAAAAAGAATATTAGCAAATCCTCTGGTACTGCCACAGATGTAGTTTGCATTTCAATTAAACGGAAGGAAAATACTAGTCTTTTCTTCAAAGTCTATGTCAATCGTTACAGCAGCATAAAGCATGGAGGGCAAGTTGGGTCGCAGTGCATTGTGATGGCATACAGAATTATACAAGCGGGGAGTACAGACACAAAAAAATCGAAATAGTGTCCTTCATCTTCAGTTGTGTGGTACATATTAAGTACAACTTAATCTAAGGCCTCACTTGCACTATGGAATCACATCTTTTTGGTAAGTGTCCTTACCGTGAGATCATATAACATCATAAATACGCATCATGTCTTAAATATTGAACCTAATTATCTACACAATAGAAATGTTAGTATTGTTTTTCTACAGAATGATGTATACCAAAATCACTTTCTTTCACATGATACGTGTCTGCAGGGTTTCATAAATGGTGCAGGCTTCCAAGGTCAGTGGAGATATGGAGACTATGGTTAGTTACCCATTGAGATAATGGGATTGACATGAATATTAATATAATGATGTTATATTGTTATACTGCCCTGTTTTTGTTGAAAATTGTGGAGTGCATAATAGGGAGGTGGAACCTGTGCTTCAAGGACATCAAAAGTGAAAACGGGGTTACACTTAATTTTGAGGCGCCATCGTTACAATGTAATTACACAAATAAGTACCGAGTAATAATAATTGAATACATGTACTTACTAAATGGTTAAGGTTAGGTTTGGTTTAGGGTTAGTTATTTTGGGAAACAGCCTGTAATTCTAAGATGATCCATGCGATCATTTCTACATGTACTTATGGTTATGGTTAGTACTGAGTAATATTAAGCATCTACATGTACTTACTATAGGGTTATTTTAGGATTAGGATTTGGTTGAGGGTTTAGCTGCATGTAATTATGCATAATTTACTTTTATTACCATGGTAAGTAGATGTAACATATGTAACTATGTCACCTTAAAATTAAGTGTTACCAAAAATGGTGTCAGCCGTTCTGCAAAACATTGCGGCACAGGTGACAGCTGCCATAGGTCCATCAGTGGGGATTTCTTTAAGACTGCAAGGGAAGCTCGGCTTCCCCTATAATGTCAAAAAATTTATGATCAAATATGTACTATTGTGTTAACATTTTATTGACTAAAAATGCATTAGAACACGTTCATCTCAAAGACGAGTTCGTTCAGAATCAGCTACATATTGCAGGTCGAGTGATTCGATTTCCTTCTCTTACATTCCCGTAGCGTCACAGTGCATTTCCCTCGAAGCCCAGCGTCCATTGACTTCCATTGGCTTTTTTCAGTGCTTCAAAACTAGACGGTCATTGGATAAATGCTTCGATTATGTCCCGCCCACGGACGCTTAGCGTCTCTGGGGGTGAATGGAGGAGTGGGCTGGCCCGGACTCCGGGCTTCTGCGTGATGATTGGAGGGTCTGTCGAAAGACTGCATCTCCTTTTGATTGACAGCGATTTTATACTATAAAAAGTCGCTGACGCTGAAGCTATTTGAGCTCAGTCCCATCGCGGATTTTGCAAGTGTAGTCGAAAGACAAACTGCTGCAACCTATTTCTTGGTATTTGGTTGGCAAAATTGCTAGCCAATTTTCATCATACATTTCACACAATTATACATTTATACCTTTATTATAATATTACTTATTATATTTTTTATATTATTATTAGTAATAATAAAAAAATAATTATTAAAATAATTAAAATAATAAAAAAAAGTATTATTAGTAGTAGTATCATTATACTTTATTATATTATTGCATTTATACAATTATACCTAGCTCTGCTGGCCATTGAGAGGACACTGGTCAAGTCACTGGAAAAGACACAGTTGGTACGACAGGGTCACAGAGCATTTTCTTGAAAAGGAACATAGGGTAGAATTTACGTATAAATAAATGGACAATTTTTATGATGTAGGACGAAATGAGCTTCCCCTCTTTGAAAGACCAGCGGCCGCCACTGAGGTCCATTTATCAGAGAGGAAAAGGTTATAGAAAGGGAGGAAGATGGTGTTGGTGAACATATATATGTCCATGTCCACACAGTTTTATTAGCTTGCAAATCACATCATACAATTTTCTCCTCAAATACTTCATCTGGACTAATTAAATGAAATTCTTTGACTACAAAAGTCATGCCACCAGGGTTATGCACCAGGGTTGTTCCTGAATTTGAATTAAATGGGAATGTATGGAAGGAGAATTAAAGTGAATTGAAAATGATTTGATTGCTGCAAAGCTTTGTTTTAGAGTCGTTTATCCTTTTATTACTATTATTATTATTATTATTATTATTATTAAAATACAGTTTAATTTAGCTTATATATTTTATCATATGGAGGGTGGAGGTACATGTGATTTCCCAGAATGCATTACTTTTGTCTTTGAATTACAATTAAGTTAATTCAACTTCCTGCGAGTGTGTCCAATTCAAATCCAAACTCATGAATTGAAAGGGAGCCAGCCCAGTTTTCATATATTTTATACATTTATTCAATGTAATTATTATTTAAAATGATTGTATTACTATAATTATTGATTTAAATAAAACAAAATATAAATAAATGTATCTTTGAATTAATGTCTGTCCAGTATACTGTGTAAAGCGTAAGCATTGTAGCTTTATTTTAAGTTTAGGTAATTTTGCGGCTTCCTTGCAGGTGACTGCACAAGTCTATTTCACTCTACAATTACTCCAGAGCACTCATTGATCTACAGCGATTTTCAAGTACTACTTAAGTTACGATGCTTTTGGGAAACAGCCTGTAATTCTAAGATGATCCATGCGATCATTTCTACGAGTTATTTAGGCTTACAGTGCGTATGGGAAATGAAGCCCAGAAGGTTTTGTTGGTTAAATAACTGAGCAACCTGGATTGATACTTCAGCTTCAAAAAGAATTATGTGTCCATAACACATGACACATTTCCCAACAGAGAGTGAAATATTTAGCTCCCTCTTCTCCAGGACTTCAGGGAGTGTTGAGGGTTGAGTGTGTGTTGCTTTGATAATCAAATTGCCGTGCTCCTCCAAAACACATTACGGAAAGTAATTGCATGAGTAAGAAGTAGAAGTAGAAGCTAGTTTCTCCTGTGTGCTGACTGTGCTGCAAGCGTGGACCGGAATCAGCCCGTGACGACAGATACGAGGTTGGTTGTGTGTTGGAGTGCGAGTGTATGCATGTGCGTGTGTTGTGAGTTAGTTTGACAGGGAATTTGAGACAGCACGACATGGCTCTGAGGGATGTGGCACCCTTTGTGACCCATCATTTATCAGACAATAAACAGCAAATCATGTGACCACAACCCTTGCATTCCTATTGGCCTTTTAAGCTGATTAGTATGCAGGTGACAATGCATGGCCTCAGCCCCCCATGTTCACTCCATGGAGCCTCCATCACAATGAATTATCGGCGTTAGCGGTGATCAATTCGAGCAGACCACTTCCTCAGCACCAGACGGGGGCAAGAGGCACGAAGAGTGTGTGTAAAGTTTAAGATTTTAGAGTAGCAGATTTTAAGAGTTTTCTGCAAAAGCATCAGAGAAATGGATGGATACCAAGAGAGTAAGACTGAGACGAAATGGGTGAGAGGGTGGGGAAAGACACCAGATGTGCTCCGTTTTGGAGCGACTCATTGGATGGCGACAGCCAAGCGTGGCGTGTAGCCTGAGGTGCTAACAGTAAATATTACAATATCACAAGATTCTGCCTGCAAACACCATTTTGTGGTCTCTGAGTCAATTCCCTTTTCCCCCCTGGTGTTGCGCGTTGATGGAACTAACTCTGCGAGAAAGAAAATATATATGCCATACACATATTTCAAATGCACAGAGAGAGTCTTTGCTGAACATTAGAGTCAACTTAAGTCATGATGGAACTGAGAGTAATTCAACAAGCCACCATAAGGACAGAGATAGGACTTTTAAGGCTTTTTGAGGAATAATGGCATTGCCGGGATTCATGGGATTGCATTTGGCTTCCTGTGGCGTCAGGGCTTTTTTTGTCATTTGGCAAAGAGCAGTGATGTCGTCCCACCATGGGTGCCCGGCAGATGGGCTTCTGTGTAGAGAAATGAGCCGGGAGCAACCTCTATAGCTTCTGCTCTCTCTCTGCCTTTTTCACTCACTCTGTCTATCTCGCTTGCTCACTGAGCGCCCTCCCTTTTTCATGTCCTGGGGCTGCTGTATCTCTTCTCTGAGCTGTGACAGTGGGAGCTCTGTGGGAGGTGAGTTGGTCGAGCCAGCCCTAGATGCTGGAGCCCATCTCAGGCTTGTGCTACCGGAAAATCTGCCTCTTCACGCTCTGCCGAGTACACACGCTCGCTCTGATGAGAAAGCGGCACGGCTTCTCCATGAATCTTTTGGTGGAAAAACATATACCTTGTGGTGCTGCCTAGAACTTGCCAGAGGTCCTTTCACAGCAGTGTGTGGGTTCAGTCTCCAGTCTAGCCATGGGTGCGGCGCACACCCCTTGCGGTCTTTCAGTTAAGCATGTCTTTCTCAATTCTCTCCCAAATATCCACTGCAAGTCTCATGTCATGCATGTGCAGACCACGTCAGCCGTAACAGCATCTGTACCAGATTTCCACATGGACGCTATAACCAGAAAATCCATGTACTCATATTGTTGTTATTTGGACAACGCAAATTACAGTATGTGGATTAAAGAGTACAGTTACTACAGTTTCAATGCGGTCGAGCCAATACAGTGCAACATTTATGGCCATGATAGGTCTAATCTTTCAGTCATTTGGTTACTCTTGTAGATTTCTAATAATTCCCCAGTACAAACAAATCCACAAAGTCACCATCCACTATTTAACCACATATTTGGAAGTCCCCAGTACCATTTAGGCTTGTCACCAAGTCAAGTGATCTAAAATCTGTTGCAAGGACAAGATTATCTGTGTCTGAATAAAAACAGAACTATGTGTTTTAAAACTCAATGAGAACCCATGTTTGAATGTAATTCTATTTCATTTATAGTTTCCTTATAGTAAATTTGCCTAGTATATATATATATATATATATATATATATATATATAGTCAGTTTAACGTGTTAAAAATATTGAACGCAATTAAAGCAGTATCCATTTTTTATTTTTTTTCTGTCATGCTTTGGCTAGCGTTACAATATGTGATCACGCTCTTATTCAAGCAAATTCTTTTAAACCATTCAAGCACGATAAGACACAAAAGAGAAGGCAGTGCAGTACTACTGGCGCGCTGTCTGTGAATCTCCTGTCTGAGACACACACACACTCGTGTGCACAGAATGCCGCTTCAGACAGCGCATGCACGGATAAAAACACACAAACTTATGCCAAAATGCCTGTTTTGTCGAGTATCCTCACAAGCACAGTTAAATTAGTTAAATTAAGTCTCTAATGTACGTAAAGAGTTGTGAGAAAATATGATGTGCGTCAGATCCGCGTCATGTGCATCAGGTTTTAAAGTGACAGCAGCCTAATAAACCTGCTGCTGTAATGTCTGTCATTAATGTTAATCAAAGAACAAAAGACGGAGAAATTTACTCACTGCTCTTGACTGAATAACATTTTTAGCTTTAAAAATGATTAATCTATATTTAATTTATAATTTATGCAGTGAAAACTGTGAAGTGTTTGATAACTTTATTAAATTTCTGTATAAATCCTACCTGTTAGACCTACCTAAAAATCATTACAATGTTACATGGGTCAAAATCAATGAAAACAGTAACTTTTTGTGCATTTTAGCAGGGCAAGTAATAATCTGAACTGGTTTGGCTGGGCCAATAGAACAAATTGAACCCTGATATATTGAAGGGCATATTATAATGGGTTTATGTGAAGATTGTTTTAAGTTTTTACTTTAATTTGGAGATTAAATGTGAAATTATTACAATATAAAAAATATATAAAAAACTAATTACAGACTAATTAATTACAGATTTTTTTTTTTTATGTATTAATTGTAAAATGTATGTAACAAAAATGTAATGTAAAATAAGTATGACAAAAAATATAACACTATTCTTAGGATTTTGGATAAAAGTAAAACTAATCAAATATTGTTCTATTAGTTTTGTATTATTCATATTTAGTCATCATAAGTCATGCCTTTCTGAACAAGTTATTTGGTAGTGTGCACATCTCTAATGTTAATGACTGTTTTCTTATTTATTTTTGTCTGTGTTGAACTATTTGCACAGTATATAAGTAACTCTCCTACCATTGTTTCAATAGTTTATTATTTGTAACCTCAAAAATCTAGCTTGGGTTTTGACAGTCATGCAGTCAGTATAAATCAAGACTTCTTACCAACACGCTCGTACTGTAGTTGCACTCTTCATTAAAACAGCACAGTCACCACAAAGAGTACTTTGTAGAAAAGAGAGTGTCTCAAAGGTTTAATGCTGAGCCATCACACACAAACCCAATTTCATTCCTCCCTCTCTCATTTTTTCTCATACTCAAGTACACGTAAAAAGTATTCCCTGATGCTGTTTCCTTTTAGTTGCCTTTTAGTTTAACATGTTTTTTTTTTTCTTCTTCTTTTTTTTCATAGATGAAGGGAAGAGTTTACAGGCACAATTAGTTTCAAAGTCAAACCTGTCTTCAAAATCCCGGTCGAGCCCCCAAAATATTTCCTGGTCCTTTCTTAATTGATGATTCATGATGTTTTAATGCGATCAGTGTCCAAAGCAATCATGGAGATAAGTGGTTGGGGAAGAAGGGTCTTTGGAGACGAGACGCCCAGGGTCCTGAGGTCAACCTGTTAAAGTTTCATTTCAGGAAATAAGACCAAAGTCAGCAGTCTCTCTTCAGCAGTGTCAGGCGACTATGGCAGCTTATCAAATTCCCACGCCTTCTGCTTTAAATTACAAATCACTCCCTCTGCAGAACCCTTCTTTATTACTCCACAAAGTGCTTATGCTTCAGTACAAATAATGGTTTGATTACTTGTAAATTAATCTAATTGATCAAATTCCTTTGCACAGAGATCAAAATGAAACTAAGTCACATTTAGGAGCCATACATTAAATGCTATACTCCGCTCACATTTATAAATCAATCTCTTTTGGACAGTATGCAATATTTAGCACCTAAAGCATTCATTTTATGCGTACATACGCATACTCGATTTCCTGACTTACTGGGCTTTGACAAAGACAAGGACAAAACATGCATTGCTATGCAGATCCTGACTCTCATACCCATGACATGGGACTCATTATTCAACATGCAAGCACTTTCTCCAATATCTAATCTAGTGTCTGACACATATTCATGAGCAGTAACATGATTCTGTAAGCATTTACACTAGCATATGGTCATTTAAGTGTCATTACATGTTGGTTACATTACAAAAGTAAAAGTAGCTAATGGGCAATCAGGTTTGTCTTGATTTACGCAATTCAAGTAGTGTGCTGCTAACGATGTTTACATGTGTTTATAAAGGAATGCTTGAAGTTCATACACCTGGACTTGTGTGTGTATGTTATGGATATACAGTATGTACATTAACAGGCACCATGTCCCTCTCGGAGGGAGGACTCTTTTATAATGCCTCTATATATGAGCACACACTCCCTCTCGCTCTCCTTTTCTGTCTCTCCTCTCTAAAAATGCCCTGGGAGATTCTATCAGGCCCACAATGGTGCGACAGCACTGAGGTGTGAAAAAGTAGCCAAAGCAGAACAATTGTGCTGCGATTAAGCCTCGGTTACAGTTCATTCCCGCCTCTCTGCCTCTATCTGGAAAATTCAATAGAGTAACCTTAAGAATTTAATTGATGCTGCCAACAGGATTACAAAGCCGGGGCTCGATGGAGGCCAGGGACAGCTGATTAGCAACAGGGTAATTGTTAATTGATTGATGTATCCCCTTACCTCTCTCCATGGGCCTTTTATAAAGTGTTTTGTTTGCAGCCGGGCAGCTCAGTACAGCTGGACAGCACATTACCATACATCTTCCTTTCCCTGCTTCTCCAGACTCTGAGAGAGCAGCGTAGGACAAAAGACGGCAGAGAGACAGGAGTGGAGGTCGGTCGTGAGGGCTGTCCAGTGCCCCATGACTCAACAAACAAAGGCAACTGACAAACCACTGCAACAGGGTTACTAGCACATTCCTTCTCCTCTGAAGTCCTACTTCCGTGGTGGCAAGGCATTTCATTTAACGAGTGTTTTTCAGGATCTATTTCCTTTTGAATTTGCTGAAAATTTTAAACAATGCCAATCGCTCCTACATGTCACATTTCGTCTCATTTGATCCATTCTTTCACTCTCACTGGCATGTTTTCTCATTTTATGTCTCGGTAGCATGTTCATCAAAGGATTACATGATGCTAACTTGGCAGCCTGCACCGAATAGTACAGCAAAGGATCTTTTTTTTTTTCTTTCTTTTTTTGATAACCTCAGGCTTATTATTGGAATTTCTTTGTCTATTTATTTCACTTTCACAATACAGAGGCTTCTGATAGGACAGACACAATAAAGCCCATCTGATTCATGAAAGAGAAATTCCTTTGGGATTGTTATGTTGTTCTGTGTGCTTTCTCATTTCAATGGGATGTAGCCAAGCTTAGGTTAGTTAAGTCCAGCTCAACATATTCCATCGTAGTCTAGTCTTGCCCTGTCAAACCCTCCCCGACCGTGCAATATTTATTCCTGCGAGTTCTCCTAAACACCCCCAGTACTGCCTCGAGGGAATCAATGATGCTTAATAATGAAGAATTTATTCTGGCTTCCTGCTGGAGTTATTGTATTCAGGCTTGATTAAAGGAGATGTTGCCAGAGAAGCAGTTTTCCAAATGAAAGGCTTGAAAACTTTATAACCTCGTTGGGAAAGATTTTTCAAGCCTGTGGTCCCTCTCTGTGGCACTGCAGCTAGTTTGTTATCGCAGCTTTTACCTTTTCAATGAAAGTTATGAGCTAAGCTAGATAAACAGACCTATAATCTTTTTTTCTTTTTTTTTACTTTTCAAACCTGTTTATAGTGAAACAAAACGTGTCAGGGTTGGACTAAAGATAGTCCTCCCATAACGGCAAAGAGTGGCCTAATTTCACAGTTATATTAATAAAAGGCAGCTTGTACTGTACGGTCATGGGGGACATGTTTTCAATGGTGCTCTAATTGAAACAGTGGCCGCAGACAGCTTGTTTCTGCACTTGCTTGCAATGAACCATATCTGATTCGTCATTAAGTAATTATAAATGCTAATGCAAATAAAGCACCTTTCAAATGGAGCACCCCTTACGAGAAAATTAATCAGTGCCGACGACAGGGCCGCCGCTGAGGCTGGCAGCTTACGGACCGTCACTCTAGTCCTTACATGCTGATATGAAAGAGAACTTAATGATCTCTGGAGGATTCCATCATACAAGGATTTTTTTTTTTTTTTTTTTAAATAAGTATCTCTTTCTTTTTCTCCCTCTCTTTCTACCCGTCACCCACTCCCCATTCCAGTTCTTTCATTCTAACCCCCATACCCACCACCACCACCACCCCCCTTCTCATGTGCACTTTTAGTTTTTATTGCATTAATAAGTAAGTGGATGAGCTGCAGTGAAGTCTCTCTTCTAAAGAACAAGCAAAGGCATTTTGTAGCAATTACAGAACGATGAAAATGTAATTGTAGATATTAGAAGCTGTTGGCCAATTAAAGGGTAAAGTAATGCCCCCCCCCCCCCCCCCCCCAACCTAACCTTCCACCACTCTCTTCCTCTACTTTAGAACAATTCAAATCTTAAGCAAAATTGCAACAACAAAAAAAGCAATTGATTAGCAATTATGGCAATGTCTTGACTAGAATAGCCAAACATTTTTTTATTATTATTATCTTGCTGCGTATCATTTAGGCACTTTAGCGTAACATTACAGTATACAATGACAGAACTCTCACACAAGAGAAATGACTAGCATTGCTAACTTTGATAGTCGCATTTGATATTTGTATTAATAGTTTTGTATTTGTATTGATATTTGTTTTTCGATAAATTTTCTTAACAATGTATCTATTATTATTATTAGAATTTTTTTTCCAAAAGTGTAGAGGAAACTCCTTCTGTTCCTTAAAAGTCAGTGGGCTAGAGAAAACGACATTAGTCATTGGTCAACCCATTACATTGAATTAATCTAGCAGGTGATTTTTTAATCAAAGTAGATAAAATATGTATGAAATGTTCTATGAAATGTGCAACATGGGCTACACCTCTACCTACATTGTTTTCATAACTCCCAAAAATGTACCTATACATACAATTCACTGGAATTTTGTAAATGAGAACTTGTTCTCAACTGATTTTACCTGGTTAAACAAAGGTTAAAAAAATAAATAAAAATAAATTGTTACTGCAACTATTAGCAGTAAAACACCAACAACATTTATTCCTTTTCACACAATTTATTATTACAGGGACAGATTATTGAAAAAAATACTTATTCCTGTGATTACTTTCACAATAGTACTTTATGACATGAAAACATATATACATATATACTACTATGTCAAGTAGATGCAGTATTGCTAATCAATATCTGTTTGTAGTATAGTGTGTGAATATGTTTGTACATGTATATGTTCAATGTGCGGTGTACACATGTAAGGTGACAGAAACAAACACGTACACACAAACACTTATGTGTGTGTTTGTGTGTGTATTTGTGCATGCACACCCTAAGGCTGCATCGATCACACTGCATAATGACTCTTCTTATCAAGCCTAGAGCTATAAGCCATCTCTCTCTCTCTCTCTCTCTCTCTCTCTCTCTCTCTCTCTCTCTCTCTCTCTCTCTCTCTCTCTCTCCTTATTCCACACCATTGTCAAAATCCAAAAGAGGCACTGAGTACTCTTCTCCTCCTGATCTGAGATTTACATTACATAAAACTTAAACATCTTCCGGGCCTACCTGAGATGTAATATGTCCTTTCCTGTCCTATCCTTGGAGGTTAGGTTACATCTCTGTGGATCAAGTGTGTCAGGGACCTGTCCTTCAGAGCAACACACTGCAGTTAAGGCAAGGTTGGAAGAAGTTTGTGTGTGTGTGTGTGTGTGTGTGTGTGTGTGTGTGTGTGTGTGTGTGTGTGTGTGTGTGTGTGTGTGTGTGTGTGTGTGTGTGTGTGTGTGTGTGTGTGTGTGTGTGTGTGTGTGTGTGTGTGTGTGTGTGTGTGTGTGCGCGTGTGTGTGTGCGCGTGCGCGTGTGTGTCATCAAAAAAATTCAGCAAAGACACACAGGCTTGGCAGCATTTTGATAGCCATACCGAGTCCGATCACTGAACTTGCTCTAGTAATGTGTCAGTGAAATGGTGGCATCGAGGTGGTTAAGTAACCTTCAGCATCTCCGACCTGCCATCCACTGGAGATCAGAATCTCTGTCTAGACTGAAGAGTAAAGTAGGGCAGAGGCATGATACCAGGAGCAGGACGCTTGACACACACACATTTGTTTTTGTATCTTTGTGGGGGCTTTCCATGGACTTTATTATTTTTATACTGAGATAATATTTGCCATCTTATACCATAATCCTACCACTAAAATGAACCCTCATAGAAACCTCTTTGCATTTGGAGATTTTAATTAAAACATTATTTAGTATGCATATTAATCTGTTTTCCTCATGGGAACTGTTGGCTGATCCCAACAGTGTATCTGATGTATGAGTGTATGATCTATCAGTGTATGAGATTTTAGGTTTTACTATCCTTGTGGGGACATTTGGTTTGATAAAAAAATAAAACAAACAAACATCCGTTCTCCAAACCGCTTCCTCCATAAGGTTCTGTAAATAAATAACATGATGGATGGATGGATGGATGGATGGATGGATAGATAGATAGAAAATAAATAAATAACAGATGGATGGATAATATATTTTATCCCAAAATCTACACAATAGACTGTAAACATTCTGTACCAGTATGCATTTAATGTGATTTTTACGTTTCATCTCCCAAACCCATATAACATCTTTTTAATGTCTATAAAAACACGAAGTATCAGAATAATTTCAAATTATATATTTACCACTAGTCATTTTCCTCACTAACAAGGTGGTACTGCCTGTTCACATTCATCAGGTGAAAGTAGTCAGGGTGGATGGGATTGCATTATTAGTTTGAAACAACTGAACATCATAAAGACCACTTCTTAAAACAGTCCTTTTCGTTACTTTCATTGAAACAATTAAGATATAGCATAAGTATACAGCCCTCGGAGCTCCAAAATATGAAACTCATTTAAGGTGCAAGGTTTCTGTTCTGAATGTTTATTTAGTATTGCGCAGGGGTTACTCATTAGTTGGGCTATCGTATGAAAGGGAGATGGATTTGGCAGTGAAGAACAAACCCCTGCTGCTCCGGAAACATCGTTTGCTGGACACATCAATTTGTTCCTCTGCTACAGAGAGCTGGGAGCAATTGGCACTGTTCCAGCTCTCTTCTTCCCCTTCTCTCTCTTCCCCTCTCTCTCCCCCTTTCTCATCTACATATCTTTGTTATCAGGTTGGTTTTTGTGCGAGCGTTCGGCGGGGTTATCGTACCATCTGGACTGAGGCTCCTCGCCGCCTCTCACAAATTAAAACCCAACCTGTAAAATCAGCAAAAGAAACAATAAGCACCTTTAATCTCGCACTCCCTTCACCTGCTTTTCAAAAGGAAAAGAAAGGCCCTTTATTAATTAGACTGGCATCAAGCGGCCGTACATAAAACAATGTCGCTCTCTTTTTATTCTCCTCTCCCATATAATGACTTCAGGACTGATGGAAAGGCCTCTTTGAAGATGACATTCAAATCCTGACATTTGAATTATTTTGTGTATATCAGAGAGTCAGGCTTTTGTCAGGCCTGTCGTGGTGGTGTGTGTATGCAATGGCAGGCTATCTCTTTGTAAACCACTGCTGACTGGGATTGTTTATACACCTGTGGGACTTGGGATTGTTTTGTTTTTGTAAGCGGTCATATCATGAGAATTTTATGACATGGTAAACTTTAACAACTGCTATTTGGGGGGGGGGGGGGTCCCTTTTGAACAACATATCTTGTTCAAAAGGGACATTTCTAATTGAAAACTTTGGTCACAATGATATTTATATTAACTTAAAAACTTGAGTTCAGTTGCTGCCTTAAATTTTAAAGTATAATCAAATTGACTGTACAAGTCATTTCAACTTAAATTATATTAAACTGACTGAATCAAATTGATCAAATATTGTATAACTTATAAAAAAAAGTTGTAATTGCTTGAATTATTTTTATGAGTTAAGGTCATGTAAAAATATGTTGTCATGACATACTGATCATATAGTTGTTTACTGTGTTGTTCTTGTATGGTTTATGAGGACATTAATGTGTACAATCAAATATTGTGCAACAGCAGTGCAATAGCTGTTTTGCAACAGCAGTGCAAAATATGAAAAGACAATGCAGAAAAGCAGAGCGCATGTGGCGGAAGACAAAACTTGTAGTCCATTATAACATCTACAAAGACAGCCTTCATGCTTTCAATATGGAACTAGGCAAAGCTAGACAGACTTTCTTCTCAAATATTATAAACTGCAATTTAAACAACACACGCACTCTTTTTGCGACTGTAGAGAGACTGACAAACCCCCCAAGCCAGATTCCCAGTGAAATGCTCTCAAACAGCAAGTGCAGTGAGTTTGCTTCTTTCTTCTCTGACAAAATCAATAATATCAGAAAGGTGATCAGCACATCCTTGAGTTGCGCTGGGGTCAGACAGATCAGACCACCTGAAAAAGTAGTAACTTTGTCTGATTTCAAAAAAAAAAAATTGATGGCAAAATTTTGGTAGAAACCGTACAGCACCTTAAAACATCAACATGCGCTCTTGACACACTTCCCACATCTTTTTTCAAAAGTGTGTTAAACAGTTTAGAAGCAGATCTTCTAGAAGTGGTAAATGCCTCACTTCTCTCTGGGAGTTTTCCAAACTCCCTGAAAACTGCAGTTGTCAATCCCCTCCTGAAAAAGAACAATCTGGATAAGACCATATTAAGCAACTATAGACCGATCTCGAATCTTCCTTTCATAGGCAAGATCATTGAAAAAGTTATCTTCAATCAGCTGAACAAATTCTTAAGCTCGAATGGATACTTTGATAATTTTCAATCTGGTTTCCGACCGCATCACAGCACAGAGACAGCGCTCATAAAGATAATAAACGATATTCGCTTAAATACTGATTCAGGCAAATTATCAGTGCTGGTACTACTCGACCTCAGTGCTGCATTTGACACTGTCGATCATAACATACTTCTTGACAGGCTGGAAAACTGGGTGGGGCTTTCTGGGATAGTCCTAAAATGGTTCAGGTCATACTTAGATGGGAGAGGTTATTATGTGAGTATAGGAGACCATAAGTCTGAGTGGACATCCATGACATGCGGAGTCCCTCAAGGCTCAATTCTTGCGCCACTCCTGTTCAACCTGTATATGCTCCCAATGAGCCAAATAATGAGAAATAACCAAATTGCTTACCACAGCTATGCAGACGACACACAGCTGTACTTATCGCCCTATCGCCTAACGATTACAGCCCCATTGACTCCCTGTGCCAATGCATTGATGAGGTCAACAGTTGGATGTGTCAAAACTTTCTTCAATTAAACAAAGACAAAACTGAAGTTATTGCGTTTGGAAACAAAGATGAAGTTCTCAAGGTGAACGCATACCTTCTCTCTAGGGGTCAAACAACTAAACATCAAGTCAGGAATCTTGGTGTGACACTAGAGTCAGACCTTAGTTTCAGTAGTCATGTCAAAGAAATAACTAAATCAGCATACTATCATCTGAAAAATATTGCAAGAATTAGATGCTTTGTTTCCAGACAAGACTTAGAGAAACTTGTGCATGCTTTCATCACCAGCAGGGTGGATTATTGTAAAGGACTCCTCACTGGCCTTCCCAAAAAGACCATAAGACAGTTGCAGCTCATACAGAACGCTGCCGCTAGGATTCTGAGCAGAACCAGAAAATATGAACATATCACACCAGTCCTCAGGTCTTTACACTGGCTCCCAGTTAGATTTAGGATTGATTTCAAAGTATTATTACTGGTATATAAATCATTCAATGGCCTAGGACCTCAATACATTGCAGATATGCTCACTGAATATAAACCCAACAGATCACTCAGATCATTAGGATCATATCAGCTAGAAATACCAAGGGTTCACTCTAAGCATGGTGAGTCTGCTTTTAGCTATTATGCCAGCCGCAGCTGGAACCAGCTTCCAGAAGAGATCAGATGTGCTCCTACAGTGGTCACATTCAAATCCAGACTCAAAACACTTCTGTTTAGCTGAATTTACTGAATGAGCACTGTGCCGCTGTTCGTCCGACTGTACTGTATTGTATTTCATTTTATTTTTCTAAACTGTTTTAATTATTCTTGTTTCTTTTTATTATTTTAATTTCTTCTATGTAAAGCACTTTGAATTGCCATTGTGTATGAAATGTGCTATATAAATAAACTTGCCTTGCCTTGCCTTACAATGACATGGGTATTACAACGTAAACATGGTTTATGAGGACACTTGTGTCCTCGTAAACCAAATGGCTTAAAAAAACATACTAAACTGCGTTATTTGAAATTCAAAAAATGGCAAAGGTTTTCTGTGATGGTTAGGTTTAGTGGTAGGGTTAGTGTAGGGGGGTAGAATATACAGTTTGTACAGTGTAAAAACCATTACACCTGTGGAGAGTCCCTGTAAACCACATAAGAAAAATTTCATCGGTAACACTTTACAAAAAGGTTAATTAGTTGACATTAGTCAATGTATTTACTAACATTCACTAACAATGAGCAAAACATTTGTTACAGTATTTATTAATCTTTGTTAATGTTAGTTAATAAAAATACAGCTGTTCATTGTTTGTTCATGTTAGTTCACAGAGCATTAACTGATGTTAGCAAATACAACCTTTGATGAAGAAGTATTGTTCATGCTTAGTTCATGTTAACTAAGGTAGTTAACTAATGTTAACCAATGAAACTTATTGTAAAGTGTTACCATTTCATCTTTTCATTCATTATGAATTTACACTTGTATATACTTATTTTACGGGATTAAATGTATTTTTATATAATAATGATTTTTAGTAGCACTTTATTTTGCAGAGTCCTTGTTACAAGTTACATGATATTACTATTGTAATAACTATAAATTATGCATAATTACATTAACTAACCCTAAACCATACTCTAATTCTAACCCAACCCTAAGTACGTGCAGTTAATTAATATTATTCAGTACTTAAATGTATAATTAATTACACTGTAACAAGGAAGTAAAACCTTTCTTTTTTATCATTTAGAACATTTATGCTGTCTGGACAAGGACTGAGGTGTTAAACTGTGTTTCCACATCAAATTCGGCCTCAAAATTGGTTAACCTTCAGGAGTCAAAATATACTTATTCTCTGTAAAATATGCATCAGGAAGATTTATTGTCTATCAGCAAGTGACTTGCAATGCTCAACACAAGCCACCTTTTTTTAGATTTTTCCCTTTTTGCCTGTCAAAGTTATGATCTAAAATCAGAATAATCCATCATGTTGTCGTGTAAAGAATTATGAAATGCTCTTTGGGAGAGCATATTCTTCAAAGAGAGGTAAACCGACATTTAACAAAGGCATTTTAAAGTCAGCATTAACTAGACTGCAAGGTCTGCAGAAAAGGAGAGTAGGGGAAGAAATAGTAGAGCCAGGTAAAAATAAGTGTTTTTTAAAGTCCCTTAGTCTATGAACTGCATAAACCACTGGAAAAATGTTAATTCAAAACATATTAAGACAATTAGTGTATGTACTGTATGTGCCTGCATCCATCCATCCATCCATCCATCCATCCATCTATCTATCTATCTACAGTATCTATCGAAGGTATAAATAATTATTAAATAATTATTACTTGTCAGAATTGATTACTTGTCCTTCTATTTAAATTAACGTGGAATAATTGAAACCTGCATGTTGGTATTATTATGTGGAATATTTGGTATGACACTATTCCTCACATATACTGATGATAAGGAACAGAAAAGCACTGCTAAATTTATAAATATATAGTCAATGATCCGGATGTCTTTGTTGAAGGAGAAGAGAATAAAGTTAGCTTTAAGGGGTACGAGGAGGGTAGGGGACAGGAACAAAAGAGAAAAGAGCACTGTAAAAAGGGTCCCGCGTTCACAAGAGCGGGTTCACGGCCCTTGACCTCACCGGGAAGTGGAATCAGCATGCGCTAAGTGCATCGTCTTGTAGGTTTCAGCCAGGCTTTCAGCAGGAGCTTGGGCCCATACTGTGCTGAGGGAACTCTGGTGCATCCGAATGAATTTAAAGTCTGTGGAGAGGAAAAGAGTGGGAGCCCTGCTAAGATCAGTAACCAGAGGATGGTTTCTGAACATGGTCGGTGGCTGTGCCACAAACTTGAATGGTTGTTCTTCTTGACCTATTTCTGTGGTCTAGCTATGTTTTTTATTAAAAACTTCCTGTAGGCCTATCATGCAATGTTATTGGGAAAACTGATGGTAAAATAAAACATTCTTAGATATGCAAAAGGTTTACAATGTCCTCTGCAGTTACAACATAAATAATATTGTGGATAAAACCATGAAGATCCTGAGGCATTATAATGCTAAAACATTCCTGGCAGAATGAGAGAAAGATAAAGGTGCAGTTGTGTGCCTGCTTTGGCTTTAAGGAACAGAGCAGGGGTCAAAGGGCAAGCCCTTGGCCGTTAACTTCCTTAGTGACAGTTTCATGGTGATGTAAGCCTCCTCATATTGCTCTTTTGTCATGGCAACAACTGCACTCAGTTGAAATGAAATTCCATTAACAGAGTAAAGTTGGCAGAGAGCCAACTTTGAAAGCAGACTGACCTCACCGCAACTCTGGTCAACACCTTCAACAATTCATATGAAAAATAACATTGGCAGACAGTCAGTTGTTTGTTTGGTGTCTCTGGACTAATGTCCTTCAAAGGAACAGTCTTCTGCTGTCATTGTGGAGTCACAGAAGACACATGCTATCCATCCTCAAGGTGCATCTAAGCAGAAACTTGAGGACACAAAGGATTCATTATATTACATATACCTGATAAATTACATTTTATGGCAAATATATTTGTAGCTAAAAAACAAACAAACATGTTTGAGATATTTTAAAAACAAATTAATAGATAAACTTATCTATCTATCTATCTATCTATCTATCTGTCTGTCTGTCTGTCTGTCTGTCTGTCTGTCTGTCCGTCCGTCCGTCCGTCCGTCCGTCCGTCTATCAATCTTTAGTATATAAAACTAATTTATATTATGTGGAAAAAAATAACTATATCATTGATGGACTTAAGATGAGAAAAACTAAATCATAATATCATATTTAATAGAGAAAATCAGTGTTACAGTCGCCCATCTTAATTAACCTTCTTTATGTCAAATAAGAACACAACTGAAAGTAATATTCTAATTGCTTTAATACTTATTTTACAGAATAATTTTTCATGTTTATTGGGTAATCAGTAATAATTCTAATTGAGATTTACATTAGAATTATCTGAAATAAGTTTAATCCTTTTTAACTCAAATTTGTTGATCAGCTGATAAGTCAAGTACAGTCTTGGTACTGTACTTGTACTGTATAATGTTCATTATGCATTTTAAAGACCAAATGCTTCAGTTTAGTCATACAAGTTTCATTTTATAACTATTTATAGAATTGCCAGACCCCATCAGCAATGATGAAATCCTGTAAAGTGTTAGCATCTGTCATTCATGTTAATGTTCGAACAGCCTAAAACAAGTATCAGATTAATATAATGAAAACTTTAAACTTTCGAAAAAATTATAGAACTTTAGAAAAATATTTTCCAAAATCCCCAAAATATGTATACATCAAAATCAGATTTTTGAGATGTTCACACTTTCTTTTCTTTTTTTCTTTTTTGCAGACAGAATGAAAACTTTTTACTGAGCATGTGTAACTGTAACTTTTTGCTGAGCTCAGTAAGTAAACATCATCATAGGCTGCAGAAAGCATTTTGAATGAGTCGGGCTGACATGGAAACAAAGAATAAATATGACTAAAACTAAAAGTTTTGCTCTTTATGAAAAAAGTGAGCATTAATATAGTAAACAGCAGCTGACAGTTTCAATATGTGACATTGCCAGGCAATGTTTATTGTCCTCTAGTGTTATATTATCAAAATGAATAATTAAATTTTAGTTGCAGGAACAGTTCAGTGATGATGATACGTATATAATGATGATGATATATAACAATCAATATGTAATATATACAATGATATTGAAGTGTCTGTGAATCCGAAAGTTGCAACCGTCTTTACTTCAGTGTTGTGACGTATTTCTAAGTGAAACAGAATATTGAATAGAGGACAGGGTTTTACTTTACTTTACTTTAAACCACACAACAGTTTTTAGGCATGTTTTCTTTCTAAAATATCCAAACCTAGTTTAGAAAGTTAATTCTCCTTATTGGAATAAATGGGTAACTTTGTTAACTTTGTTTTTCTTCAAACTCGACTGTATCTATTGTTTGCATCAACATGACTTAAATAACCCCAAGTTAGCTCCTTGTGTTAGCTGCAACAGGATCAACAGGGCAAGAATAAATACAAATAATGCTGATCGTTTTTTTAATTTATTTTTAATTTATTTTTTTATGCTTTAATAGACATTTTAAGAATGCCAAAGTAGGTATGGGCATGACCTAACTTGACATATTGCTTTTGCGGCCTATGGTGTTCGCTCTACTCTTGCCCTGTTACATTTATCTCTGTGAACTCTGCGAGGGATCACAATAAAAACCATACATTCATTTTAATGACAAACACACATTTTAGCTCACTTGATTCTGTTGTTTTTGATTTTATATTTTTGCTCTGTCCTGAGTAAAATGAGAGAAGACCAGCAGATGTGGCTGCTTGTAACTCACCGCAACATGATTGTTTCCAGCATGTTGCTGCTTGCTCACACACATGCTCGCACTCACACACTAATGCCTCTAGACCCCTTTCCCGACCCCCCATGTGCGAGACAAATTTAACATGTTAGATTGAATTTTCATGTTTTTAAATGGCCAGACATGTCTGCGTTACAAGGCAGATGAGTGCTTGCTGCAAGCCGCTTTTGAAGAAACTGTACAGGTTTTTTTTTCTTTTCTTTTTTTTTTTCTGCAATCAAATCTCTAAGCCTCCACTAGGGTAAACAATCTGTCTTTTCAAAAGCTGAGCTGTTATGCTACATTTATAGCACATTCGACCCCTCATTAAATGTCATTATAGGATAAAAGGCTCTTGTGTAGTTTTACAATGTATAGCTTTATGAATGAGTAGAGGTCTCATACAGAGCTGGCCACTGGGATCATTACAGGCTTAGAGTTTCAGCACTTAAACCTCACTCTCCATCCCTGTTGTGCCACTAACAGGATAATTTGCCGTAACGCTGAAACATGCGTTTTGGCAGTATAACTTTATGAGGCAGGTTAATCAGATAAAGATTTAAGCCCGAGCTCAGTTAATCAGAAAAACCGCTAACCTCGTTGCCGTCACTGCGTTCCCTCTGCGATGCAACGTGGGAATCAAAAGGCAAGTCAAAGGGTAAGTTTGAAATTAGCGTGGTTTTATCTGATGTCGCTGACCTGCACAGGTGCTCTCTACTTCCTCCCTTCAACACACTTCCTGTTTCAAACCTGACCCTTTTCCTTCTAGTCAACGCGCTCACCCTAGCGGAATGCTTTCCAAAAAAAAAATTCTTTCCCATGTTTTGGGTGATAGTATAAGTGGAGGTCTGAGGAGAGCTGGGTGTTGTTTTGTAGGCCGCTACGCCGTGGCCCCCCACTGCTGTGCCTGTCACATGTAATTAAACATTTGGCCTCCTCAATTACTCAGCAGAGTACACATGCCAGCGTTCAGCAGCCCTGAATATGCATTTCAAAGCTTCAGCGTTCCCCTAAAGTGCTGAACTGACAGGAGCAGAGAGGAGATGCCTGAAGGGAGGGACAGAAGCAGAAAGAGAGAGAAAACGAGAGAGCGAGACCGTAGGAAAGGGGAACAGAGGGCATACGCTGGCAGGTTTGGAAGGAATGATTAAAAGAGGGCTGGGATTGGGAGGGCAGGATTTTTGTGATGTCAGCAGGGTCTAGAGCGAAGCCACATGGTGAAAGAGGGGAGACGAATCGCAACATCAAAACAATCTTTAAACTGTCACCGGGCCTTACGCGCTCACCCACACATACACACTTGTCAACAGTGTATCAACTCACTTATACCTTAACCACTTATACCACATACGTATAGATACACAAGCTCCCGCTCTAATGAGATCCACAGACATGCTGTCTTGGCTCGCTGGAAAGACGTGCTCGCGTAAACATTCGCCGCTGTGTGTCCGTGGGTTATAAGGTCTTTAATTGGATGCTGCCAAAGACTCGGAATTTTCACTTTTCCTTCAAGAAGAGTTTTACTGTTCTAAAAGTGGGAGCTTCTTGTTGATGTTACCTGTACTGCAGTAAAATTGATTTATCTATGCATTTATTTATTTTCCAGCTTTTCCAGAGATTTGACTGCTTGCATTCGGTCTCACTGTGACACCGTTCCTCCTGTCCCAGCTGTGTTTGTTTCTCTGTTTTCCCAGTTTAGCCGTACAAATGCAGAACTGTCACTTTCATTCAGCGTAAAAAATCGAACAGGAGGAGAATTTTGGCAACTTCCTGGGAGACACACACACACACACACACTTGGTTGCCCTGACTTTTTAAGGGGAGAATAACGTTAACGTAATGAACAGTGGGTATTTGAGACATGAAAGTAAAAGTAGACGCTTCTGCCTCATCTTTGTACCTTATTTATCCCATAAAGGGTGCTTATTAGTACCTTAAAGATGCATATGAAAGATCTAAGGATTCTCAATAGAAACCTGTTTGTGTAAGGAGAGCGACTGTTGTTTTATTTTCTGTTTTTCTAATTACTTAATCATAAGCATTAATAGTTTAATTGTTGAATTCTTTCAGTTAAACGTAATCATTTATTATTTTTTATGATATTACTCATTATTTTACATATTTTCCTTGCAGTGCTTACATCTTATGATTATGTGGTTCGTTTACTCAACGATATATTAAAAGCGGGTTACAGATTATAACGTTGTCAAAATAATCTCTGTTCACACGGATCCGCGAAAAACGACTAAAAACGCTGTATTCTGCTTCTAGGCCATTAGTTGGTGATGTTGCTATATAAAAAAAACACTATGCGCCTATAGACTGAACACATAATATGAATCCACATGATGTCAATGTTATCATAAATTCGCGTTTTAGTAGTTTACACAGACGAAAACAATATTTCTTTCAAAAACTTGCACTTTGAAACATGTTTTCAAAAGTTTGCTTTTTCGGGCCCCCAAAACGCTGTTGTCGTGTAAATGAACGGCCAAAGCTCATAAAAAGTTTTCTGTTTTTAGTTAAAAACGGTGTTGTGTAAATGGACCCTTACATACAGTATTAATACCCAAAGTATACATATTGGTACCCAATAAAAGCCCCAGAGACAGCATTTGTACCTTTTTTTTTTTTTTGAGAGAGAGAGATAGAGAGAGAGAGAGTGTGAAACTTCTGAATAACTCCATTCTCTGCTGCAGTCTTGTGGCGCTGCCGAAAACACCTGCCGTTTTTCTGCACTGGGCCTCTTGCCCTCTTCTATGCCACAGGGGCTCCTGGTACTTTAGTGAGCCCCTGTTCTGGAGGGGGTATTGTGCTGCGTGTCGATGGCATGGCCAATGTCATGCCAGCTGGCATGCGGAAGAAACCAACAATGCCACACTCTGTGCACAACGGCCCACTTGGGACAGCTATGTTATTAGATGACATCAGTACCAAATAGCCAATGCTGGAGGTTCATGCACATACACAATCAGATATATCAGGCACTGATATCACATTCGTTTACATAAAGATGTGTACTGTATACATAGAATAGTTTAATAGTTACTGCCTTTAAATTCTACACTATTTGCAACTATAATGTATGTAATATTTCAAGTTTTGTAAATGAATAGCAATCCCTGCCAACTGTCATTTATAGGAAAATATCAGCAAAAATTATATAATTAAATCCTTTCCTTCATGTCATCCCAAATGCATATAGTATTTTTTCTCCAAAGGAACAATAGTGCATAGTGGCAAAGGGCTGTCAAGCTCTAAAAAATTAAATTAGAAAAGTTTCCTTGGCAACTAACTGAAATAAAATAAATTTAAGTTGAAGTAATAAAATTAATAAAACTAAGACTGAAATAAAAATATACAAAACATAATTAGAAATATTTTAAAACAAACATTATTATTAAAACTTAAAACTTAAGATGAATACTGAAAAAAAAATAAGAGCTTATTCAAAATATCAATTAATTATTTAATAGTATATAAATAATAATAATAAGATAATGCTAACAATAGTGCACTGTATTCTTCAGAAGCCATATAATATCTTAAATTGATTAAAAAAAAATCACTGATTATTAATTATTCATTTGATTACTTATTATTCAGACACATTGGCATCTAATGTTTTTTACGTCCAACCAGCAACAAAGGCTTCATACTTGATCTTATAATTTCAGCAGAGAAATACACATTTCTGTCATGAAACTCTAGATGGCGCAGGCTGACAGGTCATTTAACTGCAATCACATCATTATCTTTAGGGCACAGCTGATTGGTTCCGGCTGATTCAGTAGCCAATGAGCTTGTGTGCTCAACCTTCAAATTCTTTGTTAGCATAATATGCTGTAGTTTCAGCATGCTTTCAGAAACCCTCCACCTTCCCCAGCTCCACCTGTATAGGGACATCCCGCGTGACGTCACGCCATTTGGAGCAGCCATCTTGACGGAATAGAAAATGCTAAACCGCCGGTGATACTCATAGACAGTATATAAACTACAGTGATACTACAGCTCATCGCTAAATATTCCTATCATGCCCGAGCGATGCTGTGCAGTTGGACGCGTTCAGATACGTGATCATACAAAAGGAATATTATACCGTATTCCAAAAGAAACAAAACAGAGAAACAAGTGGTTGGCGGCAATAAACAGGCAAAACGTTGATGGTGGTGTTTGGCTTCCAACTGTTTGTGATATAAGGTACAAGAAGTAAAATGTAAACAAATTATAAAAGTGCATGTAAAATATACAATAAAGTTTAGATGAAATTATACAAGGTTACTTGACTTTTTACGTCTATTTAGTTTTTGTAACATGTCCATGACAACCGATAGCCTGCTAAGCTTTTGTATGCTTTTAATGAAGCTCCGGTGTAGCGTGATGGAAAGTGAATAAGGTAACGTAACTTAGCTGTAAATGTCACCGAACTCAATGTCAGAAAGTTTTTCTACACATTAAATGCCTGTAAAAAGAACTTGTGGTGCTTCATATGGATCTATGATTCCTAATTCCTTTATCTTCCTCTTGTATATATACTTGTATATATATCTTTTTGTGATGCTAATAAGTGCGATGACATGACGTGAAGAGTTAGCTGACGGCCGCTGCGCTAATAATAGTGTTGAGGGAAAAAACTATTCTGTTCCGTATCGAGATATTTTGCGCACGAAATTATATCAATACTGTAGCGCAAAGTATTGCAATATTTAGGCTAATTATAAAATAATTATACTAATAATTATATTATAATAATATACTCCCTAATATATTACCCACCCCTAATAATAGATCCAGCAATAATAGAATACAGCCATTGAGTAGCTGACGGATGTATTCCGTCAAAATGGCTGACACGCGGCTAGGGGTCATGTGACTGGGAGATCCCTATAGATATGCGACGGGTAATTCATGTGTTCATGATTATTTTACAGCAGCAGCGTGTCTTACTTGCTCACGGCAGCATGTCTGTGTATGTACTTGCAGGAGCAAGTCCCTTACTTGCTCTACAGCAGCCATAACAGCAGCAGCAGCTTAGCAGATATATTCCACCAAGACCAATCATATCAACATGTCATATTTCATGACAGAATTACTGTAGTTTTAAGGTGCTTTATTACAATTTTTAACTATTTGAAAATTGTTGCATTGTTTATGTTCCATTGGTTTAAAAAAGGTACAGGTTTGGAATCACATGTGAGTGGGTAAATAATGACAGAGGGGTTTTGTGTTTTGGGTGAACTATTCTTTTAACATATCCAGTCAACCTATAATGGGAATCCTACAGGAAGGATGGCTAATTTACACAGGCCAGCAGGGAAAGTGACATTGATCATTAAGGAACTAGGCCTACATGTCCATGCATAAAACAATTCAAGTAGGAACTGACAAACTAAACACTTCTCACATTTATGCCTACAGTTATATGTCCTGTCTTGTGGTTTGTACACATCTAGCATCACATCCTTGATCATTCTCTGCTTCTCATCATTCTCTCATCACTCCTCGTCTTCTTCAGTGTCTTCCTCCCTCGGCTTCATTTCTGCAGGATCAGCATCTGTCCACGGCTTTGAAGTTCCGTAACACTGCAACTAAATGAATTATTCCTACAATCAAATCTGGGTTAATTAGATAACAGAAGAGTGCCTGCTCAGAAGCAAAGTGAATGAAGAAAGGTGCTGGAGTGAGATTGTGTGTGTGTGCTTCTCAAAAAAATTAAGAATGGTTCAAATAAACTTTTAACCTAAAATTCTGTTGCTGTTAAATCTTACAGTATATTATTATGTATTTAGAAATAATTAATATTAAATTGTTTTTAATAACTAAGATGAACACAAATACAACAAAAACATTATATAACAATAATGAGATCATTTTATAATGTACTGTATGAATCCGAATCTCAGTGTGCAGAGAAGTTCTGCTAATTAAAGAGGCCGAATAATTCATGTAATCTAATGATGTGATTTTAACAGAGGGGGAAACCTGCCAAAATGTGAGGCCAGTTCATGATCTTTAGCAGAAGCGGCAGTTTGATGAATTACACACACTGGCAGAATTAGCATACAAGTAATCAGTCCGTCCAAACAGGAGAGGAATATTAACTTTTTAAAGTGTTTGTTTGTCTTGCCATCATGGCCGCCCATCTGAAGTGGGAAGTTTGTTAATGGTTCATAAGACCCTCTCATGGGACCACATTACCCAGAAGGAGTCTCCGTATGCAGAGTGCCAGCACTCATTCCTCCACACCGTTCAAATAAATAGATTTTTGGCAGAGCATTTGACTGTGAGTAATCCACGTTTTTGCGGGAGCTCGAATTTTATTAGTTGGAAAAACAGTGAGTTGGGTTTTGTAACGAAACAGGATAATGAAACCGTACTAACTACGGCTTCTGACCACACACTGGACAGGAAAGGGAAATCACTCTTAATCAGGTATTGCCATTAATCTTGTTTGC
The DNA here is from genome assembly GCF_965113295.1 of Leuciscus leuciscus. Taxonomy (NCBI): domain Eukaryota; kingdom Metazoa; phylum Chordata; class Actinopteri; order Cypriniformes; family Leuciscidae; genus Leuciscus; species Leuciscus leuciscus. The sequence goes on from NC_138738.1 coordinate 30,007,789, forward strand.
TTTAGACTTTCACCCTTCATTTAACTTGACCCGGTGCACAGGGAGAAAATGAACGCTCCAACCTGACTGGTGACACCAGCTTGATGAATGATAGAAAAACACAGGCTGCCATGTGGAGCGCGGATAACAGCGCTAGCTATCAGCAGGCCAGTCTGACAAACGTGCTCTTGGTCCTGACAGACATCTGGCCGTTTTGGGGGTGAGTGGTGCTCTTTCGGGGTCAGCGCTCAGGGCCTGTGAATGCCCCTGTGTGTGTCTCTATAGCTGAATATTTAGCTTTTTCTTTTCCTGTGTGGGGTTTTTGGGGTGTTTGGTGCTGAGGCCTTCACACCTGTCAGTGTTTTGTGACTGTTTATTAGCAGTGAAAAGACTCGGCTAACACCCACCACCTTTAGCCTTGACCTCTCACGTAAACTATCACACCGTTTTCTAGGGTCAAGACTCTTCGGAAGTACAAGAAGGCTAACCCTGATGTAATCTGGTGTCTTTAATTTAAAACAACAATAACCCACTTATTGCGTGGCTACTTACTAAATACATAAATAGCCTATATGGACTGGAATGTGAGTTACAACTATTTTATCATTTTGCCTGCATTTGATCTATTTTTTATCAAAAGTTACAATTCTGTCATCATTTTCTCACCCTCATGTTGTTCCAAACCTTTTAAATCATCACTAATTCAAGGCTTTAATTCATCTTCAAAACACAAGTGAAGTTTTTTTTTGTTTTTTTCATGAAACCTTTTTCATTATGTCCCTCATTCGAAAGTCAATTTCACCAAAACCTCCATATGAATCGGTTTAATCCAAGTCTTCTGAAGAAACACAATCGTTTTTTATGATGAGCAGATAGAATATAGAATTGTATTCATTAGTACATACATAGAGGACATCCAATGTGGTAAATTGAACCAATGAGGTTTGTTCTCATGTGTCATCCTAGCATTTTCGATCTTCCACAAGAACCAGTGGGGTTTGTTTTTGTGCATCAAGCAAGAAAGTGCAGTTGAGCTGGCTTAGGCATTCTTGATGTGCTCTATGCCTGTGTGCTGTTTGTGAGTAAAAGCCTAAATTAAATCTGTTTATCGCATTAAGGCCCGGTTTCACAGACAGGACTTAGATTAAGCCAGGATTAGGCCTTAGTTCAATTAGGGCATTTAAGTAGCTTTTATAAATGTTGCTAGAGCTAGAAGAAAATATTACTGGTCTGCATCTTGAGACAAAATAATGGCACTGACATAGTTTAAGATCTGTCAGTGCTAGTTGCTTTAAGTTAAAAACAGCTCAAACATACATTTTAGTCTGGAACTAGACTTAAGCCTTGTCTGTGCAACAGAGGGGAAAGTGATTAAACTGATTAGACAAAGGAATTTTTATGATTTTATGATTGCTTTATGACCTTTTTAAAGCGTCAAGGTTTTCTTGAAACAGACTTTCAATGGAGGGACAGAAATCTCAGGTTTTAAAAAATGTCTTTATATGTGTTTCAAAGATGAACAAAAGTCGGTAACACTTTATTTTGATGGTCCCTTTTGAACATTAGTAACTTAAGTAACTTCATGTCAACTAACTCTTATTAGAATGTAGACTGTCTGCTTAATATCTGCTGGCTCTTTATTGTGATGGTCCTCCAACAGACATTCTACTGACTATAAGTAACTTTACAACTACATGTCAACTTATTCCACTCCCAACCCTACCAGTCTACTAACACTCTACTAACTCCATAATAAAAAAAAAAAAAAATAAAAAAAATCCTCCCTGCTGAAAAGTCCAGCATAAGTCAGTATGAATTCCATGTTGGTACAAGCTAGTTTATGCTGGTTAGAACTGGTATAGTGCTTTTCTTAGCTGGTGACCAGCATATTAATGCTTTTCTCAAGAAAAACTGAGCTGGTGTAGCTGGACCATATAGCACTTCCCATGCTGGGGGCCAACAAACCAGCAACCTGCATCCCATCCCAGCATGAAAAACATACCTTATGCTGGTGCAGAGCAATGCTACATTTTTCAGCAGAGCATACAATATCCAAATCAATCAGTCTAGCAACAACACAACCTCTGCAATAATATTAAATTATTTGTTTCTACAATCAATAACTGAGCTGCAAGATGGTGCCAGTTGCAGAGTCATATGAGAGTCATATATGAAGTAGTGCCGGTTTCAGTTATTGTGTTGCAATAGACACAAATATCAGACTGCACAATCAGAATCTTCCAGAGACTTGTATAATAATCACACATCATTTGACCAATATTAATCAGTGCTTTGTATCTACGTTTTCCATTGACAAATGTCTAGTAAAATGAATCTGTTTCTCATCCGAGAGAAACAACAACACTGCTGTTCCGCTGTCGAGAAGCACATCCAGTTGACTAGAATGACTGGGAATGCTTCAGTTTGTCGTATGATTGTCGAATGCATGCAACAGACCGCATCATTCCCTTCAGGAATTCTCCCACAGATCGCTGTCCATATCAATGAACCCCCAACACAAATAAAGTACTTTTGAATTAACTATCTGCTCACTGTCTGAATGGAAGGCTTTAATCTCTTTGCTTCGATTCTCCTCCCTGCATCTCTTCATCATGCTTGCTTTCTTCTTCCTTCATTTCTGTCCCTCCCTCCTCTCTTTCACATTTCCCCTCTCCCCGCGCCTTTGCAACCGTCAGTCTCATTGAGAAAAAGGCTCTTTTTTCCCCCCTCGTATGGAGCGAGAGGGCCTAGCCGGAGAAGCGCGTCCACCGGCGGCCACCCAGGCCTCTCGGCTCCTCTCGCACTCTCTTCAACTGCTGTTTCTGGAGCTTAAGATTTTTTTTGGCAGGTAGAAGATTAGTAAAGAGCTCTTGGCAACAAAGCATTCAATCACTTCCAAGTAGCGTGGTATCAAATGCGCCCTCCGCCCTCCTCACTTTGGGAGAGCAAGTCTTTCTTCTCGTCTACGCTACTCTTTTTTCCAGCCTCTTTTCCTGGTTGAGCCGAGTGGCCTTTGAAAAGAGTCTCCTCTGTTCCTGCGTCTCTTGTCAATCGGAGAGAGGCAGGAAATGAGCCTGCTTTGTAGGATTAATTAATAACAGAGGTTGGTCAACGCATGAGAGGGGATGTAATTGCTACTCTGTGGAAAGAGAGGAAAGGAAAAGTTTGGGTTGCAGTTTTTTGAGGAGGGGGCTTCTGAGGAGGGGAAGGAGCTTTGAACTGAAGGGCCTGTGTGCTCCTGGATTAAAGCGAGATGCGAGTGGGGGGGCCTTTGAAGTCTGAAGAGAGGTCTAGGAGAAGAAATAAAGTTGGGAGGTATAAATTCTGGTTGGCAACATCAAAAGCTCTTATCACCCACTCTCACCTGTTGACACCCAGGGGTGAAGACTCTAGATACTGCACCACAGCTGCAGGAAGCTGCACGTGGGCTACTTATGTACACCTCTCGCTCTCACCCTCTGTCTCGATCTGCCTTTTTTTTTTCATCCGTCTCTCATGTTTCTATCGTATATCGCTGTGTCTGTCCATGTTGGTCATCTCAAAACAGTTACTCTTTAAATGCAATCATAAAATTAGAGCTGATGTATAATATATATATCAAAAGTTGAAAAGAAACAGCACATATTCTAAACAATTTCTCAGTGTTTCTTTTGCATTCTGGGTCAGTGTTATTTTAGTGTCATTTATATACTTTTATGGTTTTTGTTAACTTTTTTTTTATTAGATTTAATTTCTATATGAATTATTATTTTATTTTTTTTGTCAAAGTTTTTTTTTTTTTTTTTTTTTTTTAAATATCTATGTAGTTTTTTTAAGTTTATTTTTTATTTAATTTTTATATATATATATATATATATATATATATATATAAACACACATTCTCTGGCCTGTAAACCCATCTAATTTGGATAAATGGCTGGTAAATTATTTTCTTGTGTAGCTATGATAATAGTAGCATTTCTTTTTAATTTATAAAATATTCAGTGTCAGACCTTCTGAATAAACTTACATAACATCAATTAATATCTTTTTGTTTTGAATAGTATAACTCAATTAGACATCTGTGCAGTGTTTTACTTTGCCATCAAAGTTGCAATGTGCTGCTGTAGTGTGTAATTACAATATGCAAAGGTTAAATGAAAATTGAAGGAAAAGATTTGCATTCTAACAACAGACAAATTATGGTTTACCTTTGCCCTGGTTTACAAGGTTCAGATAATTTGTAACGTGCAGATGAATAGTTTGTAATTGGATTAGAAAAAAAATGGTTGAAGGGGCAACCGGGGTCACAGATACAAAAAATGTATCTAAATTAAACAAAATAAAAAGTACATTTTTGAACATTAAGGGTTTTGACGGTATTATATAAAACATTTTTTAATGATTTTTTTCAGTAATATACAGTATGTCATAAATGTTAATAATCAGTGAATCTCATTATCTGCTTGGGTTTATTACTTTATTACTACAGATTGCATGTTTTAATTTGTTTAAGGAAGAGTTCTTGCAAGCATTGGTATATCAATGTGATTGATTGATTGATTGATTGATTGATTGATTGATTGATTGATTGATTGATTGATTGATTGATTGATTGATTGATTGATTGATTGATTGATTGATTGATTGATTGGTTGGTTGGTTGGTTGGTTGGTTGGTTGATCGACTGATAATAATTATGTGAATAATCTCTCTGTAACAATTATGTTCAGTTTAGTTCAGTTTCTGCCTTGTCTGTATTAGTTCTCATTAGCCACTATTATTCCTAATTAGTTAATTCTTGTCAGTTGTTCCCGTTTAGTGTCCTCATTTACTGTGTATTTATACTCCCTTTTCTTTCCTGTCCTTGGTTGGTTATTGTTTGTGTCATTTGTGTATGTGACAGTTCTCCTTGAGTTTGGTATTAAAGACTGTGTAATTCATTCGTCATGCGCTTTTTCAGTCACCGACGTTACACTATCATATATTGTATAATTGTACAGAATCAAAAGCTTGCTATTCTTTCATGTAATGCTCATCATACACAAGTTTTATGAGTTTAAGAGTTTATGTCAAATCCAGAATCTTGATTTCATGTTTTGTCCCTGTTTCATGTTTCCAAGTTTGCTCCTCAACTGCTCTAACTACATTGTTTAATGGAATCTCATTTATAATGCCGCAGGCAGCCTATAGATCGCTCACATCCAGGGTTTAAGCGCAAATAACACATTTCACAATATTTTACACAATATATATATATGAAATCTCCAAAGTCCTCAGCTGATATATCATGTATTTTTCTCATCACAAACTCACAGCTCATAGCTGTGGGACAAAAAGGGTTTTGGCTCTGTTATTTGTAAATGTCAGTTTTTTCAATTGTTGCGTTCCTCAGAGCACTCATTATCCCCTTGAGCTCAGTATGCTTTTCCCCCACATTCTCCATTTCTCAGTTCCTCTGTCCCTCTCTTGGAGGATTTACTGTACACCGTGTGTACACGATACTGTCAATACTGATATATGGAGGTGTGCAACCCGTGTACAGATTTATCCTTTATGGACATGTAGTGCGGCTACACACTGCTGTCATTTCAAAGCACTGATGTGTTTGTGCGTGTGAGGTACATCTCTTGACATTTTTACAGTTACTGTGACACAATAGGATGTGGAAAAGGCAACACAATCTCATGGAAATTCATAATTATTTTACGTTTTGGTGAACTGTTGGCTAATTTGTATGAATTTAAATGATCTCATTTGTACTTTTTTGTACAATCTGCTTGCTCCCCAATGATAGTTATGTTTATCTCTTTCCCCGCCAGCGTTTAAAAAAAAATAAATAATAATTGCCAGCAACGGCCAGTATTTTTTATAATTTTTACAAAAATCAAATGGCCCCCAGAATATTTTATTGTATGAATACTTGAACATACCATTTATCAAAGGAAAGAGTAGAGCCTCTGCTTTTAAACACAACAAAACAAGTCTAGCTTCATGCATTCTTTTTTATATCAACACTTGAATGTGTGTAAGTTTCATAAAAAAAGTGTTTTTTCAAAGACTATAACTTTGTATAAGCAATGCTTTTATCGCTTGGTTCTGCTCCTTTTTCAGCTGTGTTTTGATTCGGAAATTCTGTACTCCGGAGATCCGTAATAGCGCCCCCTACTGTATAGCAGTGAAAACACGGAAAGCTGGAAAATTTTGTCAATGGCAGGGAAAGCGTTAGGGATGGGGTTAGGGGTGGACCTTCATGGTGCTGGTACGATTCACCTCGTACAATTTAATCCGAAATGGCCACCTCGTAACATACATTTTCCCATGAAATCAGGTTGGAAAAGACACCAACCATCTAGCGAATGTTGTTAGCAGCATCAGAGGTGAAGTTTGTCTCTACTGTTTGTTTCAAAGCATGAATACCCTCCGATTTCCTAGATGACGGTCCCCTCTTGGGATAGCCTGGCAAATAAACTCTGCCAAAAGCAGCAAGCGAGAAAATCAAATGAACACCCCAGATAAAAACCCGGCACCAAATTAGTGCCGCAAACATACGCAGGCTAATGAATTGTAAGTGAACGAGATAAAGAAAAAAAAAAAATCAAAGATGAGGCGCAGACGCAGTTTCATGCATAACTATCCGAGCGAGGCGCTCACTCATGGAGATCAGCCAGATTTCTTATACGACACATCTCCAGATCGCAGAAAACCTTGATTTTATGCAACGGCAGATAAAAATTCAACAATCCTTGAGGCGCTCTTGTGCAACACTTTGCCCATGTCTGGAGGCCCGTAATTGTGCACACACATCAATTATGGATCGGCCTTAGCTTTCAGCCGCTCTGCCCTCCAATCAGACGCCCACCCTGCCGGTCTCCCTGGGCGCTTTTTGGAGCGGTTTGATTACAGGTGTTGTACAGGCGGCCTTGTTAGGCCTCTTTTTCGCTGGTTGAGGGAATCCTCTCTCCTGTCCGGACGAGGGGCGAGGGAGGGGGAGCGCACGGGTGTGGGCTTCTGTGGTTGACGGAGTCGGCCATCACATCCAGCTAACAATTTCTGTCAGGTCCCGAGAGGCCGGCTAATGAGGCCCGCCGACACGGCCGGAGGCAAGAGCCCCGCGCCGACCCACTGGAGTGAGAAGCTAGATCGGCACCTAGCAGCCTTGCAATAATTAATCGGACCCTTCTCTCTCCCTTTCACCCTCACTCGCTTTTTCTTCTCCCCCTTTTTTATCCATCTCTTACTCATGTCTATTCATTGGCACTCAAACGGCTCCCTCTTTTCTATAACCGTCAGCCCTTCCCATTGTCGGCGGCTCTTTCCTTTCAAGCCCTGGGCCTGTCTAGTCCCCCCATCGGCCATACAGATGTGCTAATGAAGGCAGGAGAGTGGAGGTATGTCTGAATCTGAGCCATTCACCGGGCTTTTTAAAGAGACGAGATGGAGGAACAGTGGCTCTGACAATGGCCGTGTGCTCTCGTACTCACCTATCACAGCCTGTTAGAGAGAGACACAAACGGGCCAAGCTGGCTGACTCACAGTGGCTCATAAAGAAGCCTCCTGAGCCCTTTTGCGGCCAACCGTTAAGGATATATCTGTATGTATCCCTGTTTCTTTCTCCAAGTAAGCGTCTCCCAGATGCTGAGTCAGCCTGAGGCAACATGTGACCTGTGCACCGCAAAGGTGAGACACTGTTTTCTCATTGGTTTAAGACAAATATGTCCAGAAGCAATATTTTTCTCCCCTTACATGTCTGTTTTTCTTGTTAAGGTTTTTCTTTCGCTCTTCATCCATCTCTCTCTGTCATTCTCTGGGTTTTCTTTTTTCTTCTGGTCAGACATCAGCTGAGTTCCATCGCCTCCATACAGCCTCAGCTCAGTCAGTTAAGATACAGAGAGAAAGACTGGATCCTCAGGAGTCAAGAGGTCAGAGTTTAAGGTCAAGTGTGTAACCCACCTAGATGACCTCAAGGAAATGTATTTTCTGTGAGGTCTGTGTTTACACCTGATTAATATATCATCTTATTCTGACATGCTTTAATATCACACCAAAGCAAAGGAAAAGAAACAAGTTGACATCAGGTTTAATAGATATATCAACACTATAACTGCGTGATGGGATATACCATCCTGTCCCTCTAGGGGCAATCTTCTCACTTCAGTAAGACTTCAGAAATCATATTGTTTTTCTTTTTCATTCTTTTATGTGTTCTTGCTATTTTGTGTAAGAATAGCTAAGAATTCTAAAACAGGCATTTGTTTTCATAGAATGTTAACTAAATTGGTTCCCTTAAAAAATAACCATTATTAGATTGTTTATTTGTCTTAAGAATCTTAAAATAAAATGAGATTTTTTTTTTGTAACTTTACTTATTTTTACAGTTTATTACAAGTTACAGTGTGTAAGTCTTTAAGACACACAATTCAAAAAGGGCTTCCCCCGTATGAAGAAGAACTAGAGAAACCAGTGCAACTTCAAAGATTTTCCCATTGTTCAGATAATACGTTTTTGTAGACACTTATATAATTAATACAAATTTAAACCAATCAAAAGGATAAAATCAAGATTAAAAAAAATACTTTTTACTTAGATTATTATTATTATTATTATTATTATTAATATTATGTTCTCTTTCTTCATTTGTAACTTAATTTATTAGTCACGTCATTTTGTTAATTAATTAAAAATAAAATAAATAAATTCAAATTTGATGTAAACCTCATGTTATGCAGCATATTATTCCATCAGTTTGATTATGTATCAATACTGTTAAATCTGAGATCAAATATTAACACTGGAGTTCTTTTGCGACAAAGAGTGACAGCTCTATAATTGTGTTTGTTTACTATGGCATCATAATAACGAGGGTAGCTGCTTTTTAAACATTTAAACAGAGATAATTGAATGTTTGGAGTGATACCTTCTCCGGCAGGAATAGCTTTTCATTTTTATTTCTGTCTGCGGGAGGGACATTTAATTCTTCTCTCAGAATGAGAACAAAGCGATACAGCCAATTCTGAGCACTTATACAAAGACTAAACAAACTGAGAAAACCCATTTTTGGCAGTTGTTTAATCAAAATAATTATTTATTTGTTTAATAATGTTTTCTCCTCATTTGAGGAAATTAAAATAATATAATTATTTTTCACATTTCACATTTTATTATTTTGATATATTTTAAATGATCTAATTATTTCATGTTTATATCTTTATCGTGGACTTTCTTGTGTAGAATTACCCACAGAGGAAATACGTTAATAATCAAGGAGATCTTGATTTGTGTAACTATAATCTCATAGGGGTTATGCATGCCTCCCTCCATAATGTTTATGGTGTGTGTTTGTTAGTGAAAAGAGCGAGTAAGCCTGTACTGTGTGTTTATGCGTGCATGTGCTTGGGAGTTTTCGCGAGCGGGTGACATTGGTGGGGGAGGGGTGGTCCCACTGGTCGGCCATACGCTCCTCTGTCTCTGAGTTTCAGCCTGAATGGACAGAGCTCATTTGCATGTGGTAGTGATTTGGCTGGAGGCCTGTGTCTCCTGCCGGGGCCGGGCATGAGGGACACCGGAGGGGGTGCTGGGGTAGGTGATTTTCCAGAGAGGACAAGTCATATTCACTAATCAGCCGACACGCAGACATTTTGAGCTACAAATTAGGATTCTTTATATTAGTTAACTAAACATTTTCAGTGTGATGTCCGTGTGTATTTGTGCATCTCCTTGTCCACAAATTGTCCTGCCATTTAAATATTTGGTGAGGTACTACTGACCCCTATGGGCAAGATTTACTCTCCAGGTTGGATTTTATTTCAGGTGCTAGGGTTTGACAATTCATCAAAAGGAAACTTTACCCAAAACAGAAAATTCTGTAATCATTTATGTCATTGTTTCTTCTGTAGAACAGAAAGAAGATACATGTTTCAGCTCTTTTTGTCCCAAAGTCAATGGGGTCCAAAACAGCACCAGATTCTGTTGACTTTCATTGTATGGACAAAAATACAAGTAAACATTTTTCTAAATATCTACTTTTGCGTTCCACAAAAAAAAAGAAAAAAAAAGACAACATAGTCTCATTGGAAATACATGCCTCTACCTACGTTTTTGCTAAACTACAAAACCTTACCTAAACATTCAATTCAATGCCATTTCCAGATAAAATGAACACTGAACAAGGGGCAGTAAATCACCAACTAATTTGATTCCTTTTCACACAAATGAAGGCGGGTAAAGATCATTAAGACTTATTTTTGCATGGTCCTTGCACAACACTAGGTTATGACCTCAAGATGCTTTTACCGTTGCGCATACATTGCAAACTAACACTTTTCCATTTCTGAGGCATTTGCATCACATAACCAGCTCTATATGTTTAGCTTTTCTGACATAGCAAACTTGCGCAGTAGCTCACCCAGAACAGCACTGCACTTTTGATGCAAAAAGCACCATGAAAAACATGTCATGATAAAAGAGCTCTAAAAAAGAATTGTAGAAGCAAGCATGGTTGCCTCAACAAATGCCCTTTTCACCTCACGTCTGCTTTTGTTAACACTATCGGTTGGGGTTTAGTGTAGGTGGTACTATTTTAAAATGCGATACAGTATAAACCGTTTAGCGCCACTCAATGGACATGTAATTTCTTAACAGCCGTGATACATACATAAACCAATGCAAAACGTTACCAGATCCACAAAAATCTGTTTGGAACAAAACGGAATGCGTTTTAAAGCCACTCACTGGACATTTCACTTCGAACGTGTTGTGGAACATGCAAGAAGCAGCTTGATATAATTTTGCAGAAATGTCTTCATGTATTTCCAATGATTCTGGGTTGCCAATGAAATGCTTGAAGTTTTGGAACAACTTGAGGGTGAGTAACTTTTTCCCCCCTTTAAACAACAAATCTGCCAATAAGAGTAATCGGGTCTGGCTAAGTCCTGTTGTGTTAACTCAGTTCCCTAGCAGCTTGACTACCAGCCTGAGAGACACAACAGCATTAGATGCTGTCTGCGGCCCAGACCTAGGCAGCTGTGCTACAGAGAAGTGTCATCAGCTCCTTTCAAAAGCCACTGACAGCCATGGGAGAGATTCAGACAGACTCACTGTCAGTTCCCCCTACTCTGCTTCCCCCTTTATTCTCTGAGCTGTGTTTTAGCACATTCTCATGGCGGGTAAAAAGGGTTCAGAGAGAGAGAGAGATAGAGAAGGAGTGACAGCAATAGCATCTTTGCAGCACAGCCAAGCTCCTTACTCCATCCACACAGAGGTCCCCAAAGGAGCTTCAACCTGGCAACATAATCCATTTTACTGTCCACAAACAAAAGAGAGAGGGAGCCCAGGACAGATTCTGTAACTCTCTCTCTCTGACTGCAGAAATCCCAGAGGGTTTGAGTGACAGGCGCTGTTGTCGGGGCTGTGGTGACAGCTGGTGAGGGCTCTCTGTGAAAGAGAGTGGCCTGCACTCTTGTCCTCTGTACTGGGCGCCACAGCGAGGGGCATTGTGCCAGCTGGGCTCCACCGGCCCAAACACGCCCAAACAGGTAGCATCTCAACTGTACGCACCACCGGTCAAAAGTTTAAATCTGTCACATCATTAAAATTTTTAATGTTTTTTAAATAAGTATCTTATGCTCACCAAGGCTGCATTTATTAGATCAAAAATACAGTAATAACAGTAATATTGTGAATTATTATTACAATATAATATACCTTTTTTCTATTTTATTTTAAAATATACTTTATTCTTGTGGTGCGCAAGCTGAATTCTCAGAGCCATTACTCAGTGTCACATGATCCTTCAGAAATCATTCTAATATGCAGATCTGGTGCTCAATTATTATTGATGCTCAATTATTAATAATAGCTATTATTAGTAGTAGTAGTATTATCATCATCAATGTTGAAAACAGTTTTTGCTGCTTAATTATTTTTGTGGAAACTGATAACTGATTTTTTTTTTTGGGGGGGGGGGGGGATTCTTTGATGAATAGAAAGAAAGAAAGAATGCACCCTGGCTGAATAAAAGTATTCAACTGTTTCGTCATTGATAATAATAAGTCACCAAATTAGCATTTCAGAATAATTCCTGAAGGAACATTAAAAGTATTTTAAAGTATATTAAAATAGAAAGCAGGTTTTTTATTGTAATAATATTTGACAACTTTACTGTTTTTACTGTATTTTTGATTAAATAAATGCAGCCTTGGTGAGCATAAGAGACTTCATTTAAAAACATTAAAAAAAAACTAAATGTATGGTGGTGTATGATTGTTTGCTTGCTTTCGGATGGATATAACCATGTTTAACTGACACCTGGTTTAACTTTAAACTAACACTCATCTTTTTCATTGATGTTCAAGGATGTTCTTTAATATTGTTGGCGCTGCAAATGTTGTGTGTGTGTGTGTGTGTGTGTGTGTGTGTGTGTGTGTGTGTGTGTGTGTGTGTGTGTGTGTGTGTGTGTGTGTGTGTGTGTGTGTGTGTGTGTGTGTGTGTGTGTGTGTGTGTGTGTGAATGCCCCGGCTGGTGCCCATGACAGGATGTTTCCTCTTTCAGACTGGTTAACGAGGGCCAGCTCCCTATCCCATATGTGCCCCTCATTACCACCCAGTACTATCTCGCACACACACACTCCTCATGATACTTTCAGGCAAACCCTTTCAAGTAAAGGCTTGATCACCATCTCTTCTCCCCTCCCTCCATCCTCCAGTCGCTGGTACAAAACAGACGGGCACTGGCATTATTAATGGCCCACGGTTGTAGCGCTGCTGCTGTTGTGCTGGTCAGCTGCACAGGCAGTTGTGCCCATAAAATGCTTGCTGTGTCAACGGTATAAAAAATGTGATGGGAAAGAGATAACGAGAAGAAAACAAACATTTGAAGAATTAAAAATCCAGCCACTGCAGGTCAAATGAAGTAGGAGGAGGAAGAAGATCAGAAAACAAAAAAACTAAAGTGAAAGGGTACATTTCATGTCAAAAACCTGCAGTGATCCACATGACAAATGTATTTATCATTGAATCATTCACTCAAGAGATTCGTTCAAAAACGCTGATTCATCCAGTAATGAAACATGTGAAGTATTTATGAGTGAGTCATTGAATCATTCATTCAAACCGTTAAAAAAAAAATTTCATTCAGATTAATAAAAAATCATGATTCTCAATTTATCCATAATCATGCAGCTCTAATTTAAACATGTTGTGTTCTTTTAGGCAAACTGATGGCACTGTTTTTGATAACACTCTTTACCGTAATAATATATAATAATACAAATATATATATATCGGTAACACTTTAGTTTAGTGTCCAATTCTCACTATTAACTAGTTGATTATTAGCATGCATTTTACTAGGATTTTGGCCTTTAATAGTACTTATAAAGCACATATTAATGCCTTATTATGCATGACCATCTTCTACATCCCTTAATCCTACTTAACAACTACATTACTAAGTATTAATAAGCAGTGATTAGGAGTTTGAGCTAAAAGTAGTAGTTAATAATTAGTTAATACACTGAAAAAAAACTATAAGTACAATTTACTTAATTTTTCTTTTGCAAGTTTTTGCACACATATTTTTAAGTAAATTTTACATATGGAATTAAGTAAACTCTACTCAACTAAGTTAAGTAAAATTATCAAAGAAAATAAGTAACTTTAACTTGACCAGTACAAGTTTTGAGTAATTTCTACTTAGTTGAAGTATATTTTAACAATATAAACTGAATTAAACCATGCTTTTAAAGTGTATGCTTTACTTAGAACATCTAAGTAAGTAATACAATAGATATTGTGTAGATACCATATCTACATAATATAATTAACACGAGACTTGAACACTGAGACCTCAATACTTGGTACACAATACACAATGAAACATTCAATGGATTGTTTTTGAGTATGAATTTGTCATTTTGAGTAGAAAATGAACTGCCAAAAATCAACGTTATAATATTTGCCAACCCAAATAATATTTGATACATGTATATGGCCAGTTAGTCTCGTTTGCATTTGTGAAGGGCCATTTGACTTGCAAATGAATCTGAATTTACTCATATATAAGCAGTGCGTGTAAATCAATCATGTTTGACAAAAACAAGTACTTTGAATAAACCTGAATCAACCATGTGCTTACCACACATCAGCTGCAAATGCAGAAACGGCTGTTTCACAACTCAATTAGCAAAGACAAATCATTCAGTCTTCTTCTATATCAGACCCACACAAGTTCCGGTTACACAGCCTCACAGGACAGGGCAAGTTATCATTTAGGCATTTTTTGAAGTTCATTTAAAAAGCTAGTGAGAACACCTGCAGAGGCTGATCCAAGATCTGCCATCTATACCGAACCTTCTGCAATCAGACTGGCCGACACAAGCTATAACAACATGGATCTTTCTTTAATGAATGCAAGGGTTCTTCCCTCCTCTGCAAACACCTTAAACCCCAAATCCCTCTAAAACTCATTTGTCACCAATTTGCAATCCTGCATTGCCTGTCAGAAACAAGCCACTTTACCAAAAGCATTATTTAAAAATCATTCATTTGTAATTTTTAATCTGTAGTCCTCTCGTCTGCTCACTCAACCTCGAAAAAACGACACCCGTTTGAGCTGCACCCTTGGCAAAACAGCCCAACGTTTTGCATTTTTAAACAAAAAAACTCTTGAATAATGAGATTTACAAGATTATTTTAATAACAGAAAATCCTGCGCATACTGTTTTGCGTGTGCATAAAAGTCTGCTTCTCAATGCATTGTTTTAAATAAATTTTCAGCCTTCATTTCTAAAGTTTGAAATCACTTACTTTACATACAATAACATAAATTTATACCTCAAATATCACAAAGAGAGGGCAAGAGTGCGTGTTTAATTAAATAACATAGTTTTATTGGCGCACGCATTAATAAACAGCATCAGATGCCGGTGTAAGGCCTACTGGGCGAGTGTTTGCATTGCAAACTAAAAGCTGGTTCTAGTTTGCAGTGTATAAGGTTCAGATTGATCCTGACAGCTCTTCAGGTTTCTGGGCATTAATTAGAGTGCCTGGGGCTGGTGGTGTGTGTGTGTGTGTGTGTGTGTGTGTGTGTGTGTGTGTGTGTGTGTGTGTGTGTGTGTGTGTGTGTGTGTGTGTGTGTGTGTGTGTGTGTGTGTGTGTGTGTGTGTGTGTGTGTGTGTGTGTGTGTGTGAGAGAGAGAGAGAGAGAGAGAGAGAGAGGCCACCACTACTCGGCTCTACACCACACATTTCTTCTCTGCTGTAGTAATTGCTAGCAGGTGCGTTGCCACCATATGTAAGAGAGAATTCTGCCTCTCGCTCTTTTTGTGATAAGCATGTGGAAATACATACTGTTGCTATTACTGACAGATTCCAAACACCTTTCCAACTGGACTGACGCTCACACAGACCAGCGTCTCCAGTAACAATTATTTCTCTTGACAGTACTGTGTGAGTTAGGGCTACTCATTGTTTTACTCTGGAACATTCACACACATTTTAGGGCTGTGCAACACTTAATCGCGATTAATCGCATCCAAAATAAAAGGTTGTGTTTACATTATATATATATGTGTGTACTGTGTTGTATATATATAAATACACACACACATGCATGTGTATATTTAAGAAACATGTGTTATTTATATATAAAACATTTACATTTATATATAATATAAAGTATGTATAAATATATATATATATATATATATATATATATATATATATATATATATATATATATATATATATATATATATATTCTTAAATAAATACATGCATGTGTGTGTATTTATATATACAAAATAATTATACACAGTACACACACATATATTATGGAAACACAAACTTTTATTTTGGATGTGATTAATCATGATTAATCGTTGCACAGCCCTAATTTTTGCCTAACTAAGCAACCATATCATAGACTGGGGTCTGAGGACCCGCTGTAATGGGGTATTAGGATGTCAGTGTTTAAAAATATAAAGAAATAGATAAATAAATTTGCTGACTTTTTACAGAACTTTATTATTATTTAATTTCACTTCCTAAACATTGGTTGGAAATCATGAAATTAATCACCAAATATTATTTTTTTCTTCTGACAGATAAGATGAAGTGTTGTCTTAATTATTTTATTTTTTTAATAATATTTTCCGCATATTTATAATATTTGTATTTTCACAGTATAAATACATATTTATAATATAATTGATATATAATAAATCATCAGACTTTTTACATAACATTATTACCATTTTCTTTTTCTTTCTAAACACTGGTTGGAAATCATACATTTATCACAATTTATTGTACTGACAGATAAGATACAAAAAAGATGAAGTGTTGCCTTTTTCAGACAATATTTTCCACAGTATAAAAACATCTTTATGTTTAAAAAATGTTTTAAAATGTTAATTTACAGACTTTTTACAGAAAGTTATTACATTTTCCTTTCTACTGGATAAATTAATTTATTCTGCTGATATAAGATAGAAAAAAGACAAAGTGTTGCCTTAATTTTTTTTGAAGGATAATATTTTCCACATATTTATAATATTTATATTTTTTCACAGTATAAATACATCTTTATGCATGAAAATATATAGTTTACAGTATATAGTATACATTTTAGGAAGAGGGTCTCCTAGATGCTAAAAGATTTACACATTTGAAAACTCCTGCCATTGACTACTATTGTTTTCATAACTCATTTTAAATACTACTAACTCTAATAAACAAACATACAAATAAACTGAATGAGTAGCACTGTTAAATATATAGAAACCCCCAGGGTTTCCCCACCTGAACCGACAAATTAATTACACAGTTTCATTACAGAGCGAGAGATGATCCAGAATTTCCTTTCTGACATGAAGACACAAAGCAGAAAAGCCCTTGCTGATGTCCAGGATTGTCTCTCCCTGATATAAACTGAATCGAGTGCCACTGCTATTTTAATTAGCGTTCTCTGTTTAATATTATTGTCTATGAGAGAAGACTCTGAGCTTGCATTTACAGGAACAAAGTACAGAGAAATCACACTGTCTATCAGTGAGAGAAAGAGAAAGTGTGAGAGAAAGACAAGGCCAGATGAACATGGCTGTAATTACAGGCAACAATAGCAGTCAAGCACATGTCTATAGATTCATTACCTTTAACAACCCTTCCTTCTCTTTCCTGCCTCTGTTCATCACGTTTCTCGAGACATCTTAGACCTGCCGCAAACTCTTCTTCAAGACTGCTGGCAGATGGTGTAAAAAAGTTACAAATGAATCCAGTTGTAGCACAAATGCCCAATATGTTAAAACTTACGCACTAAAACGTAATATAACACTAACTCAAACAACATGAGGGTGAGAAAAATGTTGTTTAGGGTATTCATTTAATTAAAATGAGCTAACACTCATGCTAATGCTAAGACAACTCATGTCAAACCTATCAATTTTGTGAACATTGTCAAACATCAATTCTGTAAAATCCACATTTGCGTTATAATGTTGATCTTTACAGTCCTTGTACAGTATTTCTTTTTTTATGGAAAAATATGTTGCAAATGCGATAGGGCTGTTAGTGGTTGATCTTGAGCACAAAACATATATTATTATCCGTTAAAAGCGCCGATATACTCACTGAGAAGTTATTTTTCGTTCTTCGCTTAAAAACGAAGTTCAAAATACGAGAGCAGCGATATACTGTTAGCGAACATCTGACGCCTCTCACACTGCTGAGAGCGATGTTTCGATGAATATGTAAATATGTGCTGTGTGCTTTCCTTTCAATAACAGAATAAATACACAACAAAATTGAGAAAACAGCAAGCATTTTTTAATAAACCACAAGAAAAGCATCTGATCATAGCAAAGTGGATATGTTTGCACAAGCTCTGCAATTCGACACTCGGTAACACTTTATTTTACAGTGTCGTTGTTACACATTACATGTAATTAATGTAGTAATAACTATAAATTATGCATAATTGCATGCAATTAACCCTAAACCAAACCCTCAACCTAACCCTAACCCTATAGTAAGTACATAAATACTTAAATGTATAATAACAGTGTAACAAAGACACCTTAAAATAACCCGACACTCTAGTAAAGTCATGTTTATTTATAAAGCACTTAATACAATAGATTGCTTAAAATCAAGCAGCTTTACAGTATTAAACATGAAAAACAATGTCCATGTCTCATTTCAATCAGAAGTACAACTTCATTTTCTACAATAAAGCTGTTCTCCAGTGTGTTCATGTTTTTACTCATGGACGTCTGACCTCGACAGACTGAACAGAAGAAATGAACTGGAAAAGATTTCAGAGTGAAAGGCATGCCTACCTATTACGTAATCGCCAGGGACCAAAGGTGTTTACCAGCTGTAGCGTAACTTTTCAGGAAAATTCGCTTTGGAAAGCTGTTTTAAACTCCCAAACCGAACACCAAACGAACTTCGTTTTGGCCTGATTTTGTTTTGAAATGACGTCACATCAGTTCGTTCTTCGCACTTCGATATCGCTTGAAGTATATCTGGGCCTTAACGGTGCAATTTCCCCAAATCCAATGTGTCATTATGTAAACTATTTGTGCATGCCAAGTAAATCTTATGTGAATATTCACACTTAAAAGTGAGACAAAGTCATGTGGAACAATGTTCTGTGCTCACCAGACACGAACCCAGCTTATATGTACAGTATATGTTCTAAAAACGTTTTGTTAAAGTTCCCAATAAGTTATGAAAAACGTTATTTCTGAATGTTCTGACTGTTCAAATGGTTAAAAAATATTTATTTATTTTTTGGTATCATTTTATTTTGACGGTCGCATTTAGACATTCTGTTGACTATAAGTAACATTTCACCAACATGTTTGCAAACTCTCATTAGAGTATTGTAGAGTATTAGTAGAGTATTAGTAGACTGTCTGTTAAATATCTGGTAAAACTTTATTTTGAGGTTTCCCAGACAATCAGACAATCTACTAACAGACAATTTTCAACAGACAATCTACTAACTATAAGTAACTTTGCAAGTGCATGTGAACTTATTTCACTAACCCTAACCAGTCTACTAATTCTCAACTAATACTCTAATGAGAGCTAGCTGACATGTACTGTACGTGAAATGTTACTTATAGACAACAGAATGTCTAAAGGGGACAATCAAAATAAAGTGTAACCTGTTTTTTTCTTGGTTAATACAAATGTTAAGGGAATTTTGCAAACATTATGGGAACGTTACTTTTGAATGTTCGCTGAAAAAATGTTAGACGAACATCCAACTAAAACATTTCAGGGGGAAAAAGGTGCCATGAACGAAATAACGTTAAAGACCGGATAACTTTGAACAAACTATCTATTAACATTACTGGAAAAATGTTTGATCATAACTTTGAGAGAACCGTGCCCAAACATCAGTTAAAGTTCTGAGAATGATCCTTGTTAGCTGGGAATACCGATAGTGGATTACAAAGAAACTCGACTGATCGCTCTGCACAGACCACAGCATCAGAATCCGTGGAATTCATGGCATTCATAAGCATTCATTTAGACTGAAGCAATTTAAGAGATTAAAAATTAGAAATACATTTGGAACTTAAACAGATGTTAATATACAAGCTGTAAACAGGGCCTCTGTCACCTGGGAAGACTCACATTTCTTGTAACTGCTAAATGACAAAGAGGATTGTGGCTATTCTACAGTGTACAGAAACACTTTTAATCCCGGGTTTATGGGTACATTGCAAATATGTGTCTCTAATTTAATGGTACAGATATTATGTGAGTGTGGATGAGGTCAGATGGTTTACTTCAAGTTTCCAGCCATCTCCCTATGAAAGCGCTCTATGCTAATGTATCGATCACCTCCCACTCCAGGTCTGAGCTGACACTGCTCTCCCTCACCGGCCACAGACTTCAAGAGCCACATTAGCTGTCATGACACTCTGTCTTCAACTCCATATGCTGTTAAATAAAGATTTACAGCTTTTTAAGCATTTATAGCTTGCACTGCGATGCATGTGCATATACGCTGGAGCATGAAAGCAAGCTTACACAAATCTGCCCCAGGCCTAACATGATTTACCGAAGTAAGACATGTTCCTGGATCATCATGCTTGCTGGTCCTGGAACATCTCTATTAGCCAGTCAGAGGTTAGTCTTGTCTTCTTCAGACTTCTATATAATGTCTGGTTCACTTTGCAGCTTAATTTGGTCAAGAATCAAAGAATCACAGCTCAAATGACAGCATTAATTACCCCTAGAAATAATTTCTACTTGTCATTCCTTTTCCAGACAATGGAAGTGAATCTGTAAACGCTACTCAGTGTTTCAATATTACAGTCACAAGATGCAAGCAGTATGCATTTTAACATGATTTTGGTTTAAACCAAAAGCAACAACAACAAAAAAACAAATCACTGACATTTTCTGGGTGAAGTTTTACCATTTTATAATTGCAATTACAACATAATACCTAAACCCTAAAACAACATAAAAGTGATGAGAATTTATAAAAAGAGAAATACACCTGATTTTGCAGAGTTAGACGTGTTCCGGCGTCAACATATTTTGTTGATCCTGGAACAACATTCCTGTCCGAAATGTTTATCCTAACCAACTAAACCAACTCATAAGTTATCCCTAAAATTAGAGCGAAATGATGGGTGAGTAACACTGCTGTAGAAGCACCTAACCCTGGCTGTAAGCCTAAACTTGACATAAACTGTAAACTTGTCCCTAAAATCTGATTGGTTGATTAGAATGTTGTTCCAGGATCAAAAAAGATGTTGCACTCAGTGAAATCAGGTTCTGCATAACCCTCAGAAACCTTACTAAGAATCATTCTTCATTCTACGTCTCAGATTTGTCAGCCTTTCCTATGTCTTTATCTTCACACACACACGCACACCTCTTGTTCCTTTTCCTCCACCCATCTTTCCATCTGTCAGTCTGTGACTCTCCGGGTTTTATTATGTTGTTCCCACTCTGCTGCGTGAGGAGATCGCTGTTACTGTGATTGTTTCCAGTGTCATGTCACCTGACACTCTGAGGAAATTTAGCCACATCTGGTGTGACACGCTCGGTATTCCACTGACGCGCACTTATGCTACAGTACACATATAAACACATGGCATGACTGCACACACAAACACACACTGACACCGCCTGCGTCAAACCTAGCTGTCAAATAGCTGTAATTTAGACACTATACCGTGAAATAATTAATTACCCACACCAGGCTCATTTGAAAGCTTCTGAAACAGAGGTCATTTTGAGCACACAAGCATGAGGATGAGGATACACACGGCAGAGAAAAGAACGCTCGCACAGAGGCGGGAATATATACCCATTGATTTTGTGTCACTGGTTGGCTCTTGCGTGCGTCTGTGTGGGAGTGCTATTGAAATGCATTACGTACGTAAAGTAATTGCATTAGACACCTCCTAACACAACGTTATACACATAATGAGCGTGTAATCAGCCTCTGTGGTAGAGGGGACGAAGTGCTGAGTCATGATTATCGCATATGATGTCATGTCTGGAGGAGGAAGGGACCACAGAGGCTTATCAGAGGTGCTAACGCTAAATGGCACAGTGTGTGCATGCAAGCTTCATATGTATAAGGGTTATAGTCACAACACGCTAAGCCTATATGCGCATTCTTCTTAATGGGGAATTAATGTTTAATAAAAAGAATGTTTGTCTTGTCAGTCAGAATGCCTCAAATAGGGTTATTTTAATACCTGAAGCATCTGTGGTTACGCAATAAAATGAAAAATCTGTCATTATTTTCTCACCCTCATGTCATTCCAAACCTGTTTGACTTTCTTTCTATTGTGGAGCATAATCGTGATGTTGTGTCACATTTTTAAACAACATGAGGGAGAGTAAATGATGACAGAAATCAAATGTTTAGGTGAACTACCCCTTTAACATGACATCAACATTTACACTGTTTTATGCATGTGCATGTTATTCTAATTTTTATTTAAATAAAAAAAGAAGCAGTTGTAAATAAGTAATCAAAACTTAATAACTTGCTCTTTCTAAGAAACAACTTTCTTTCTTTGCTGATGTCACTGAGGCTACTGGATCATTGTAACCAATAAACAAAAAACTATGAATGATTCACTGGTTTCTTTCCAGTTTTCGTTCATAAAGCATAGCATTTTATATCACAATACTGTATTGAAGTCAATGGCAATTTCATGTTTTGTTCTAATATAGCGCCAACAAGAGGTAACATTTTTTATGTGATATTGGCAAATGTTTTTTGAGCACTAAATCACAATGCTACACAAACCGTAAGGCGAAACCTAGCATGTTTGGTATCGTTGGACTTGGCTAGGATTAACCGAGTTTCGTAACGATATGTTCATGCGTTTATAAAATACAGCATTTTGGTACAAAATTCAAAATGCCCAACGCCTTTAATGGTCAATATGGAAAAGTTGGATATCAGTCGACTCGGCATAGCACCCTGAATCCCACTTTTATGATTTTTGGACAAACCGTTAGAAGTTATAAGCAAAAATAGCCATTTTTCGTATCTCCGGACCAGTACGTGGTGCTTTGCCAAAACGCAGCATGTCACCTCAGGTCATGCTTGTGATGGCTTGTACCAAGTTTGGTCTGAATACGATAAAGCGTTGTGGAGATACAGCCTTACGTCTGTTTTCGCAAGCGATACGTAAAATGTGTTTGCGCGGTGTTCGAGAACGGTTGGACGAATCAACTTGAATTCCATAATGTTTTGTCGGAATTAATCAGAAGAAAATGTATTTTGTTTCTAGCCCTTACGGTTCAAAAGTTATTAGCATAAATATGAGTGCAACTTTGGACAGTTGGTGGCGCTAGAGGGATTGAGTTGGAGACTCCAAATTTGCTATAGTGACAGTTCAGACTGTCCTCTATTAGTGTGCCAAATGTCCTAACTTTCCTGCAAGCGGTTCTATGGGCTGCCATAGACTTCCAGAGCAGAAGAAGAAGAAGAAGAAACGGAAGAAGAAGAAGAAGAACGCCAACGATTTTAGGTGCCTACGCACTTTCAGTGCTTGGCCCCTAATAATGTCATAGCAGAGCAGAAGGGGATGTTTGTAACACTGCTTCCCGATTTCCACATTATACCTACAAAGATCATTTGAAGTGGCAATGTGGTCACAGTGTGAAGTTTTTGTTTTCAGAAGCAAAATTCTTTTTTTATGATAAAATAGTGGGGTAATTGCATACCCAACATTCCATAGATATAAAAAAAAATGTAAATGGTCATTTTGTTAGGTTTACTTGGCTTCAAAGAGCTATGTGGCTCTTTGAAGTTACAATCATGTACTGAAGTGCTATGGAACTTTAATGTGGTCAACAAACCTGGAACTACTTTAAAATCTCGTCTAACACATTTTCCATGGCAAAATTTGCATATGTTGTGAACAGGCCTTTAACCTTGTCTTTATGTCACAGATCAGTTCATTCTATCTGCGCTTCGGTCTGTCTTTGTCTCAGGTCTGGGTCTGTGTCTAAAAGCCACAGGGAAGACTGTGAAGCAAAGTGAAGGATGCCCTCGTCGTCCTCTAAAGTAAATCAGTCAGCAAATCCTCCTGTTGAAACCTCAAGACTAAATAAAGTGCGCAAGTGTGTGTGTCTACAGGTGCAGTGGAGCTGAGCTGACCCACTCCCCTGGGCTGGACTGCGCTGATGGGGGTCTGAGCTGATGCCAGGTGTGATGGGACGGCCCCCTGCAGAGCGACAGGGGTCAGCGATCCGCAGTATGGGGCAAAAGCTCAGGAGCCGAAGCAGGGCACAAGATAGAGAGAGAAAAATGTGTGTGTTTGGTTGATGGCATGAATTATGTGCAACCAGAGTCAGTAGTGTGGGACATTAGAGGAGAGGTCAGGGCCAGTGAACCCTTAAACACGAGCCCTTAAATAAAGCCTTTCAACTTGCGCTTCACCAAACACAAACCCTGCATTCAGGGACTAGAGAAATGACGAGATATTGCAGCTGTATTGAGCTCTGTGGTAGCCAGCACCGAGAGGTCATATGCCTAAGACAGAGACAAACAAAGAAAAATTATTTAAAAAGAAAGACAGAGTGAAAGCAAAGAACAAAAAGAAAGGCTCCTTTCATAAAATAGCTCTAAAGTGTGCACAGGAACGGTTGCACTGAAAGGCCTTTACTGATCTTAAATGTCTATGACACCATATCTCAAGCATCTTAAATCTATGAGTGATAACCAGGCCCACACGGAATCTGCACGTGCACAACTCCTCAAAGCTCCACAGATGTTCTCAGAATTGAAACAGACAAAGTTCCACAAATTCCCTGTGTCTTGCATCTTCATTTATTAAATAGTTTGGCTAAGTTGATTATGCTTTCAGCTAATATAAGTGTAACAAGGAGTTGAGTTGTAACGCAGGGTGAGCTGTAACAAAGTTGGGTTATTTACTTAGAAATCTTAGGGGGGGAAATGAAGGGAGAAAATTCAACACTTCCAATCAAAATCAAAATTGATCCAAAGAGCAGTTATTACCCACAATTCTTCCAGGTCCAGCACATTCTTTGGTTTTCCATCGTCTTCTGCATATTCAAACCCTTTCTATAAGTGACTGTATGATTTTAAGATCCAACTTTTCACACTGAGGACAACTGTTAATGTATAATACACAACTATTACAAAAGGTGAAAACGGATATAATAAGGATATAATAAGATCGAGGGGGTGTGATTGAGGTAAATTGTACTTACAGTATCTTGTCTTCTGGGAAACATCTACGTATTTTATCTACATGTAACTTCTGAAGGGCAATACTAAATGGAAAAATAATAATTCTTTAAACCAAATACGAAAAATGTATCACTGTTCAAAAAGAGCAAAAAGTGGGCAACATTTTATTTTACGGTGTCCTTGTTACATATGTCACATGTACTTAACATAGTAATAACAGTAAATTATGCATAATTACACGCAACTAACCCTCAACCAAATCCTAATCCTATAGTAAGTAAATGTAGTTACTCAATATTACTCAGTACTTAAATATATAATTACACTGTAACAATGACACCTTAAAAAAAGTGTAAAGTGTTACAACTATCCCTGGCCTCCCCTACTCTCAAGCTATGTTTAAAGGGATAGTTCACCCAAAATTTAAAAAAGATTACCCCATGATTTACTCACCCTGAAGCCATCCTAGGTGCATATGACATTCTTCTTCCAGACGAATACAATCAGAGTTATATAAAAAAATGTCCTGGCTCTTCCAAGCTTGATAATGGTAGTGAATGGAAGTTTTGAAGTCCATCAAAGTGCATCCATTCATGATAAAAGTGCTCCACACGGCTCTGGGGTATTAATAAAGGCCTTCTAAAGTGAAGCTATGTTTTTGAGTAAGAAAAATATCCATATTTAAAACTTTATCGACTAAAATAACTAGCTTCCAGCAGACGGCCATACGCATCGATTTACGGCGAAAGTGTGACCCTTGACCTGACGCACAACGCATTGACGAACGTGGAAGCCCAAAGGATAGAGCAAAACAAAACACCATTCACGAATTAGAAGTCTACTGTAAAACGAGAATTTTTAAAGAGAAATGTCGGAGGAGCTTGAGTACGTTGCCCAACCCTGTTTGTTTGAACCGTGAGAGGCGTCAAAGCTTACGCTACTCTACATCCTACGTCATACATCGTCAAGTGTAACTCTTTTGGCGTAAGTCGACTTGCGTAGGCCGTCTGGCGGAAGCCAGTTATTTTAGTCGATAAAGTTTTAAATATGGATATTTGTCTTACACAAACGCATCGATTCACTTTAGAAGGCCTTTATTAACCCCCCAAAGGCGTGTGGAGCACTTTTATCATGAATAGATGCACTTTGATGGACTTCAAAACATATTTTGATATTTTTATTGACATTTTTTTTATATAACTCTGATTGTATTCGACTGAAAAAAGAATGTCATATACACCTGGGATGGCTTGAAAGTGAGTAAATCATGGGGTTATTTTTATTTTTGGGTGAACTATCCTTTTTAACATGTTTTAATCCCTTCCTCAGAAATGTGCCTCAAAAATCAGTGCAGAAAATAGAATGGGAGAAATTTGTAGTTTCCTTCTGCACCTGTGGTTACATTTTCAGTGCTGTGAAATCATAGATTGTGCATGTGACGGGTAACAATGGTTTGAAATGTAGATCAAATGAGCAGTGTATTCTTTTTTTATTAGATGTATTCAAAGACTTGATGACTGACAGTAGTTTCTGTACTAGAGGGAAGATTTGTTTCTGCTGCACTGGCCTCTGCCAGCATCCAGCTGTCACTGTTAGTGACACCATCACATCATGAAGAGTCATTGAGCGTTTGAATCATCCGCAGCTACTCGTTAATCACTGGCACAGGTACAGAAGGATAGAAAAGTGAGCAACAGAGGTGACCCCATCTCTGAAATATAAAACCGTTTTTACAGGGAAATGCTTGAGATGCTCAAATATTGTGGCGACAGAGTATGGCGATCTGTAGACTCACAATGTGCAATTGAGAGTTTTGCATTCCTTTGATAGTTGTCATGATTTGTCCTTTGGCCAATCATACACTCACGCACACTCTTTCACACACTCACAGGGTGGAATTAATCAAAACCGTATCCTACCTGTTTGCCTTGATGAGAGATGACAACGTAAAGATTTGGCAGCTTTAATCAAGGTTGTAATAATGCACGCTCTCTGATTAAAAGGACAGTCTCCTCGCCTTTTAATCACAAAGACAAACAACCGTGTCTCTATCGCTCAGATCTAAATGCTGCTGGTGAAGAAAAAAAAAAAGAATTAATGCTTACAAAACTGGTTAGTGACAAATTTACTGTACACATTAGTAGATTACACAAGACTGCCATGGTGATCACAGAGGTCAATTCACCAAAGCGGGAGGACAAATGAGATGCCAAAATGATTCTCAGATTCCTTTTTGTATACAGTCGCCATGTTTCCTCAGCATTTATTATAATCAACAAACAAGTTGGATCCCATTTACATCTGGAACTAAAATTAATTTCATATCTAGATAGTATCCTGGATATAAAACAAGATATTCTTATATTAAATTTAAACTGTTTTAAAAGCAAATGCAATCACACATACCCACAACATTTACCAAATTTTTTAAATAATAATAATAAGTAATAATAAAAACATTGAGGAACAATTTAGAATAATTTGTTATTCTGCCTGTTAAAATAAAATAAAATAAATCATTTCTACAGTAAAGAATGCTAGGGATTTTACGTGATGAAAATGGGAGAATGTGACATTTTAATGCAGATGTTAAAATGCTGAGAAAATGCCAAGAATCCACAACACAGCACTAGGTAAGACTAAAAGAGCTCTTGCCACAAAAGTTCTTATTATGTCAATGTTCAAAATACCGAGCGAAAATACCGATGGTACCTAAGCATAAAAATAAAGCACGATGTAAAATTAACAACCCATAATTATTATGTGGATAATTAAAAAAGCATTAGCACCTTCATACTGTATGTAGTCAATCCATGCTGTCATCTTCAAATGCAGTTTCCGTGATCCAAACAAGATGGATCTCGGTTACACCTGTTTTGGGGTTTTTTTTAAATAGGAAAATTCTGTTTAGAACAAGTAAATGCTGTTTGTACATTGAACCCCATTCATTTCCGTTGTGTAAAAAAAAAAAATCCAAAATATCATGTTTTGTACTTCACAGAAGAAATTAAGTCAAACAGGTTTGGAACAACATGACTGAGGTTTATTTTATTTTACTATTTTATTTTATTTACTTTGTCCCTCTCCATCCCATTAGGCAGGATCAGATCAGGTGAGTGATGGCAGCATAGCAGCCATGACTTGTCTTGAGGCCTGTCAATTAACAATAGATTGGATGAGAAGCAATCCTAACAACATGAAGATGTCTGAACCCCATCATACATCACCATATTTCCCTGGATTCATTTACAACAGCACAGATTCACTCTTTCCAGAAAACAGTCACAATGATTAGAGAAAAAATATTTAGTAGACAAAGGAGTGAGTCTCTTTAGAAGTGCAATAAAAAAATCTTTTTACGCTGGGTTTATGCAGAGAAAAAAGTCAGAATAGTTGTTACTAAAAGACTTTCTACGGTTCTTTAGGAACATAACTGAATATTATGACTTCATACTGTTCTTTTTGAGATAAAGGAATAGCTCACTCAAAAAAATTAAATTGCTATGATTTACTCAACCTCATGTCATTCAAAACCTGTATAACTTTCTTATTCTGTGAAACACAAAAGATGAATTACCATATTTTGTGAGAGGAACTGCCTGAAATTAAGTCTGTTATCCATTGAAAATCTTGAAATTGGCCCTAGATCTTCTTGGCACATTTTCAAGAGTTCATAAGAGAAGTAGCGATGCCAGATCGTTGATTAGACATTAATCGTTCACAAAACCGTTCTGTATGATTTGTTCATGGATTGAACTGATCCAGTTATTTAGTTCAACTCACTGATGGAATGATACAGTCTCAGTGTTTAATTGAAGAAGAAGTTTATTAATGAATAACTGATGGCCTGTACAAAAAAAGTCTCCATTCATTATAACTGCACAAAAAAGAGAGCGAATCTGCTTTAGTGATTCACAAGAGAAAGAAACTGATAAGGTTTGGAACGACTTGAGGACTAAATGATGGCTGTTTTTTTAAGTGAAGTAATCCTTTAAGGCACGATTTCGTGAGGATTCTGCTGAGAAGTATTTCTCTGTGTCTTGGGCAGTCCTAGAGTTAGAGCTCTCTCTCCCTCTCTCCCTCTCTCCCTCTCTCTCCGTCTCTGAACTGTCTCTCCTTGTTATGTATTCTCTTTGAGATGCAGTGGCTGACAGTAGGAAGGCTCCTGTTTGATATGTGGTGCACGCATTAATTTAGTCGTTGGGTTCCTGCAGATGTCAGCACAGTGGTTCATTAACAGTGTTTGTTTTATCCGAAAACTTCCACACACACACAAACATACACGCACGCGAAAACATGCATGCAAATAGAAAATATAGTTGGAATTCAGCAGAGAATAAGTCAGCGCTGCCCAAGGTTGGAAAAAAATGACCACACGGACTTACGTACGAAACAAAAGCAACAAACATTTTAAATAAGTGGTCCTGGTAAGAGGATGAAGGGGGATGAAGGGGAGAGGTTCAGAAGTGGGAGAGCTGTTGGATTACAACTAGAAAGAGAGGAGCAAGTGATTGTCATAAGATGTGAGAGAAATATGTGAGAGAAGGTGCTGAGAAAAAAGGAATGAAGCTGAGAGAGAGAGAGAGAGAGAGAGAGAGAGAGAGAGAGAGAGAGAGGCAAAGGGAGCGGTTTCATTCCAGAAGATGTCATGCTGTCAGGCAAGCCCGAGTCTGCTGCTGGCACTGCCACCTCTGTACCCTGTGTGCCATGTGTGCCAACCTCATGCCAACAGCCAAGCCGGCCCTTTCCCTTTACCCAGCAGATGCCACTCAATCTAGTCTAACAGACAGCCGTCACCGTGCCAGCACACACCCGGCGTGTGAAGAAGGGGTAGCAGGGCCAGAACAAGGGGCAGAAGAACACGCCGAGATGCCAAAAATAGCGACAATTTTCACCAACCCTGTGTAACTTACCCCCACCCCCAAGTCTCAGAGAAACAGACACACTTTCCTCTCCTGAGCTAACACCCCCGCAGGCTTCTGAAATATTCTAATTCTGCTTCCTGACTCCTATTATCCTGCGAGTGTGACATGTGAATTGTAATTAGTATCTGTGGGGTGAGCAAAGAGCGAGCCCTTAACACTCTGGGGGGGCTAGATGCAAGTCCAAAAAAAATCCAAGAGGCTTTGGGTCCATCTCCAAATAAGCCGTGCGATTCGGTGGGCCCAACCCTGTGGTGCTTTCCTTCCCCAGATTCTGTGTGAAAAACACCCTTCCCCTACAGATTCTCCTCCCTTTTGTTTCTCGGCTTGCTCAGGCCAAATCTGGGCCAGTCCAGAACTAGGCCAGATAGAGTCTGGGCATCCGCACACTCGCAGCAAAAGGGTTAAGTAACAGCGTGCTGAGCGAGCGAGCCTGTATCGATAACCCTGTGCGCTCTGTAGTGTAGGTTGGCAGGGCTAGACTTCAGAGATTGGGGATAATGGGATGGCGCTGGTACTTAAATCTCAGTGAACCACGACAGCACAAGTAATTAGCGCCGCAGATCCATACTGGAGGTGCTAATCAGAGCTAATGTAAGGGTGCTCGCAGACACAGCTAACCTGTAGACCAGGGAATCCGTTAGCCATTCTTTCCTTGGCGTAGCTCGGGCAACGGTAAAGCTGCTAGGACACGCCAATCTCCCCACTGCCCTCCAGAAACAGCAAGAGAGGGAGGGAAGGAGGAAAGAAAGGAATTCTAATTTAGCAGTGGTGTCGAAGGACAAAGATGGGGCTGTGTCCTGTCATTGAAGGTTCATTAGAGGAACAATGGTGTCCCAGCGATTTCATTAGGAGAGGTTAATAAGCAGGAGCGGGGCAATTCATTACCCAGAATGCACTCTGTTGTGGGGAGAAAAGGCCAAGAGGTCTGATGATCAGTTGCTCGTCATTTTACCTCCTGCTGCATGTACAACAGAAAAGATCAGAGGCAAATTTTAGGAGAAGGCTTGTGTTAGCAATGTTGGATTTTTAGCTATACGCAAAGAATTGAAATGTGCTTTTACATTCATGCATTTAGCATTTTATGCAAAGCAACTAACAGTGCATTCAAGGAGTACATCATTTAGTGCAGCATTCGATTTTTTTATACCTGGTCTGGTCACCATCAGGAGACTGTCGCAAGGAACAAAACACACTCTTCCAAAGACCCAAGCAGGTATGCGAGAGGGGAGAGAAGTGATGGGATTTGGAAACTGGACACGAGCCATCTATTATGTGGATAATGACTACTAAAACTGCAGATCAATCCTCGTCAAACAGCCTGCTTGTTTTATAGCCACAGGTTGCTCAACAGAACCATAATCTGTACAACTAGGCCATCGTCCACACGTCCTTCCGGCTAATTTAGAGGGTCACAGAGATATTTTGCCAAAACCATTCCGGAACGCGGTAATGGGCCAAAATAGTTCTGTTTTAGCAGAGGTCTGGCAGACACCAATTGATGAGGCAGCATTAGCAGTCTGTGACGCTTTCACGCCGTATGCTAACAGTAACGGCCTTTAAGCACGAAACCCAGCACATTAGCACGGCTAAAACAGATTTGGCTACAGTCACAGGGGGAGCATATTTTAACGTAACTACCTGTAAAAAGCCTGTTTCATGGAGCGAGGCTCACCTAAAGCAGAGATAATGATAGACTGATTCAGCACCATGGGAAATCAAATAGCAGAAAGGTGCAGAAGTGCACGCTTGACAGCCCTGTTGTGAAAAAGAGAAATTATTAATGCTTTCAAAAAATAACAGGATAAAAAAAAGTGATTGCAGATTATACCCATTTAGGTTTAGCTTATACACCTCGACAACACGCATCAGTCCAATTCTGTGGCGATGGAATTTTCTCTGTATGTTATAAAAACTCAACGATCAAAAAATGTTATGGGCAGAACAGAGACAAGGTTTCTTTATATGCACACGCATTAATGCAAAAACAATGAGAATTTTCATCCGTCAGGCATGTCGGCGAGAACGCTGACAGAAAAAGTAAATATTCTTAACATGTGTATCTCAACAGGAAAATAACCAGCACTTTAATAAAAGGAGTAGAGTCATTTCCTTGTGTCACAGATGCATGCTGAAAGCTCATTGTTATACCTCAGTTGTGTTTTCTCCTTTCTCTCCTGAAATGTGTGTGCATAATGGTCTGTCATTACCACCTCTCTCGCTGCGTGCTTCTGTCCCCTGCGTTCAGACTTTGAAGAGAGCGGTTGTGAGCGCGTTATGTGATTTTCACAGTAGCCTCTGATGGTTGAGGTAATTTAGTTGTTTTAAAACAACAGAGTGACAGGACATTAGTATTCTCCTGATCTGTGTGTGGAAAGGTTACTACTTTACCAGCTGAATTACAGTGATGGACACATATATGCAGAGATTGATGGAGTGCTGATGTTCACTGCATTGTTTAATGAAGAAAATGGCGGTAAAGGCTTTGATGGGCCTTTACGCTATTGAGAAATACATGACCCTTACATTATCAAAGCAAACATAAAGAATGGACACTCTACGAAAAATTACCGGTGTCCATTTTTCCTGAAAGGTAAAGTCTTCCCATACATAGACATCCATTTTTTTTTTTTCGTGGTTGTGATCCAATAGAAGAACCAAAAAAAAGAATTTAGTTTTCTTGAATGCACTGAGGCAGTTTCGGTTGGCCCTTTAAACCGTGAAGAAGAAGCCGGTAACTGACACCACTGAGATGATGCTAATCAAACAAGCTCCTCTCTTCTCCTCTCCTAGCCAAACACGTCGAGGCAACTTCCCAGTCACGTCAAAGTGACAGCGCAACAAAACACAGACTGATTCTGTCTCTATTTTCATTCTGCTGGCATTGGCACGCTAGTTTGTTGTGCATCGACATCAGAAGTTGGGAGGAAATGATGGTGTTTTGTCTGTTTTTGCGGGCTTTAGTTTGATATGCCATGCATTCCTTTCAAGCTATTTGTTAGAGTCAATTTCCCCCCAGTCTCTCCTCTCCATGCATTTTATGCTCCGATCTCGCAAACAGAGAATGGAGCATCAGAACATTAGAAAAGGATGAGGGGAGCGAGGGAAACAAGAAGAAAAGAGAGGAAAGAGGAAGAAAGGCTTAGAGAGGATGAGTTGAATACATAAGTGAACTGGGGAGCACTTCAAAATAGAAATTTGTTTCTATTTGTTTATTAGTAGGGCTTAAAGGAATAGTGCACCTAAAAAAAAAATACAGTTCTATCATCATTTACTCACTCTCATGTCTTTCCAGATCTGCATGACTTTTTTAAGGGAACACTGGAGGAGAAAATCTGGAAAATGTACTGGTCATATTTGTCTGTGGAATTACAAAGAATGCATGGGGACTGAAGCTTTCAAGCATCAAAGGCATCATAAAAATATCATACAAGTATGCCACATGATTTTTGTGATATATATTTATACAAAAACTGTGTGAGTAATAATGAATCATTTATTTCCAGTGAGCTGTTAATCACTGTAACAAGATTGTCAGTCAGTGAGTTTAAACTGAGAACTGATTCATCAATCCTTCATGCCAGTTTTGTGAATCAAATAAAACTGGTCATTTAAAAGATCTGACTCGAAATAATGATTTGTTCACTTCGTTAGTCTCTTGAAAACATTGAGTTGAGCTATAGCAGATGTTAAGGTTTTCAGTGTACGATTTAAATTTTGGTCTATTCCTCACACAAAGGGCCTGTTTACATCTAGTCACTTCATGCGCTTTCTCTGATCGGATATCTATCCGATCGTGAAAAGACCAAGTGTAAATGCTCTCCGAAACGCTTTTGACACGGATTTAAATCCGATCACTCAAACCACTTCAGGAGGTGGTCTGAGAGGCCTTCCAGACGAATCTGGACAAGTGTAAATGCATCTGGTTGTTGAAACCACATATGTAAATTTTACTCCTCCCAAAATGTTAAAAAATAAACGTGTGAGAGCTAGATGACGTTATAGCCAGATATGACGACGCTACTGCAACACACGTACAACACCGCAGATGAATTGCTGTGTATCTCTTCAGCAAGCCAACGCGCAAAATATTGCAAATAAAACAGAAAGTCACAGATGCTCAAAACACAATCGTCATAATTAAAGTAGTGAGACTAAATGTTCTTACCAGTGCTGATGCCGCTCTCTCTCCTATTGTGGTCTTGAATTTAGCTGATGATAAATAAAATGCAGCTCATATGAATGAAAGAATGAATTAATGAATGAATGAGGCATTTATATAGCGCTTCCATATACTACTGTACACCCAAAGCGCTTTACAATCATATCAGGGAATCTCTCCTCAACCATCTGTTGCTTTCACTGACGTGAACTCTGTTAAATTTGCATAGCTCGGGAATTGAAGATCAGATTTATAACCATTTTGCGGAGACACATTCATGTAGGCACGTGTAAATGGAACCGTTTCAACAAATCTGATAGCTATCCGATCAGTAGGAACGCATGAAATGACCAGGTGTAAGCAGACCCAATGGTAATGTATGAATTCAGAAGGCTTGGAAAACAGCACCTTTTGAAGCTTAAAAACACCTGTGTGCATTCTTCACAATTGGTGTTCATTTGAGGAAAAAGGGTCATACAAGTTTGGAACAACGTTGGGTAGAGGGAAAGATGTGAATTTTCATGTGGGTGAACTATAGGCTACTTTCAAACTCTTTGCATTTGTGTGTGAGCTCATGCGAGCAGGCCAGTGTAAGTTCTGTAACTCCTCTGCCTCTTTAGTCTGGACGGTTCTTGGAGAGGGAGAGACAGAGATGGATAAAGAGAGAGGGTGAAAGAGAGCAGGGGCTTTGTGTCAGGTGCTGCTGAAGTGGGCAGCTGCACTGTACACTCCTCCTCTGCACTCATTCATTCTGACATTGGGATGATTACTGTAATCAAGACTCACTTCTTCCAGTGAGGGCTGTCAGACACACATCTCTGAAACACCGGACTGGACACAGCGTGTGTTGAAGAGAAACTTGATGCCTAGAACAAAGACTTCACAATTAAAAAGGGAATTTAAGCTAATGTGGATATTGACACAGAGTGCTCAAAACTCATAAGAGAGATATAACTTGATTTGATTGGTGTGTGTTGCTTAATAGTTTTGGTTCATAATGGGAAATCAAAGCACATGTCCTTGTTTTGTCTCTGAGGCCTTGTTCTGTGTCTCTGCCCATAGTGCAAAAAAGAGAACAAATCCCATCTCCACCACAACAGGAACGATGGCCAGCACAAACCTACACCGCCATCTAGTGGTTTCGTTGAAGCTAATTTCTTTCCTGACCCTTACGCCCTCCACAACTCAAGACACTGAAATAATGAGTGGAGGTTATTTCACTTAAAAAGCGATGAGTGCAACTGCTGTGTTTTTGAATAAAACATGCAAAAGGCGTAAACATAAAGTTGTTAAAAAATGTCGAACACAAAATTATATAGCTATTCACAAAGTTTGAGGTTGTACATGTTTAAGTTATAAAAGTATGAAGTGCCTGTTGACAGTTCAGTTAACAGGCACTTCATATAAAGGCGCGCGTGTGTGTGCGTGTGTGTGTGTGTGTGTGTGTGTGTGTGTGTGTGTGTGTGTGTGTGTGTGTGTGTGTGTGTGTGTGTGTGTGTGTGTGTGTGTGTGTGTGTGTGTGTGTGTGTGTGTGTGTGTGTGTGTGTGTGTGTGTGTGTGTGTGTGTGTGTGTGTGTCCGTGCGTGAAGTGCAGCATATTTGCGTTTGTAACTGCCTGTTTGTGTTTGTGGGTCATGCATGTCTGTGTGACCCCTTCCACATGGCAGATGAGGCTTACAGCACTGTAGCTTGCTCGTGTGTTTGTGTGTGTGTGTCTCACCTCTCAGTAATGAAATCATACGGGTCATTGGGACCAGGCAAGCACGCCACCGAGCCAGGTCATCCAGCGGCTCGGAACTAAGCTGGTTTGACCCAGCCTGGTACTGCCTGCCAAACACACACGGATACATGTACACACACACAAACACTGGGGAGTCGGCTCACTAAATAAAACAATGATCTCATTGTACAGCATTGGACATAGACAGTAGGGTCCAGTAACACTGAGAGTATTTAATAATTTGTCTATGGAAAACAATATTTATTGCCAGTTTGTTTTTTGTTTTTGTTTTCCAATCAAATTGAACATTAAAATATAAGGTGATGCCAAATTTATATAGCTTTTCATAATGTAGAGGTGTTCATTTGTGTCTTCACAAAAAAAAAAAAAAATTTACAAATATAATTGCACTTTCCATGCAAATTACTTTCAAAGAATTTAAAATATCTCCTCATAAATAGTGGCACACTTTAAGAAACTAAGAAATGACCATACACACTGTGGTTTGAAAAATAATATTAAATAATATCAAAAAATTAAAATTATTAAAATTTAGAACAGCATAAAGAATAATAATAATTATTATTATTATAAATATTGTTCTAAAAAATATAATTAAATAATTTGAACTTTTATTTATTATTTAATATTATTTTCAAACTACAATTTGTATGGCCATTTTATGATCATTTTGGTGCGATCACATTATGTTTGTTTTATTGTTATGTTGTAATTAATACTATGGTTTTAATATAATTATAGTTGTATATTATTTTGTTAGTATATTGTATTATTATTAGTAGTAGTAATGGTAGTAGTATAGTAATAGTAGTAGTAGTAGAACCAGTATATAATATACTGTATGTAAATTTTCCACATATTTGTCATTGTAATGGTTTGTAAAATGGGTTGTAAATGAGAGGCTTTAAATACACTATAATTATCAATATAAACGTACTCATTTTTATAGGCATATCGGTATCAATAGAGTCTGTCTGGATGACAGTGAAAGAAAAACTGTACAGCTAAAGTCATTAATAAGAGCTGATCCAGGTCTCATGGGTGTCTCTATAGTGTAAATACACTCCATTTCCCCCCGTAAGACTGTGGGTGGGGGGACACAGGATCGAGACATAGATTACGCATACAAATATTACAAATGCAATTGTCTCCAGAACACGGGCAGGCAGCGGTTTGGAAATTGACTTTTTGATTATTCAGTTAGTACGATAATTAAATATTCCATGCCCAGGGTTCCGAAAGCCACTGAACCATGCCAACGATATTTAATAGGGCTTGACAGATGTTTTAAATAATGTTTATTTATCAATACAAATATAAAACGCCTCAAACTGAAACTCCCTCCATACACCACCATGATATGTATTTCTGCTTATACAATACAATACAATCTCCTGTTGTTATTGAGAAAAGTTTGTAGAGCATATTCTGCTCTTATAGGGGAAGAAAACAGAGGCATATTTACAATGCTGATATTAAGGAAAATATGCAAAAGTGGATATAATAGTGGATATATATGGTTGCATATTTTGGAGGACCAAAAAAGAAACAGTATAGCTGTATTTATACTCCTCATGTCATTGGAAATTAAAATATATCAATTAATACATCATTTAATATATATATAATATAATAATTAATATATAGCAATAAATTATAAATATATATTCTACCTCTGTGTTGATGCAAAATTAAGATATTGCAAAACTACCGGGTGGAAAATGAATGGCCTTCTGCTGTCAAACCTTACTGTACTTCTAACCGAAAAATATATAAATTAATAAATTAACTGGCAAAAAAAAATCCATTCAAATAACTATAAATTAATACATGGCCATATTTATTCACTGTCACCATAGCAACCCAAAATTATACAAGAGAATATTCCGCTATTATAATTAGAGCAACTGTGCATCATAAAATGTAATATCTTTATGTATTTCCATCTTTAAAATGCCAATGCCGTTCAAGATCAGCACATCATTTGCAAGTCCAACAAAACCCCAGTGAATATAAAAGCAAAAGCATTGCTTTTCCAAGTCTTTTCAAACTTTCATCCATGAAAAGGTTATCTGGAAATACACAGCTGAATACCATTGCAAACATTCTGAAGACCAGAGGAAAATACATCTCACTGGACCTGTACAGGACCAAAGACAACTTCACGAGGCACAAGAAGAAACTTGATGACTTGATGTATCTGCATGTCTGGATGGAGAAAGTAAGCCTACTGTTCGTGAGGATCCCTGAACAATGATCCTCTCAGCTCTGGGAACAAAGCCTCAAAGATTCTTTAGCATTTCCCAACAACTGCTTTAAGATCTAACCAGACGAAATGAGGTAACTTTTTTTTAAGATTATGTAAAAGTATTACATTTAAATTAATGTTTAACCATGTGGCATTGCAAAATGTTTTTTAAATAATTTGCAATCTTGAAAAAAAAAAAAAAGATTGGTTACACTTTATTTTAAGCAGGGGCGGGTCTACGTGGTGGCCAGGGGGGGCACCGGCCCCCCCTGAAATTCGATTGGCCACCCCAGGTGCCCCCCCTATAAGATGTCTTGTGATTGGTTCATTTTACGACCAATCAGTTTTATAGACTCTACTGAAGTTTACTTCAAAGAAGTGCAGCGCCAGATAAACAACGGTCGTCGCAGACTTGGACTTTTACTTTATCAATCAAGAGTGGGAAGTCAAGACACCAAACAAAGAGCTGCCAGTCACCACCGAAACAGAAGTTTTAGTTCCAGCTGTTTTAGTTGAGGTCTGCCTTTTTCGACTGTTTTTCTCTCTTTCTGCTACTGTTTTTACAGTGCTGCCAACTCTCACGCATTCACCGTGAGACACGCAATTTTCATACTCTCTCACGTCACACATCCATTTTCTCACGCACAGAAAAATCGCGAAGCAAAGAGGACACGGAGACCGACAGACTAGACAGAGCAGGTTACTTATGATATACAAAAATCTCAGCTCTCAGATTCTGTCAATTTTATTACGAAATTCAAACAATAAATACCGTTTTGGCGCTTGTAAATGTTACGTGACAGATAGTAATAGCTAATAGTAAAAAAACATGAATGAACACTGAAAGATACAGTACAACTTACCGAAATGTATATTCCTCATACATAATATCGATCAATCAGTGTTTTTCATCAGCGTGAAGAGGTCAATAACATAGCAGAACAATTGTCACATTTACCTCAGGAAAGCCATTTAATGAACATAATATAGGCTATAGCACATAGTTGGCAAGAAAAAAAAATAGCTATAGAGAGTATTTAGCTAAATATGTGTTCTATATTACATATTTATTATATTTTTACTTATATCATTAAATAAAGTTATTATAATAATAAAAAAACGCATTATATTTCATTTGAGTTATTTTTAACCTTAAATAATAGCCTACTACCAGCTGATAGGGCAGTATGTTTACAGCATTAGGTGAGTTGTTTTTTTCTTGAGGAAAAATAACGCCTATCTTGTGTAGCCTACCTAATATTTATCCAAATGAGTCAATATTAAATCAAATCACAATAATTGAATTGAATTGAAATAATAAAAAAGCGTAGCTTACCAGAAATTGTATCATGTAAACATTGTAACATGTTGTCACTAAACCTAATAAAATTCAGTTTAGTTACTAAAATGTTAGTGACAATGTTAGTAAAATGTTGTTTTTTATAAAACATTTTATAAAACATTATGTGTTGTTTTCTGTTGAACTGTTACAGTGCTAAAACTTTAACTCTGTGTTACTCAGCTTTTTTGCAATTTAATCTGAAAGAAATGTTGAATGAAACACTATGATGTTTTGACCAAACCATTTGAATTATTACAGTGGGGGGAATTTTTTATTTATTAATTTATTATTATTTGAAAGAGATTGTGAATAAAACTACTGTATATTGTAATGGCCAAACTACTTATTAAAAGAAAATAATTGACATCGTTTCTGCTTCTGGGATTTTAAAATTGCTCATTATTAAAAAAAAAATTTATTTGATAAACTTGTTAGTTTTATGAAAACACAAAAAATAATAAACACTGGCTCTCAAATTTAACTTAATGGATATATACAGGGATGACAAAAAAACTAAATTAATCAAAATGTGCTTTATTACTACATTTGTTTACAAGTAACTTTATTCAAGTTAAAAAAATAATAAAATCAATAGGATTTACGTAATATACTGTAGAATTTAGCTCTATTTTTTTTTTTGGTCACTGGCGGCCACCCCGTTTGGAGGCAGTGCCCCAGCATGGCCCCCCCACTGAAAATGCTCTAGACACGCCCCTGATTTTAAGGTGCCCGTGTTACAGTGTAATAATACATTTAAGTACGTATTAATAATAATTAACTACATGTACTTACTATAGGGTAAGGGTTAGGATGACGACTTGGTTTAGGGTTAGTTGCATGTAATTATGCATCATTTAATAATAATAATAATTATTAGTATAATTATGCATAATTTATAGTTATTACTATAGTAACTACATGTAACACATGTAACAAGGACACAGTAAAATAAAGTGTTACCAAATTATTATTATTTTTTTATAAACTAAGAAAAAGCTAAACATAGAAAAAGCATTTGATTTAAACATGGCATAATTAACATTTATTTATCAGCAAAAAAATACAAAATATATAATTTATATAATATATTTGTATATTTATTTATATATATATATATATATATATATATATATATATATATATATACTCATTTTTATAGGCATATCAGTAAATATATTTACTCAAAAAAAATTTGAGTGGAATGCAAAAACCTGTCTTATATACAGTATATACATTTTATTTTATGCAACACAACTCAATCATACTTTGCAGAGAAAGAGATTTAATCTCTGAGACAATATGTTTGGTTATGCCCCATTGAAGTTTGTGAGTCCTCGCAGATTCCAACAACAGCTTCAGTAGAAAACCAATTCAGGACCACTTGTGTTTGAATGAGAGCATTTGTGTTGTAAATGTCAAGCTCAGGACCGGTGGCGTGTTTGATACACAGGGCACTGTTTTCAAAAATAAACAGATCAGAAACTATTAAGACTGAACTCATAGAATATTCATAACTTCAATGTTAGCCCTATATGACAAGCCATCACAAAAGCCTCAGTACATTCTCCTTTCTATTGCGTATGTCCCCAACACATGGAGTCTTGGCTGCCACTTAAATCAAATTAGTAATTAGCAAATTGAATCAACAATTAGAGCAAAAGAGCTACATGGAATTAATGTCAGTACGGTCATTTTTGTCAGGCCTGTCACTTAAAGTCCAAAAAAGCGTTTCCTGTGGTGGTGCTCAATGTTCCCTTTTTGTAGTGCTCAGAGCTACACTGCTTCAGTCCACCGCCAAAGTCGAATAAGCCTCGGTGTTTCTGAGAGACAAAGTTGTGTGTATGTGTGTGTGTGTTTGTTCAGCTCTGTGTGCCCTCCTCACACACAGACAGTGCCCGCTGCTTTCACTCCTTTCTCTTCTCATCCCTATCGACGTTTTTCACTTTGCTCGAGCACAGCTCCAAGTTGGAGATGTCAAAAATATTGCTAGCAGAAATGGAAGTCTCCTCATTATGCAAATTGGGGCTCCACTGATGGGCATATTCTGTTTTAGGAATTACATCCCCTTGTCACAAGTCAGATTGCATTTGAGTAACTTTACAGGAATTGTCACCAAGATTTGAAAGTGGGTGTCCTCTATGCCAGTCTCGATTTTATCAAGGAATAAAAATAGACATATGTTTATTTTTCAAAATAAATAAATAAAATAGTCATAATGAGGTGGCTTGCTGTTGGTTGTCGTAGAATGAGAAAACAAAGGAATATTTGGAATTTGAATAAATGCATTTCAATTCAACTATTTGTAATAAAATATGGTAAAGAGCTCAATTTACTGTATATTTTAAATTCATTTTCCACCTCCTCACGTGTTCAGCATAGAGAAACATGACAGCTCTTCCTGCGAGGGAACATTAATAATCATGTTCTTTTAAAAGTCACTAAGCAAAGCGGAACACAATGTAGTGTCAAAATGAAAGAGATTTTTTTTTTCTCCCCTCTTCTCCAATTTCTCAAGAAATGTGTAATATTCCAAATGATCACAAGTTAAAATAAACCTGACAGGCACAAACAGACACACTGCAGCACGGCGTATAAGCCTTCACCTAAAGAACCTGCTGCCATTTTTTTAGATACATTTATGATTATTGAGGAGGAGAATGTAAATGTATAGATTGTATTATTTAATTAAACACATGCACACACACACACACGCATGAAAAGGACCCCATGTGCTATGACATTTGCAGAAAATAAGTGCTGCCAGAATTCCCTAAATTTGTTCAGGCTTATTTCAATATTCATTAAATTTTCTGTGATGTTCAGTTCAGCAGTTTTGATTAAGCATTAATTAGCAGCCAGGGGGGAAACCAAACGAAATAAGTAGCTGAATTGCTAATGAATGCTATTTGGATATGGGTAAGATCCTATGTCTAGAGTTCAGGAGTTCTCCAGTCACCCTCTCTCTCTCTAGCAGAAACTACTATTATTGTTTATTCTCTGATCTAAAATTCAGAGTGAAATGTGCTTCTGTTACTAATCAAACGACTCAGGCAACTATGCATATTTCACATTTTGTTTCTACCCTTTAATATCTGATCATTTTTTTCTCTCATTATTTTTGCACTGTACAATAAAAGAATGCATACACCTGTAAAGAAATATCATGTAAATCAAAAACGTGTGTCCTTAACTGTCAACAACAACCAATAAATCAGGTGATACATAAAAAAAAATGCTGCAAACACGTTATGTAATAAAAATAATGCCACTAAAGAATTAGTATGAGGCAATAATAATAATAATAATAATAAATCATTATTATTGTTAAAACATATAATGTTATTGTTATTATTAGTATTATTATTACAGAGCAAGGATGTCTGTAAGTTTTCTGAAATACTGTATTTGCCTTTAAGCTTTTATTAAAATGTAACATCATTAATATGGAATATTATTCATTAGTTTTGTTCAATGCATATTCAAAACCAAAAAAATAATGTATATATATATTTCAAAATGAATTAGGATATTTGTAGCATTCAAATACAATTGCTACATAAATATTTACATAATTTATCTCATGTTCTGAATACATTTATCAGAGTTTTTTTTTTTTTTTTTTTTTTTTTTTTTTTTTTACATTTATAAGCTTTTTAAACCGTTGTTCTATATAAATGTATATTTAACTTACAAATAACTAATTTAACTAATTAAGTGTTTTTAAAGATTTAAAAAAAAAATCAACTGTGGTGCTGCTGGAGTTAAAAATGCACATAAAAACTAATGTATGTTTTTTCTGATGCATTTCTGTTGTCTCAGCTGTAAAACTAAGAAACAATGCAATGTCGTTATTTGATCTGTTTCTGTTTGGGGAAAGGGTTTAGGGGCTCAGAGCCCAGTAAGACATGGATAAAAACTACAGGCAGAAAATAAATGATACTGTTACCGTGGCATTATCCTTAAGCCAGGGTACGATATTTGAATTGTATCGGTGAATTGTAATCAGGTATTTTAGCTTAGTCAAGCTCAACCTAGGCATCAGCCATCTGGTTTGGGTAGACGGGTTGACAGAGGCAGAGTGTGTGACGGTGTGTGTGTGTGTGTGTGTGTGTGTGTGTGTGTGTGTGTGTGTGTGTGTGTTTGTATAGAGAGAGGGTGAGGGGGATGTCTCTATTCTCCTGCTGCAAGCCCCACAACTTCCTTTAAAATCTCTAAATCTGCGCATTGTGATGTGAGTCCACGAAGCCAAAATCCACAGTAAACACCAAATGCCGGACCGACCGCTGAGAAGAGAGCCTGACAACCTGCATCTGTGGTGTTTATTCTGTGTATTAAGGAAAAGAAAACATATGACATTTTCATTTTAATTTGATTCTTTTTTTTTTTTTACTTATGCATCCTACAGAATAAGAAGAATTACAAAGAAGGTTTCCAAGCGGTTTCGTCCTTAATCCAGGAGACATCCAGGGAATGAACGGAGTGTTTGTGTTTGGGTTTGTCTGTGTTTGTGTTGACCCAAGTGACCGAGAGCATCTGCTGTTGCCCCGTGTCCATTAAAAGTGCTTCATTTCAGAACACCAACACCATTCCAGAAGAGAAGATTCCGTTTTTCACAAGGAAAAGACCTGTGATACTTTTTCCTAGTTTCACAAACACACTAGAATTTTCAGAATAATCTCTGCTTTAAAACAATTTTAAACTTAAAAGGAACTATCTTTAGTTCTTCAACTGACCTTCGCCTATAATCTGCATAACTCCCTTTAGGTCAGATATCATGCTACAAATGTCTTCAACTCAAAAGCTATTGTTTAGCTCAAATAAAAGACAATCCG
This sequence comes from Leuciscus leuciscus, assembly GCF_965113295.1. Classification (NCBI taxonomy): domain Eukaryota; kingdom Metazoa; phylum Chordata; class Actinopteri; order Cypriniformes; family Leuciscidae; genus Leuciscus; species Leuciscus leuciscus. The sequence continues at coordinate 30,051,707 of NC_138738.1, forward strand.
GTAACACTTTACAATAAGGTTCATTAGTTAACATTAGTGAATGTATTAACTAACATGAACTAACGATGAGCAATACATTTGTTACAGTATTTATTCATCTTTGTTAATGTTAGTTCATTAAAATCCAGCTGTTCATTGTTTGTTCATGTTAGCTCACAGTGCTTTAACTAATGTTAACAAATACAACCTTTGATTTTAATAATGTATTAGTAAATGTTGAAATTAATATTAACTTAGATTAATAAATGCTGTAGAAGTATTGTTCATTCTTAGTTCATGTTAAATAAGGTAGTTAACTAATGTTAACTAATGAACCTTATTGTAAAGTGTTACCGACAATCCTTTCTCTCTCACTCATGCACGCTTTTCTCTCTCTCTCTCCCTTTATTTCTCTCTACCTATCCCCTTACACCCTATCACAATCCATTACCACAAATTAGGGTTCAATAAAATTGCTATTCAGAGATAATTAGTGGCTGGTTTTGTGTAGCAGGGTCGTGAAGGGGGTGTTAGGGCCTCTGCAGCTGGGGGGGAAGTGAAGCATGGCAGCCTGACCCCGGCCCCGCGGTCCAGCCGGGGCCCCGGAGCTCTCATACAGACCGTTCTCACCTGCTGAGACACTAAGCAGCTCCAAATTAAACAAATTATTTCAATCTCCCATCTCCTCTTTTTTCTTTCATTTGAAACCCCAAGCAACAGCAAACTGCCACACAATGAACTCAGTTTCACCGCTGATTAACGAGGAGAAGACGGGGGGAAATCTGCACTTAATTAGGGAAAGCTCGTCTTTCATTAATTATCACTTTTTAGCAAACACTAGTCTTTCTTCATGTTTGCTAAGGAGTGAAATATATTTTCCAGGGTGACAGGGTTCGAGCTCGGTGAAGTTGTATCTCATATTACAACAATTCAACATCCATTCTGTGACCAAATGTACAGAGTTCCCAGTTTTTATTATTATTATTATTATTATTATTATTGAAATGTAGAATTGAAAATAATAGCGTTTAATGTTTTATTTTTTATTTTTATAATTTTTTACATTAGTTACACTTTGATTGTATATATTATGGAATTGAAAATATATTCAAATTTTGTTTTTGTTTTTCTTGTCATTATGTCATTAAATGTCTAGATCATCATATTATCACATTATTATCACATTAATGCAACTAATGCTAATGCATCACATCTGAATATAGCTCTTTGTTCAGGCTTATGATAGATAGCAGTCATAATGTTGTGACTTTGTGATATTTTTTTGTGAGAAATCTAAATTTCATGAATAATGATGAAAAGTTCCTTTTGCACATTATATTAATTATTCAATATTATACTACTTTTAACAAATTTCAAAATCACCAATATATCACGACAAAACCTTCATATGCAAGACACATTCACCAAGTTTGACACTACGGTAACATTTTACAATAAGGTTCATTTGTCAACTAATATGAACTAACAATGAGCAATACATTTGTTACAGTATTTATTCATCTTTGTTAATAGTTAAAATACAGCTGTTCATTGTTTGTTCATGTTAGTTCACAGTGCAAATTCAAACTTTGATTTTAATGACATATTAGTAAATGTTGAAATTAATATTAACTACATTAATAAATGCTGAAGAAGTATTGTTCCTTCTTAGTTCATGTTAACTAGGTAACTTAACTGATGCTGATGAGCTGATGAGCTTTTTCTCTCTTTTTTTCACAAAGAGCAAGATTTTTTATTTATTTTAGATCAAAATAGTGGTTGCACTTAATTAACAGAAGAAATATGCTCAGTGGTGTAAGGTTTGAAATGAGCGTTAGGCAAGACAGTGTCATAAAAGTTAGACCTGATTCCTCTAATGTCATTGTGTAAAAGCATCAATTAAAACACTTAAAAAGAATAATCTGTATGGAGATTATTACAGATTTCTGTAACCAAAGTAATTTATAGTTCTGAGCCGGAGGCTGGATGCAGCGGTCACTATGCATCAGCAATCATGAGGAATGTTTACCCCAGTCGCAGACGGTCAGATAGAAGGTGGAGGTGGTCTGTCTAATAAGGGCAGAGTGCCACCTTTACCCTGTGCCCAGCGTATACAAATGGCCTGCGGGTTGCCCATCCTAGAGGTCAGAAAATGATGTGATGCCATATGAAGAAGAGTTATCTGCAGTAGCCAACAAAAGCACAGTTAGAATAACTGGGCATTGGAACAAACCAAACTGAGAATACATCCTCACTCGAAGTACAGGATGAGTGTGACTTTCATTCTTTCTTCCTGACAGAGGTCTCTCATGGCAAACATAACATCCTAAGCACCCCGATCAGCAATTATGCACTTACGAGATCTCGCACACGGCAGAGAGGAGCTAATTCTCCTGAGACCTGTAACAGTGCAGGAACACACTTCCCTCTGTATGAACTGGAACAGAGTCAGGCCATTAATGCACATTAGTCATACATTAAATACGTAAGTCAAACAATTACATGCCACGTAGCAGCATTAAAGCTTGCCATCTGACTGACTCTGTAGGTCATTGGTATCTGTTTTAAAAAATGTGTCTTTCACCTATGGCTATACTTTTTGTATGTGAAAATGTGCAAGTTTCTCCTGTCTTCACCTGAGTAGAGGTCAACCAATTTCTGCTACTTATTTTGGCACACTGTGTTGATTATTCTGCCAAATTAAAGCACATTAGATTTCAGCTAATTATGAGACCACTCCACAGTTCAAAATATGCAAATTGCTATCATCTCTTTTAGTGATGTGCTAATTTACTGCTTTTTAAAAATGTATATTAATGTGTCGGCAGAAACTCTGTAAATGGCTGTGTGGACAGAGAACAGGTCGAAAAAAAGCCAGCAAAATCAAGAATCGCCAACCTTCAAAACAATTCACTTCAAAATAGTGTGCAATCAGAAGACCTGTCTAGAACACCTCGCCTGCATAAACCCAGACAAGAATTTGTTTGACGAGCAACAGTTTTCAGTTTATTTTTCCCCTTTAGTTCTTTTAGACAGTGCATAGACAATTTGAGGACAAATCTATAACATTAGCACCAGTCCAGCCATAATACAATTTAAAAAATGTGATTTATTTAGAAATAGGTAAATCAGATACTGAGGAAAAAAGCAGCAGTATTATTATTATTAGTGTTATTATTAACTAGAATCATGATCTTGTTTACACTCTTTTATCTAAAATCAGGGATAGGCCTATATACTAATTTTGCTTATTACTACCACTACTACTACTAATAATACTGTTATTATTATTATTATTAGTAGTATTATATTTTCTCTTTTAGAATGGTCCTGATGGTCCCTTCAGCTAAACTCAATAATTGGCAAAGAAATATAAACTCTGTTGGGTCATGTTTGCTATGGAAGCATAGACATTGAGTCTTCTGATAGCCTCTTTGTGTCTCATAACATGTCCATGAGAATTTTTTTTTTTTACCAAAACTTTAGGCTAAAATTTATATACATAGGCCTATGAGAAAATATATATTTCAGTTGATGAGATGAGTCACCATTTCTTTTTCACCATTTTAAATCACTTTTTTTTAACCTTTTCTAATGATCCTGTGGCGTAAAAATACAAATATCCCATGTCAATTAAAGAGATTGTACATTTTAAAATGAATAATTATAACATAATTAGGTAAAACTGTGTCAAAATATCATGCAACACAACTTGCACTAATGACTACCAGTTGTTTACAATAAGTGTATGCTAAAATAAAAATGTAAAAACACCACAAACACAACAAGCCAAAGTACTTTGTAAAATACACAGACTTTAAATCAATCATAAATACTAAAATCTAACTATATGCATTTTCAAATGTGCATTGTGTACTTAATATGCAATCCAGTGAGCTTGAAAGCTATTTTACTTCTATAACACAGAACCACACAATGTGTTCCTTGTTCTTGTGCTTTTAAACATGTAAAGCATTTTAAAGAATATACATTTAATAAGCATGTTATCATTGACTGATATTATATCTAAAAGTCCCAAATACCATACATAGAAAGACGGGCACTTTGACCTCTCCAAATGATCTTTCTGGCACATTTAAGTGACCCAGGGCACCTTCATAGAGGAGACTCTCATTGACATGGAGATGAGTGACAGCAGACAGTCGCTGCATGCTGCAGCAAACTGTAGTGTCAAAAGCACCTGTCAAAAAATCACTCAACTGCCATTATCAAACAAACACCTCGCCCAGTCGTATCACTAGCAATGTGCCAAAGATGCCCAGAGTGCTGCAACACAGGGTTTGCCTCTGTCTCCAAGCTCTTCCTGATAGTCTCCATGCCAGGGCCTGCTCGTATTTACACAGCAAAAGGTCACAAATAGCCTCCAGGCCCTCCGTTAATTAGAGACTGCTTTAAAAAAAAAGAGAGAGAGAATGAGAAAGACAAAAAAGAGAAAAGAAGCACTTATATAAGACATTTCATCTGCAGCTGATAAAGAAACATGGCTTTCTTTGGAGGGAGAACGTGTCATGTTCTTCTGAGGGGGTGGTAAGGCGCCGAACAGAATGGCAGGGCTTGGGCGAGCGTGTGACGTTAACACAAGGCCAAGTCAGGCTGTGAAACATCCCCAGATTTTACAGATTTTTTCGGTTGTTTTTTTGGGGGGGTGGGGGGTTAATTTCACAGCGTCTGTTCAACAGCGCCTTCTGCAATGCTCGGGCATCTCTGAAGTGTCTTTTGATGCGCTCTCGGAAGACGTTGACCATGCAATGATATTCAGATGACCGGGCTCGTATGATCTCGCTTAGCCAGATAAGCGAATCAACCTTTATAATTCAATGTGACAAGCTGACAAGAAAAATGAGTGTAAAATGTTATACTTATATGAATTTTTGTGTCAGATTGCCGTCTGTGCACTTGTTTTTCTCTGAGTCCATAGCCGAGGGCTTCTTTGTGCCTGGTTCGAGCGCACTTTGTTTCCAGGCCTTCAAACAGATCGCCCTTCGCCCTAGTGAATTTGCTGATTAATTTTGGATGCTCCCCTTAATTAGCACCCCAAAGGAAGAGTGCGTTTCCTCGCCCATGTTCCGTGGAAAAAAAAAGTAAGTCTGAGGAAGAATGACCCTGAGGAGACAGACGTGCTGATGTCCGAAATGACATTACAGGAGCCACCTCTCGCCTTCGCTCGATCTCGTTCTCTCCGAGGACACGTAGACCTGGATCTAGGCAATGCCCGAGGAACTCCTAGGCCTTTTAATCAGTGGCTGGAAACAAGTCTCCTATTAGTCTAATTTCATTCTCATTCCCGCTGACAAAGACCAAGCCACACAAGATGCCACCCGACGCCTGAAACATGCTGCACTTGTGCCAGAGCTAGTGCCGCTGGGCAGTAATTGGTGGCACTTTAACTTCCAGGGAAATTGGCAGATGACGGATGGGGGTGAAGTAAAAATGTGATTCGTTTTTGAAATCAGATAGAATTTTGCTAATTGGGTTTGCAAAGCCACCATCACTTCCTCTGACAGCCAACTCAACTGCGCACTGGGCTCCAGGCGAGCTCTTCAGCCTCACACCAACTTTGAAGACAGCGACGTGAAAAATAAAACAAAACAAAAAGACAGAGACAGAACGAAATCAGACAACAGACCTGACCGATAATTCGTAGCACCTAGGGGACCATTAGGCTCATGTGTTCTTTTGTTCATTGAACTAAGACTGACCTAGTATATTGCTCGGTTGCCGCACTTCAAACACACTAGTGCTCTTTAAGGAAAGGGAAGATCATCATCATCATCAACGAGATACAATTTTATATTAATAGTTCTTTATCTAGCCACTTCATTTGTGAAAGGCCTATGTTTGTAGCTTCTTAAACACATTAACTTATAAGACAACAAATAAAATACAGTCAGGTGAACATGCTAACTGGGCAGCCTGTTTGATCTCACAATGCAAAGAGATTATGAGCTTGCTGCATACAGTATTCTACCACCGTAACAGTGTTGTTCATATAGGTTTAAACGGGAGCCAAGAAAAGGGCATAAGGAGGTAGCTGTAGAAAAGAGAGTTTACATAACTTTGAGCCTTTTACAGGCCTCTACTTGGGGCCATTGTAAGCTTTGGGGCAATTATCCACACATACGATCCGTCGGTTTCCTGTAAAACTGACATGCCTATTTGGGCCGCTGCTTGAAGTACAATCAGCCCCTTTGTGGTACAGAGAGGAAAGTAAGAGAAATCCTGTTACAAAAGGACATGAAGTGCCGGTGTAATTGGGATATTTGGGAGCGTCCTGTTTCAGGGCAATGGTAAACGCTCCTGAAATGAAGCCGGTAAGAGTAGAGAGCCAGCTCGCCTGGGTTACTCGCCCTGGTTGTGCACCCCCCCAAGCAACCCATCACCTTGTCGTCACAGTGACACGACGGGACCATCCGTGACGGGGCCACGGTGATAGCAGTCTGATCGGGAGGTATAAGTAACAAATGAGATCAATTAAAGACTGGGAGAGGGGCACCTGCCTAGAGCTCCGGTTGCACTAAAACGATCCCACCATCTTTGTTTCCTCCAGCAGGATTCCATTTGCAATCTCATCACTTCCACGGCTAACAATGCCGGTGATTGTTCCCTAATGGAGAGGTAGCTCCAGAAGGATAGCCTCTTCTCCAGACCTCAGGGTATCGCTAGCATCGGGGCCCCAGGCCAGGGATGAGGGGCAAGATCAGCTACACTCATCCAAACTACTTCAACCCTTTCTGTGGCCCCCGCTCAACTTTTCAGGATCTCAACAAGCTTAATTTGTAACAAATTTGTAACTTCAACTCTCCTTAATTGAGTCAAAGAGGCCCAAACAAGGGACTGACTGAGGTGTATAATGGTGCCACAGGGGATGAAAGAGAAGCGCAGGAGAAAGAAACTGGCCAACGGGCTGACATGTCCCTCTCTTACTGACAACACCCCAAACTCCTTTATGCCACAGACACATGGCACAAAAGGAGGGCTCGAATCTGCCTTTGGCTTTAACTCCTAACCTTAAACCCTGTGGTTTTGCACTGTTTAGTAAGATTTGCGGAAAAAATTTAGAAGCATTTTCAAAGATGCAGGTATTTCTTGAGCAACAAAAATCGCCATAAAACCCAATGTTCAGAGGGCCGTGTCAGTCACACAACATTTTGTCCAACGAAGGGTCAACGTAGACAGCATTGTTGTGTTACTCTACAATTACACTGCTCGTAATGTCAGACAGAGAAACACAATGTGCAGGGGCCCTGCAAAATCACTGAAGTTGAATACACAATTATGAGGGATCACCGTAACCGAGACAGCCTCACCACACTGAGTGCATCTGTCTGAACCGCCGGGTGATTGTGATGGCCTGTCTGTTCTTCTCCTCAATTCATCCAGCACCGTCTGACTGCTCTGTTTACCATAACCTTGCAATCAGCCCACCTGACAGTGTACCATTACCCATGGTAACAAGCCTGGCGTAATTTCAGGCACAGAGCAGGCCACGCCGTAGACCGGGCTGATGGTGGATTGATGGTGCACGGCTCTGTTATCTTTCCCCTTAATTTGTTTTCAAGAACTGTGATTTACATTTCAGTTGGATTACACCTTTTAATGTATCGCCAGCATGAAGAGGGCCCCTCTGAACATCGCCTCTCCCCCTCCATCTTCCGTCCAGATTTCAAACGGTACATTTTCATCCCTCAAGTGGAGAGGATTACAATTACAATTAAAAATCAAAAGCCCGAGTGTCCACCTAACGACTGCCCATCACCCTTTGTGCAGCTCTAAACAGCGTGCGTCGGGAGAAGAGAGACGGGCAGATGTACCTCGGCAGTGGAGCATCAGTAGGTATTTCTGACACAGTTCATCTTGTTATTACGCAATGAGTGTTATTTTAGATGAAAGTAGGGGCGGCCAATGACATGCAAATGTAAGTCATTTGGCAGCAGGTAAAAGAACATTCAGACAGGCCTTTTAAAACAATGGTGAGCAGTTTAATACAGAGTTCAATTATCTGCCTTGATGTTCTTTTGCGTTCTGTAGATCCAGCTTGTCTTCAACAATTAGAGAGAAATTCAGCATGTGTAACTCAGGTCTTTAACTATTGCTTTATTTCACAATTTATAATAATAATAAAAAAAATGACAGGTTTCAGCGCGTTTTTTTTTTCTGCTTATTTATGTCAAATAATGTTTTTACTTCCTATCTGCAGCCCTAAAACATCTTCTGTTTCTATAAAATCTGTGATAGGGATGCACAGAAGGATGTCTTTATGCATTGTCTAAACAACCTGATGGCGAATAGAGACTTTGAAGGGAACGTGTATGCAAGCTACTCCACAAATACACTGCCCCCTTTGCTGAAAGAAAGAAAGAAAGAAAGAAAGAAAGAAAGAAAGAAAGAAAGAAAGAAAGAAAGAAAGAAAGAAAGAAAGAAGAAGAAAGAAAGAAAGAAAGAAAGAAAGAAAGAAAGAAAGAAAGAAAGAAAGAAAGAAAGAAAGAAAATTATTTAATTCATTACATTCTGTATTTCTTTTTGGTTTTTGTTTTGTTTTTTGCCTGTAAGGCTGTAATGTAGATTATGAAAGTATAATATTCAAATACTGGATGGAAATAATTATATAAAAATCACTTTTAGTGTAAATAAATTGAATTGATCAAAATTCACCCTCCTCTAGGCTAATATCACATGAACCTGCCATATGATAACCTATAATGTAAATTATGATATTTAGGCATTTCTTATCTGTTGGTTATTCATTGTCATTTTGCACTGTTTCCTAATATTTTTGAAAAACAAAACGTCAATAGAAGAGAAACGGGCAACATCATTTGCACATAACATTATTCAATTAAATTAATTTTCTCTAAGGCAACTGATATCAATGTGTTTTGCTTCGGTGAAACTTATTGTTAATTTCTGCAGTCATTTATGCGCAGATGTCGATCCTTAATTCTGCATTATTAAACCTATTGCTGTTCTTTTCAGTGATGATGATTTTGGAATTTTACATTGCATAATCACACAGTGTGTGCATTATTAACTGCTGCCTAAAATTAGCCTGCAGTATAATATATATTTATTGCATTACCTAATGTTTACTATAAGTCATACCATACCTTAATTATGAATTCAATAGTCCCTAAAATATGTCTATCTCAAATTTATTTTCACTTTACCTCTGTCTTTAGTAAATACATAAATACAATACATTATAGCATACACATTCCAACATATTGTTACTGTAGAACTCAAATCTCTATTGAGAAGAATATTAAAATTATTCATATTGTTTAAATATGTTAATATTTTTGACTGCAAGTAATGTCCTTTAGCCAAATAATAGGCTATATTAAATCAGTTAAAGGCTAATTCTTTTAGTGTGAGATAACAAGCAAATAAAATTAGTCTTTTGGTTCTCATTAAACAATAATGAAAAAAAATAACAATAATAAACTTCAGGGTGTAAAATCTACAAACCCGCTGCACTTGTTTCATATGTTAGAAATTGGCTTGTACTCATACAAGCTTTCGTGGCATATGAGAATACCATGTGCAAAAAGAAAAAGAAAGAAATAGCAGTTTAATTAACATATGGTCGTTTAATAAATGTCTATATTTTCTGGTTTGTTAGATGTCCGTCTGTTGCAGGTGATTATCGCCTCACGCAGAATGCTGAGGGAGAATTTGTGTGTTTTCAGTTCACCAGGGGGCGCCGTCTTGATTTTACAGACCCTGTCGTGCCCAATATTTTCATTCTAGACTACCTTTTTCTTGGGCTGAAGGCGTTTAAGTCTCCTAACTTTTATCATTGGTCAGTTCAGTTGTATAAATATTCGTATAGTTTAATAGGTATTCTTTTGTGTTAAATAGCTTCTGCCTGACGAGAGATTTTATAGAGGTCAAATAATTCAGTGTCTGCGACTCTGCGTGCACATTTGAGAAGGTAAACACAGCAACCCTCTCAGTTTCGTGTTAAGTACTTTAGCGACATCTAGTGGACAAGGATGTCACTGCACACATTTACATTAGTTTATTCACACCCAAACGGAAACTAAACAAGTAATCGGAGGTATCCGATGTGCATGTATCCGTGAATTGCATTTAAATTCGGTTTAACTGCATTTATATTAATTTTAGCCAGGACTCAACAGTAGCCTACGTGAAGAATTACTTAATCGAGGGACACCTGACGTGTCTTCCCCTCTGTCGCAGCCGTTTCAAATTTTTATTATTTTTTATTATTATTTTTTTTCAGCGAAAACATTAACTGCAAACGATGTTGTGAAACTAAGCGTCGGTGGGTGAAGGCAGGGGGGGGGTTCTGCATGAGCCTTTGTCGCACGCTACTAGATGAGGTTCAAAGACAAGTATTGTAGCAACATTGTTTCATTAGGAGGTGCAGTGCTTTGATGTCCTCCACTTGTGCAGCACCTGTAGCTTTGATAGTGAAGCTCTGTACGACACTGAAGAGACCACGCCGGTTTTGTGTGTTTTGTTATGGTTTTACAATAGCCTATAGCCTACCTCATTTTAGCGCAAGATCAAATTCTTTCTTCATCCACGCATGGAGACCTTCTCGTAGACAGGAGTCAGGACACAAATATAAAGTGCTGTTTTGTTTGCGTCTGTTGCAGTTGACGAAGAATGATAGCCTCTGGTTTTTGAGTAGCTAGTAGTTACTAGAGAAAACAGGCTACAAAACCCCTAAAAATCCCAAACAAATAAAAAAAAAATTCCCTAGTAACATAAAATATAAGCACAATTACTTAAAATGATCAATAGATCAATAAAACTCACCAGAACCTGCATGACCTTGTTGAACTCATAGTAGGTGAAACACATATATATATATATTTTATTTTTATTTTTATTTTTTATATATATTTATTTTTTATTTTATTTTTTATTTTTTTAATTAAGTAGATTACTGGAGTACGTTTTACAAGAAAATACTACTTTAGTCTTTCTTCAAATTTTTAGGTTTAGTGTAATGTGCTACTTGATGCTTCTTTTTAATTTTTTTTAAAATTTACTGGTGAAAATTATTTCAAAGCAAATCCTACACCATTTTTTTATTTTATTTTATTTTTATTTTTCAGTGCAGAAGAGAGTATCAGGCAGTTAATGATTGTATCTTTCAACACTTAAGGTGCTGGCTTTGAACAAGGTAATTTAAAGATTCAGATCACACACAAAAGATTTGCTGATGTCTCATTTTAGGCTTCTTTAAAGTAATAAACAGCAACCATCTGACAAAGATACAGTCAGACAGAGATGAACAGAGGCTATGTATTCTTTGGTTTTGTGACCTAGTATTAGCGTATCTTATCAGTGACGCAAAATCAAAGCAGAGTTCTGGCATTGTTCTTGATGTCAGTTCTCTCTAATTCACCCTGTCCTTTCTGTTTCTTCAGCTTTTGTGCTAGAAAATCAAACAGAGAAGCTTTGCAGAGGGAGAGAATGATCTGGAATGAAGTGCAAATCAATGATTTGTCAGGACATTCAGAATAAAGATGAAAACACCTGTCAGAGGTACACAAACTCAACTGTATACTTCTGGGAAACTTAATTGTGGCCTGATGACTTGCCTGCACTTATTGTTAGATGGTTAATTAAGTCATAAAAAAAAATGAGAGCCCTTAAATGGATGATTCGCCTAAAAGTAAATATTCTGTCATTATTTATTTACTCTCATATGGCTTCAAACCTGTACGCATTTATTTCTTCTGCAGAATGCGAAAGAAGATATTTTGAAGAGGTTATGTTAACTGGTAACAAAACAGGGTAACACGGATGGTCCACTTTAGACATTCTAACTATAAGTAACTTAGGTGTTAGGGTTCGGGAGAATAAGATGACATCTAATTGCGAATTTACATTTTGCATTCTATAAATATAAACAATTCAGATAATAAGGTATCTAGAATTATTCATGGAGCAGATGAAATACCTATACTCATTTATCATATCAACTCCTCCCTTTTCTTTATAGTGGTTTAAAGGCTAAAATGTGAGGTTTATTATTTTATAAAACTTTTTTTGAACATGAAAACATTGTAGCCTGCATGTTAGAAGATCAAATGTTATGATGTAAGACTCAGTTAACAGTTTTGTTCAATTAAATCTGGATGTCGTTGTTCATTTTTTAATTATTTGTATGTTTTATGTAAACAAAACGAATGCAAACCGATTGCTTTAAAAACTAAGTGGAATAGGAATAGTATGTTGTACTGACAATCTTAGTATAGTATAGTTCACTTCTATGAGAGTATTAACTAAAAAGGTGAGAGTACTTGATAATTTACTTTATATAAAAATGTTATGTTACCATTGTTGTGTTTTGCATGCTAAATATTGAAGTGTGTGTGACTCAAGCATGGTCAATTGCAAGATATTGTCACAAATATGGAGGGATTATATCAACCCAATTAAAAGTTTTACACAGTGTTTAAGACACCAGAGTTAGCAATAAATTGTAAAAATTTGACTAGTTAAAGGGCTAGTTCACCCAAAAAGGAAAATGATACTATGATTTACTCACCCTCAAGCCATGCACTTTTTTTGAACTTCAAAATCAGGAATGCCATTCACTATACCATTATAAAGCTTGGAAGAGCCAGGAAATTTTTTAATATAACTTCGATTCGTCTGAAAGAAGAAAGTCATATACAGCTAGATGGCTTGAGGGTGAGTAAATAATGGGGTAATTTTCATTTTTGGGTGAACTATAGAAGTTAGCCTTTCAAAAGCAACCTATTTATTACTTCCCTTCTTTTGAAACTGTGATTTCTTGTTGCATCGCTGCATCAATCGGAAGAGAATTATAATAACATACAAATGAAGTTCCCTTTCGTTGTCACTATGAGTTACGTCCTGACGACGAATGGGGTTCGAATCACCTTCGAGTTCTTACAAAACGAGCCAATGGCAAGGAAATGCCATGGGTCTGCGGAATTTGCATAGCGTAACTCCGCCCCACCTCGTGGGTATATATAAGGAAGTACGCTGGCAACATGCAGTTATGTTTTTGCTTCGGAGCCAAGAGGTCCTCTTCACTCCTGCAAGTCTGTTCTCTGAGTGTCATCTGAGTATTTTTCGAGACGAACAGCTCTCCAGTCTGTGTTGGTGTGATGGCGTTATCCAGCGAGTTTCACATTCCTGCCTGCTGATCTGTGCAGTGGTTTGCAATAACGTGTGTGTTCTCCCTGGGCGCTTCAGCACAACTGCTTAGCTTTCCTCTCACAAAAAGAGCTTGCACGTGGCACGTCTTTTTAAAGATGTCTCGCCCGTGCACTTCTGGGTGCTGTCGTTCCGTTTCATCATCTGATGGGTACGAGCGCTGTCTTGCGTGTTTGGGCTTAGAGCACGCTAAAGGCAGCGTTCGTGGATGAGTCATGTTCTCACTGCGAAAACATGACCATCGCTGAGTTGCGGTCAAGACTCCGTGACCTCACCAGAGGCGATACTTTGGCTGGTGGCCAGGGTGACCTGAGGATTACGGTGTGGAACACTGCCCCGACGATACTTCCTCGGGCCACACCCCCCTCTTCCACTCAGTAACCCATGTGCTTCCCGAGTGCAGTCACGGGGCCGTCTACGGATGTCCCCCGTGTCTCATTCGGTGCAACAGATGATGAGACGATGTCAATTGCCGCATCGCAAGGTGGGCTGGAGTCTTCTGGGGATCAAGACTCGGCCGTGCTGCCGACCCAGAATTGACAGCCATGCTCTCCCGGGCCGCTATGAGCATCGGACTAGAGTGGAACCCTCCGCCCTGTCCTGAGCGCTTGCGGCTGGATGATTGGTTCTTGGGGGCTGCACGCGCTGACACCCGTCAGCGCACCCCCCCAGTTCCCTTCTTCCTGGAGGTGCATGAGGAGGTCACGAGATCCTGGAAGACCCTGTTGTCTTCCCGTGATTGTTCAACGGCCTCCTCCACCTTCTCTACCCTTGACGGGGCCGCAGCCAAAGGGTACACTGGGATTCCCCCTGTTGAACGCTCTGTTGCGATGCAACTGTGTCTGCAGAGTGCTTCAACGAGGCGTGGCGATCCAAAGCAGCCCTCCAAGGCCTGTAGGTTTTCGTCTACCCTGGTGGCGAAGTCCAACAGAGCTACGGGGCAGGCCGCTGCCTCACTGCATGCCATGGCCATCCTCCAGGTCTACCAGGCCAGGATGCTCAGGGGCATACACGATGGGTAGAGCTGACCAAGGGCTCTTTGATGAGCTGCGTGCCGCCACCAACCTCGCTCTATGGGTGACGAAGGTGACCGCACACCCGGTCAGGTGATGTCCACAGTCGTGGTCCAGGAGAGACACCTATGGCACAACCTGGCTGATATGAGAGAGTCCGAGCAAACCCGTTTCCTCGACTCTCCTATCTCCCAGGTGGGCCTTTTCAGCGGTGCGGTCGAGGACTTCGCCCAAAAGTTCTCGGCCGCCCAGAAACAGACTGAGGCTATTAAGCATATACTGTGCCCAGCAGCAGCCTTCACCTGGGCCGCGTCGGGGAGGTGGTCGCAGAAAGGCGCCCCAGTCCGCTCCAGCCCTGCAGCTCGCTAAACGCCAGGCAAAGCGGCGCTCATGATGTGTACAGTTCAGAGATGGGCTTCAGTTCTGTCGAGGAGGTGGTAGCAGGGCCACTCCTTCCCCCGGGAATCTTTTTTTCCCCCTAATGTGGATAAAGACAGAACTGACTCCCCCATCTCTGGCCCCCGAGAGCGTGTGGATGGCAGTGTGCGCCGCTTACGAGCTTTGCCACTCTCGCCCCCCTAACCCCCCAGAACCCTGTCAGAGTAGGCCCCAGTGGAACGCACGTCCTTCCCTGGTCTCCTCTGTCAGGACGCGGCTTATGACCGTGCCCCCACACCGGGACACTCCACCTGCCACGTCCTGGCCGGTCATTACGCCTCGCTGCCCCACCGAGGGTACGTCTGTGTTTCGTTTGACCCTGCTGGTCCAGTTCTTGGGAGCCTGGCTAGAGCTTCCCAACCTGTCCCGCTGGGTCGCGAGAACCATCAGGCTCAGCTATGCGATTCAGTTCGCACGATCTCCTCCCTGCTTACGGGGAGTCCGTTACACTATGGTTGGTGGCAATGCCCCTGTCATGCGTGTGGAGGTCGCTATCTTACTGGCGAAAGGTGCGATCGAGATTGTCCCTCCAGCCGAAATGAAGTCCTGGTTCTACAGCCCCTACTTCATTGTACCGAAGACGCCACTGCTTTGGCATACCAGCAGCAAGGTCGACCATGCCCCCTTGGTGTGAAGGCACATTCCACCCGGAGTGTGGCTTCCTTTTGGGCTCTAGCACATGGCGCCTCACTAACAGACATCTGCAGAGCTAGAGGCTGGGTGACACCTAACACATTCGCGAGATTCTACTATCTCCGAGTGGAGCCAGTATCCTCCCATATACTCGCTTCAACTAGCCGGTAAGGTATCTGCTCAGGTGTCTTCGCTTGCTCGCCATTCTACTCCTCGGACTGGATACGTGCGATATTCTTTATGCCCCCGGCAGCTTTCATGTTGGCTAGGTGCCTTCATGTGCATGGTTTCCCCTTGGGTGACCCTTCACGTGTGTATTTCCACTGTAAGCCTCTCTCGAGCATGTGTTTTTCCCTTGGAAAGATTCCATCCTGCGGGCTGGATACCCCAGTGTTCTCCCATATGCAGCCCGCTCGCGGGTCATATGTGTATTCTGTAAGTCCTCCCTTCGGGCAGGCATTGTTGCATATTTCCACTGAGATTTGCCTTCCAGTGTACCTTGGCATTCCTGTGTTAAGTAGGAGTCCTTCGTCCGTGCTAGTCTCACGACAGGAAGCTCAGACTTACGCAGGGCACAGGAAGACAGCCGAGGTAGCGTGATTAGACTGGGAACCCCATTCGTCGTCATGACGTTACGTCTCCCTGCCACTTCCGCTGTACCGCTGGAACCGCCTGAGTTCAGTCTCGGCTCCTCAGCAGCAAAACATAACTGCATCTTGCTAGCGTACTTCCTTATATACCCACGAGGTGGGGCGGAGTTACGCTATGCAAATTCGGCAGACCCATGGCATTTCCTTGCCATTGGCTCATTTTGTAACAACTCGAAGGTGATAGGCTTTCTAAGCGAAACCCCATTCGTCGTCACAACGTAACGTCTCCGTTCCCTACTCAGGCAACGAGGGTTACATACGTAACTGAGACGTTCCAAGTGCCCAACCAAGGGGAACACTAATCACCATAATGGCGAGTTCAAACAAAAACATTTAAGGAAAATCAACATCAATTAATGAAGTCAGCTTATGTGATGTTCTCTCACATTTTTTTGTTGTATTAACAATTCAAAATTCAAGATGGCTTTGGGAAATGAGTGAATGCAACTAGAAAAAGATAACTGCAGAAGTAGAGGAAATGAGTAAAAAGTCTATTTAGAATTGCCCTGCCTCAAAAAACAAAATGGCACTCAAACCAACCAATAAATCTTAACTTGGGTTAACTTGAGTAAACAAGGCAATAGTATGTGAATACAGATTACTAGATTTTTCCAATTAAGTTAAGACATTAAGTAAAGTTAGTTAGAACAATTGTTGGATTTTACAGTGTTGGTGAAATAAATTCAGTGTCTGTATCAAAACTTTTTGAACATTTCCAGCACATTTTGACAATACTGTGATAATATTGATAACCGTGATCATTTTGGTCACTATAATAGTGATATAAAATTATCATACCATTTCATCTAATGAAAATAAAGCACTGAAAATTTGTTCAAACAATGAAGACAAAAAGCACCAAGTAATGATGAGAAATGCGGCTGTGTAAAGCATATAAAGTGAATAAACTAGTCTTAGTCAACACAAACTTTTTTAAATAAACCATGACAAACTTACATTTCACCCCCATTTGCGAGTCAACTGCTCGGTTCATACATGCCAGTATCAGAAGCTTATTGGTTCACCGCAGATATTTCCGAGTCTGAACGGTTTCCTCAGTTCAGTGTAATGGTGACTCGAGAACTGTTGTAACCATTAACTGACTCTTGCTATCAGTGTACCAGTGAGAGAACTGCTATCAGTGTTGACTTGAGAACTACTGCCATTGGATCGCTATTATATTTCCATTTCCAATATATTTTTGTTATACTTCATATTGTTCAGCAGAACATCAGACATACTGTATACTGTACATTTCACCCACTATTTATGAAAGCATCAGCAGGTAGTTTGCATGTTGGATATGTCCGAAAGACTGTTCTTAGTTCAGTGTGTGCTGTTGGATTAACTGGAGCACTGAATGAGTTGGTAAAAACCAGCATCATAGGATCATTTGCGCTACTTCAGCATACATGCTAATTTGTAGTTTGTGTGACTGTCAGCATGTCCAAAAGTGATTTTTTTTATTGAGTAACTTGCAGATCTGTGCTGACTCTTTTCAGATAGCTCAGTCCAATTTGGTAAACTGGTTCAAAGAATGATTCGGTCACAAACCTGACATTACAACCAACTGAATAATGAGCTAAAAGAAACAAGCATTTCAGTGACAAGACAAGACACTTGGGGAATCACATATCTAAACATGTATGTCTGCACCTTCATCTGCTATCAGAAATTTCCTACTTCCCACTTCTGAAGTCGTGATTATGAGCTTGTCGCCTTCAAGCGCTTTGTTGTTAGAGAGTACAAGAATAATGGAGAACCTCAGGTTTATTCTTGCCTGTTTATTGGGAAAATCTTAAAGGGTTAGTTCCCCAAAAAATAAAATTATCCCATAATTTACTCACCCTCAAGCAATCCTTGGTGTATATGACTTTCTTCTTTCAGTCAAACACAATCAGAGTTATATTTTAAAAATATATACTGGCTCTTCCAAGCTTTATAATGGGAGTGAACGGTCCCCTAGATTTTGAAGGCCAAAAATGCATCCATCCATCATAAAAGTAATCTATACGGCGCCAGGGGGTCAATAAAGGCCTTCTGAAGCAAAGCGTTTAATTTTTATAAGAAAAATATCCATATTTATAACTTTATAAACTATAATCACTGGCTTCCGGTAACGGCCATACAGTCTAGTTCTGGCCGAAGAATGAACTCTGTTTCACTCTGACTCAAGTATACCTGTTTTTTCTCATCATAGGAGCTGTGTTGCCCATTACAGTTGAGTACAGGTGCAAAAGGAAAGGAACTTAGCTTAGTTTGTTCTTACCTTCGTTTTCAGGGACTTTTAGTTTGTTTTCATCAGTCACATGTCTTCTTTTGTTTGAATTTCCCGCCATTCCTTTGTCTCTATGGTTACTACATGATCATTGTTTTCAGCTGTGAATCTTTAACTTACCTTGTTTGTGTTACAACTTAAGTTCATCCTTTTCCTGTGTTTGGGATCCGGTCTTGTTTGCATTAGCGTCTGTGAAAGTTGCTTTAATTCTGAGCCTGTTGTGGATTACCTTGTGGACTTTTATTAAACTCTGTTTTGAAACTTCACCTTCAACTTCATCATCTGTCTGTGCAACATGTTGCTAACAGGTACAAAACTGGCTAATATAGTCACCAATAAAATGAGTGCATTCCTTGTACATTGTGGATCTTATTTTTTGCCATACAGAAGTCACTGCTGAACCAAAAGGTTTGAAATTCGTAGGTACTGCTAATTTGTCAAAGTTCACCAAATTAGAACCTGATGCAAAATTTGCATTGGGAAATTCTTTGCCATCGGAATCCATCAGGCAAAATTCTTCAATTCCCAATTAAATGACTGGATTTTACCCACAAAATGTTGTTGACCAACAGTAAATGTGACCACACCTTAAGACAACTGTGACATTGCCTAATAGTTCAAAAAGTTTGATTCCTAATGCCTGACTTATACTTTTTGCATGTGCCTATAAACAATGAGTGTAAGTTGGTGCTATGCTATGTGTTATTGCAGGAGGGAAGGTGTTTGTTGTAATTAAGGCAATATCAGTGTTATCGCCTTACTCTCTCCTCTCTGCGATGATGAGCC
This sequence comes from Leuciscus leuciscus, assembly GCF_965113295.1. Taxonomy (NCBI): domain Eukaryota; kingdom Metazoa; phylum Chordata; class Actinopteri; order Cypriniformes; family Leuciscidae; genus Leuciscus; species Leuciscus leuciscus. The sequence goes on from NC_138738.1 coordinate 30,070,672, forward strand.
GTACTGCCGGGTCTGTTGTTGCCTAATTCTTGCAAACAGCAGCCGGTGTAATCACACACCCCAATTAGCCACCCCTGCACCCCACTTCCCCCAGCTACTTCCTCTGCACGCCTCTCCTCACCACGCTGTGTAATGAGCTTTCATCTGTCGCTGCAGTACTTATAGGAAAAGAGCACCTTAGTCACAGAACAATAAAGTTGACTTGTATTCACTTGGCATGATTTTTTGCCACTTATTGCTACATTATTATGTGTTGAATTATTGTGTCTATAAAACCGAAGATTCTTAAGCTTATTTTGAAAGAAGCCTTGCATTACCATCTAAAGTAACAATGTGCTTGAGGAAAGTGAGAGAGTTGAACCCTCAAGGAGGGAGAACCCAAAAGAGAGTGATCAATATCAGCATGCTCATCTGTATTCCAGCACCTCCTCCCTTTTCACTGTCTGTTTGTCCTCTTATCTCTGCGTGTCCTCGACAAATCAATGAGCCACTCGTTAGTACTGGCTGGTCTACAGAGCCTGCTCAGCACAGAGAAATGTCCCATATTAGAACAAACCCAATGAATCTTCATGATTGTTCTGGCTGATGGATGGCAAGATGGACTAACAGACAGTGGCTGAATTCATTCAGAAACAACTCACTGCCCTTTATCTTTTAATGTATGCTATACAGTGTCAAACATTAAAAGTATGCCTACTAATTTAAGTACAGAATTTTATTCTAAAATTAGAAATGTCAATACTGGAAACCACAACCCTGAGACCACAAGTAAAAATGTTTTTTTATTTAGCATATTTTCCAAATCATAAAATTTTATTATCAGCATAACACTTTGAGTGAAAAGTTTAAATAAAAAATTCAAACACTTACATCACTCAGTCACTTACATTTGATTCTACTTCATAATTCAAAATAATTAATATAATATTAATAACAACTTTGTTAATAATATAACGTGTGATTCCTTAATCTGATTGTTAAGTCTGACGTCACGCGTGACGTTTAGCCTTTTCCGGGTCCAAGCGCTCCTCTCGTCCAGAAATAACAATGGTGGAACCTGTAAATTTATTTATGATCACGTCCTTCTTAGTGAGGCACCCTTGGCGGTCAAAAAGTGTTTAAATTCCTTTGACACCAACAGAGTGGTTAGTGTAGCTCATCACTCAGGTGACATAATTAAGGGTAGAGTCCAGGCATCAATGAAAAAGAAGATTTACGAGGTTGAAGTGAGTTTGCTCGGGACACGGGACACAGCACTGCGGCATTGTAAAAACACTCAATAATAACCAAAACACTAGCGAAAGCGGTAGGTAGGTAGAGAGGACCTGGACTTTGGACCCGGAAAGAGTATTATCGGAGAGTGGTTACGTCACGACTTAACAACCGAATAGATTGCAAAGTCCAGATTTTCAACATGGTCTCAGACCTTTGGACCTCACTTTATGCAGGGATGGAGCTAAAATTCACTAGGCCCTGGACAATTTTTTTACACTTCTCCCCAGGCCAAATGAGTCAATGCCCAGTCTATGTTTTTGTGCATGTTGCTAGAAGTGTTGCCACATATAGCATCTTTGTCACTTTTCATTTCCAGTACTGTGCTGTGAAACAGAATGTTTGATATGATGGTGACTAGCTGTTACACTTTATAACACCTCTGCTACTGGCAGGTCATAACACGTCATACAACAAATATTACCTATTTCATTCGAACTCTGATAAAGAGAATTTCATCTGGTGCAAACCCCCTCTGTAGTGTACTGTTGAAAAACTAAGATGGGAGTCTTCACACAAGACGCGCAACAAATGGTCATATTAAAATGATATGCAAATATTAGATGCTGAGGGTTGGGTTTTGTCATTTGTGTGAAGATTGAGTGAAATGATGCAGGAATCATTTTTCTTTGATTTGTACCATGAATATGTATTTTCTGACACATTATTAATGACTCCTTGTTTACATATTCACGCTCATATAAATGTCATTTCACTAATAATGTGTGAAAAAAGTTTGTCTGTTAAGTTTGAGGCTATGTTGTCTATCAAGGGTAATGACGGTTAACGGATATGGATGAATAAAAACAGCATTAATCTTAACGTTTGTGGCTATTTCCACAGACACTGCAGTGCTTCTAAAAAAAATTGTTGTTTGAACTAGACTTTTTTTTTTCTTTAGAATAACAACTTGTTCATCAAAAGTGAGAGAATGACACCACCATTTACTTGCCTAAAATAATTAGAACAAAGAGTAGGATTTATAGTGTGCTTTCATTTGCAAATCACTGCAGGCTGAAGCTATGTTATTCTAGTGGTCATATGTTTAGGGCACTTCCTGTTTGTTTTCCTTCTTCATTTAGTTTCCATCATAACTGTATGCGCTAGTCTTTAAAGGGATAGCTAACCTAAAAATGAAAATTTGCTGTTAATTTACTCTCCCTCAGGCTACAGGAAGCTCGCACTCCAGACTGCCATAAACGCGCTCGGTTTGCAGAGGCTGTGGATTACAGGTAATAATGTTGTAAATACTGTTCAGTTTCTTGCACAGACAGATTTTGTCGCTTCATAAGTCCTCAATGTATCGTCCGAAACCACAGGTATTAATTTAGTTTTGCCTGTTTTTTGACTCTCAAAGTGATGGTAGCCATTGACTTGTATTATATGAATCACCAAGGACCACAGTTTCAGCTAAAAATATTATTTACATTTCTACTGAAGAAAAAAAGTCACTTACATCTTGGATGGCCTGAGGGTGAGTAAATTAACAGCAACATTTTTTTTTATTTTGGGGTAAACTATCCCTTTAAGCGATTACTCTGGATTAAACTCCACCCAGACCATTAGAAGTGTGAAGCCAGACTATCACAGTGCACCGTTGACCTTTGAATGCAAAAGATTCTTAAATAAATAACCCTTGGAAGAAGAATACTGTGATTTGTTTAAATAGTTTAGCCAGTTAGATCTCCTGGCACTCTCATAATTCAGTGATTGTAGCACAAACCTCTTAAAGGTGAAGTGTGCAATTTATGCACAATTCGAATCACTGAAAGGAATTTTTAAAATTATCCATAACTGCCATTGGTTTAGAAAAACAGATATTCCTATTCCAAACTCACATCAGTGGTTGAGCCTGCATTGCCATGTCAGGCTGGTTAGACCAGAGCAATGTTCGGATAGGCACTAGAGAGCAACAGTCTTTTCAGGGAAACAAACATATAAATGCCTTAAATGACCTGTTCACACCAAGACAAATGTTCTGTGTGAAAATGAATACATATTTTAATTTGAATGAATAGCTGACTGTTAATGTGTCTGTTCAGTCCAACACGCTGGAAATAATATGGCCAACCAATTAAATTTGCGCTTTTGGTCACATGCCCAGAACTGCTGCTGTTACATTAAACTACGACTTAGTAGCACTCACAAACAGATTATTTTGCTAAGAGACACAGTGAATGGCAAAGAAAGAATCTGGAACCGGCTCTCTTGTCTCTGAACTTTTCTATTTGCTTTGGTTTATAAACACCATAGCACATAAAAAATCTGATCAGTTGCCTCACACAGAAAGTGTTCTGCAAGCAAAATCACTATGTACTGTGAATACTTGAATTACTGTCGACATTATAATGACCTGAATCGATACGAAAATGAAATGAAATAATAAATGACTCAGCAACAACCTTTTAAACATATTTTAGATAAGTTAAGATCCATAGATTCATTAAGTTGCATTTAAAATATTGAAAGACACATATCCTCTAAACGCACATTAGAAAAGAAGTGGCAGACAGCTAAAGTTGCTGAGACAGGACTACTCAATTATGTTTTTAAGACAGGGCTTAATCATAACAAGATCAACATTCTAGAAAGTTCTAGAAACATTTGCTGTTATAGAGTCCGTGCTGACGTCTGTCTAACTCTGCATCGCTGATGACATGTGAGGTATGGAAATATATACATTGACAGACAGGTAGGACATCGTATAATTGCATTCGGACCAATTGGACGAACATTTTATGGTCCTACGCCTTCCGCAGACGATTTATATACATATAAATACATTTAGACCACTTAATTTAGTGATTGCTAGCTGTGAAGAGAAAAAAAATTCTGGAACAAATCAACTACCCTGCCTTTAAGTCTAAAGCTAAATAACTTTTTACAATACCAAACTATTTTTGTTTTGCACATTGTTGCAGGTTACACCAAAGCCAGCCATCCAACGACAACACTCACCATGGCACCTAAACCATGCACACAGACTCACATACACGCACAACACACCATCACCTCCCAGCCCTCTGCTGAGCTGTTTGTTTAGGAATCTTGGCCTGAAAATTGTATTCCATCGACCATGCTCGCTATCAACACACAATTATCTGGGTTAATCATGTGGAACAGTGGCAAATTCACCTGGGGCTTAGGAACTAATGACATTCGCGTCTGGCCTGCTTTAGTGAAATAGCCCCACACCTGCAGCAGGAGAGACGAGATTGCCAAAGAAAATTTGGTCTCATTTTGTCCCCCTCCCATCTTCCACTGCACCCTCACTCCCTTTTTTGCATCATTCTCTCTCTCTCTCTCTCTCTCTCTCTCTCTCTCTCTCTCTCTCTCTCTCTCTCTCTCTCTCTCTCTCTCTCATTTCCCTTCTCTCTTTCTCCTTTTTAAATCTCCCTTTTTGCTCTTACAACTGTTTACTCTCCCATTTCTTCACCTGTTTCCATTCATACCTTCTCTTTCTTTCTGAACTCTTCTGTTTTTATCCTGTCACCTTTTCTTTTCTTTTTTCTTTTTTTTTGATTGTTGTGTCATTCTTTCCATCTCCTTCTTCCACATACCCATTGATTTCCTTCAGGTGTCATCTTCGTTGTTTCCAATTTTAAACAACGAGTCCGCCAGAATACATCAGCAAAAAGCGTCAGAGTTGTCATTGTCTACTGGGTGAAGAATGCCATTCTGATCAGTGTATCAAGACTCATCAGATGGGAAATGCATAAAACACCAGAGAATCAGACGAAAGCCGAGATGCTCACATGCGCGCTGGATGGCGAGATGTGCTCACACTGCATAATTATGGTGCGATTGTGAGCCAGCAGAAAGATGCTGTCACGACATCACCTCTCCCACAATCCCCCGGCTTTATGAAGTCATTTCAGCCAACTTCCAATACAGGAAGAGAGTCTCATCGCTCATAATTATTTATCGATACTGTGACATACTTTTCTCATCACAGGCCGCATCCATGTGTGAAATAGCAGCGTGCAACTGGGAGATTATTACCTGTGTGATTGTGATAGGCTCCCTGTGTGCTTGGTATAATCAGCAGACAAGGCTGCCAATCAATGCAGCACTGAATCAACTCAACTCTCTCCCTCAATCACATGGGTGTTGCATCTAGATCTAGATAAGTTGGCATACTGTCTTACATGCAAACTGCATTGCCAGCACCCATCACTTCCACAAAAGAAGACATGCATTTATGTTAATCATTACGTCAGGTGCCAAGCAAGTGTGAATAGAAAGCTATTGTATGGTGATTCAGTCCTAGAACGCAGAGTATAATATAGCAAACAGTTCACACAAGAGGCCAGACGCCATCAAGCACTCTTGTATATGCTGTCTATACACATGTTAAACGCACATCTCACATAAGGACCTTTGCGAGTCAACTCCTCCACACCGGGCCAAGAAGCTTCAAATTAATTGAAAACTAAAATAAATAATCAAATTTAAGGCTTAAAGGTGCATTTTAGCACACGTGAAGGAAGCGCGCACATAGGACCGTGGTGGTGTTATCCTCCAAAGTCCATGACATGGTTTAACAGTCTCATAGAATTTATAAAACGCCCCTGAAGGCCCACATAATCTCTCCTTTTTTTCCGCTTAATGGGAGATAATACAGGAGCATACCCTGATGAATCAACACGCAACAGCAGCTTTAGTTTGATAATTAATACCGACGTTGGAAATAGATTTGTGATTTGGCAGCGAAAGTCTCTCAGTCTGATACGGCACAAGCCAAGCCCCCGTTCCAGCCGGATCTGCATCCATTCAGCTAATCTCATTTTTTCAATAGTGTTAATTCTTTGACTAAAGCCTGTTATCTCATTAAGAGCCCTGCCATGGGATCCGATGGCACCCTGACATCTGTATTCATTCGCCTCAAAATTAGTCCTGACACAAATTTAATGAAAAAAATTTCTCCAAACACAGGAGATTAGAAGACGGGCCAGGAATATCAGAAAAATTCCTTTCTATTGAAAGCGTTGTTGTTTTACTATTTATTTTTTTCCTTCAGAGCTGGTTTAATAACATTTCCATGCTGCCTCTGTATTCGGTTGTTTCATTAAAACCTCGTGTGTATTGAGGTCAGACGTAAATCCCTCCTTCTAAGATCCTTAAATCTTGAAGCTGAACTGGTCTTTTCTACTGTGAGTTCAGGATTCTTCATGTCAGTCTCCGATTCTATGACCAATGACATATTTGATTAGACTGTCGCATCACTTTCAGTATTAATCTCATGACCAAAACAATTCCAAACAAAAGAGGCGGGTGCTAAGTAAAATCCCTCTTCATCAGGAACCTTACTTCCTCATTGTTCACACCTCCTCCTCCCATCAGTCCCTGCACGAGTACCAGCACTGATAATTCTCTGCTTGAAAAAAGACATGAAAGCACTCATGGATGAAAGAAACTTGGATTTAATCTTTCTCTCGCTCACACTTCCAGTACACTGTGTCGATCATTTTTCTCAGGAAGAGTGTGGAGAGGCTGGGATGTGAAGCGGGGAGAACAGAAGAAAAGAGAGAATGGCTGCAAACTCATTAGTGAGAAGCAAAAAGTTTTCCATCCCTAATGTATATGGTGACAAATAAGACTGTCTATGACAATTGTTAAATTGTTAAAAATTGGCTCTAAAATGTCAAGTGGTGTAAAACCATCAAGAAAAAAAGTAATTACATATTTCCTTACATCTTGAATGCATGTAGGCCTACACATATTAATAAAATATGTTTACGCATATCTTATTAATACATAAAAGTCATAAAATTGTCAAATTATTTGATATTTTAAGAGACTTACTGACACACATTGACACAATGTGTCTTTTTGTTGGTCGCACCAACTTGACTTTCATTGGGCAGACAAAGTCTTTCAAAAATTGATAGAAAGTGAAGCAGTTTTTTTTTATATTTTTTTCTAAGAAATAATAAAAAATGGCAAAATAGTTAATAATAATAATAATAATTCTTTTCATTATGATATTAGGACCGTTTTTCATTGTATTCCCCTCAAAAATAACAAAATGATTTTTTTATTAAAAAATGAAAAGCAGAAGAGTGCTTCTGTATTCAAGTCTCTGTATGAATGAATTGTGTTTTTATTGTATTTTTAAATACAATAATAGTTCCAGACAAAAAAACAAAAAAACAAAAAAAAAGGTCCATCATGTCATTAACTTTTAAAAATTGACAAAGAATCATCAGCATTGCAACAGCTGCTGCATCCTTTATTTCTAAGTGTCTACATTTGGGGGTGCTTCAAAATAAATAGTATTAAAAAAATCAAGCCTAATGAGATTATAAATATAAGAGAGAAATCTAAGAAGACTTTTAAATTCAAATGATTAAAGGACTAACTAATATATCAGCAAACAGGGAAAACCGAAACAAAGAAAACACAGTATAATGCACTACATATGCAAATATTATCTCTCCTAAAATGAGTAGTGGGCAACCCTGGCAAGGAGAGGAGGGTCTGCCAGGCTCAGTGCCAAAGATGGACAGGGGTTTGTTCAACACCTCAGTGTGTGTGACATGTCTAACAGCGGCATGCTGATCTCTCCGATCCTCATTAACCTGCCGCAGAGCAGAGAGGGGAAGCACGGGGCACAGGGGCGCACAGCAATCACAGAACTCATTATGGACCCCTAAAAGAGTTGGCCAGAGCGAGTGAGCAACAGAGAGAGAGAGATAGACAGAATAGCCAAAGGAATGAGAGTGCTGGCAGGAATCTCTGGAAAATTAAAGAACAGCCTTTTGCTGAAGAGTTCTCTGTAAATGAGATATAAGTGGGATTCACACAATGCAGAAGACATTCACAGCACCGCAGATTGTGGCCCCTAAATTCGAATCAAATCAACTGTCTGTTTTCCTCCCTGATAATATAAAAGGAGCCATCCAATGCTCTCTCCAGGGACAACATGCCAGGCCCTAGGCCCTTTGAGCAAAAGCCCAGACAAAGCATCATCTCAGAATATGACCTCCAGAGGGCCCACTCATAAACAGACAGCGCTCAAAGGAAGAAGGGAGCATAATTGTGGAGGGGACAGTGGTCCAACACCAGGTCCCCTGGTTGAGAGGTCTTGAATCCAGAAACAGCCATTTTCTCTTCTTGGCTAGCATGTGTAGGAGGTAATTGTGCCCCCTGGGTGTGTGCTCTAGATGAATAGTTTGGCATACACGCGGTCTATAGCCCGCATTGAATAAAATCACATGAAATGCAATTACAACAAAATATCATGTATAGTGTGACCATCAAGGAAAAAAGAATGACATATTTCCTTGAATACATGTGAGTGTGCACGATCTTAATGTTTAAATGGTTACTATTTTTGAAAGTATTTTTGCAAATATCTTGACTTATTAATTCATAAATATCGTGTTTTTGGGAAGTCGCACCACATAACGTTTTACAACCTGAACTAACCTTGCCTTGTCATAAAATGGCCTTATCAAATAATATGTTTTAAGAGACTTATTGACATTGACACACATTCATGAGGGCCTCTATGATATAATTTCCTTTTTTATTGTTGTTGTTTTCTTTTCTTTTTTTTTTTTCTCCTTTGTTTTTTGCATGTTGATTGAATTGAATAAAATAAAATAATAAATTGTCGCAATGAAACCTCACAATCTTTGGTGCAAATTTAGTTTTTATAGCTACTTTAAATAAAAGGAACAATAATTAAAATTCATGGAAAATAGCATTTAATTATTATGGCCAATTTTAAATAAAATTTTAACGAAATATTAAACTTTTTCATTCATATTCAGTAGAAATGAGGGATGCCAACTTTAAGAGGCTTTTTTGCTTGCTTTGCGGTAAACTTTGGCATTGTATTTTTTTATTATTTTATTTTTTTATCCATTTGTTTTATTTATTTGTATGTGTGTGTGAGTTTACAGCGTCTCCTCGCTTCTTTTATCCGTAACTCCAAGAGAAACTGCGAAGAGATTAAAATGCTTCTCCGCTTGTTGTTTAAGCTCCTGAGGTAATTGTTCTGGACAGTTCTATCTCTCTGGGACAAAGACCCTCGGTGATGAGGGGGACGAACAACTGCGCGAGCTGTGCGAGTGACAGTCGAGGCGGGAAAATATCGTGCGGGGGGTTGTGGGCAAGCACCGGTAATGAATCTGCCAACAGACGCAGTGGAAGAAAAAAAAAATGAATTTGAGGTGATATGACCGAATCCGACTCCCCCTTATTCATTAAAACCTACCTTAAAACATCAATTCATCGCGGTGGTTTGACGAGGGTCGAGACTGACAGAGATGTTTAAGTTGGCGGAAGCGGATGTGACAGGTCCAGGTGTAATTATACGCGCCAAACTCGCGACTCAGATTAACGGTGCGGGGCTTTGCGTCAAACATTAAAGACAGATCTGCGCTGATGAAGCGCTTCACTTCATCTAAGTCAAACTCCACCATCTCTCGGAAAATCTCAGGGGTCTGTTTGCCTTTTCCAATTATAAAGGTGTGACAATAGGCCGAACGAATGTATTGTAATTCTTTCATGCAAGAATCACTGTAGAGGAAAATGGAGAACATTGAGGTTTAGATCAAAATGTGCCAATTTGATTCATGTTTATTTCAAATGTACAGTTATTATCTGAGCTCCCGTGTCTTATTCATAAAACAGTGATTTATTTTTCAATCTCAACACTGTTGTTTCAGCTATCTGGGATCAGCTTTTGGATAAGACTCAGTCCCCGAGGGTGAGCGCCGCTTCCATAATGTCAAAGTTATCAAGATCTGAAGCAACACTGCTCTCTAGTGGATACTTTCTATAAGACAGTCCATATTTATGCATTACAGAAATTGAATGCATAAACGTCTTGCAAATGTAGCCTACACTTCTGGTCAAAGATTGGAATAATTAAGTTTTTTTTTATGCTTTTGAAAGAAGTCTCTTATTCTCATCAAAGCTGTATTTAGGCCTATTTGATAAAAACAAAAAAACAAACAAAAAAAAACAGTAAAAATAATAAGTGAAATATTATTAAAATTAATTTCAAATAATCTTTAAATTAAGTTATTTTAAAGTGTAATCTATACCTGTGATGACAAAAATTAACTTTCAGCAGCCATTACTCAATGGTTCTTATTATCAGTGTCAAACTGTTTGTTTGTTCTTTGTTGTTTTTTTTCTGCTTCATATTTTTGTGGAAACCGTGATAAAAAAGAAGAAGAAGAAGAAGAAGAAGAAGCCAGGCTTATTTGATGAAAATAAAGTTCAAAATAACAGTATTTCTTTTAAATAGAAATATTTTGTAATGTTATAAATGTCTTTACTGTCACTTTTGATCAATTTAGTGCATCCTTGCTGAATAAATGTACTAACTTATCTTTTAAAAATATTACTAACCTTAAACTTGTAAGTTGTAATGGATCAAGGTTTCCACAAAATAATGTAGGCTGTAATCAAAAATATATATTAGTTTTCAATATTGATAATAATAATAAGAAATGTCTCTTGAGTACCAAATCAGCATATTTATTTGCACATAATTCAGCAGATGATTTCTGAACGATCATGTAGGACACTACGGACTGGACCAATCGCTGCTGAAAATTCAGCTTTGCCATCACTGGAATAAATTATATTTTACCATATATTAAAATAGAAAACAGTTCTTGTAATTTGTAATAATATTTCACAACATTATTGCCATTGCTTGATTTTGATCAAAAATCAAGTAATAACAGTAATATTGTGAAATATTATTAAAATGCATTTAATTGCCTTGGTGAGAGACTTTCAAAAACATTACTGCAAAAAAATTTATATTTTTTCTTACTTTTCTTACTTAGTGTTTTTGTCTTGTTTCCCATCCAAATATCTCAAAGTTATTACATCAAGATGCATTTACTAGATAAAATAGCATAAGATATAAACAAGCAAAATTATCTTCCAGTGGGGTAAGAAAAATAATCTTAAAACAAGATTACTTTTCTTACCCCACTGGCAGATCATTTTGTTATGACGTCTAAAGAAGATGTGTGTTGCTACCGGAGCGAGGAGGGTTTTGGAGGAGCATGTCCGGTTGTTCCCAGCCGGTCAACCGATTCAGGGCTTGGACATAGGGCTAGGAATGCACACGCTTCGGCTTTGTGCCAACCCCACCACCTCTGGTGCTTCAAGGCGCAGCAGTTTCCAGTGAGCTGTTGGCACCGTTTCCGCTTAGGAATGTTGCGGAATTAAGAGGAGATACACTCCCTCCTAGGAGGGTGTTGGAGAAGTATGGTTGATTTGTTTCCTGCCAGTCATCCTCTTCAGGGCATTGGATATGTTACTCAGTCTACCCTTGAGGTCAGTCTCCAGAGACTGATATATCTTTCAGGCCAACAGAAAAAGGAGAGTGTTGCCTCTCGAGGGATTATTGGGGTTCTCAGGGGCTCCCTGTAGAGTTAGCTTCCTTCAAGGAGGATTGTACTAAATTCAGCTTGGTTGCTTCCTGCTGGTCAGCCACTTCAGGAGACTGAGCTTAGCTCTACAAGTATACCCAAGGTCAGCCTCCAGAGGCTGGTTCCAAAGAAGGATGGGGGTTGCATCCTATTATAGACCTGCATCTATAGATCTCCTATACTCTGAGGAGATACAGATTCAAAATGTTGATGATACCTCTTATTGTGAGGCAAATCAGGTCCAAGGACTGTTTTGTCATGATCTATCTAAGGATGCATATTTCCAAATTTCCATTCTTCTTCAACACAGGACGTTTCTGAGGTTCGCTTTCAGAGACGAATCGTACCAGTATCGGGTTCTTGGTGCATGGATGCAGAACTCGCTCCTCTTATATTGATGACTGGCTGATTCTAGCACAGTCTCAGGAGATGGCGGTCAGGGTTGAGACCAAATGCCAAGAAGAGTATGCTTCTTACTCTGCAAAGGACAACTTTCTGGGAGTTGTTGGGACTATTCTGACAGCAGTGTATAGAATCAGGCTACGCCAGGATGTCACTATAAAGCAGTTTCAGAGACTGCTGGGACTCATGGCAGCTGCGTCCAACGTGATACCTTTTGGCCTGCTGTACATGAGATCATTACAGTGGTGGGTCAGAACCAAGGGGTTTTCCCTAAGGGCAATTCTTTCCACAGGATCAAGGTTACACGTAGATGCCCTCATACCTTGGTGATGTGGAAAAAACCTTGGTTTCTGTCCCAGGGACCTGTGTTAGGGGCGTCCTGTCATCGTAACATGTTGGAAGGCTCACAGGCTTGGGAGCGATCTTGGAGGGTCGCTCGATTCAGGGCCTGTGGGGAGAGCCTCATATCTCATGGCACATAAACTGCCTGGAAATGTTGGCTGTCTTTCTAGCTTTGAAGTACTTCCTCCCAGACTTCAGGAGCTACTTTATTCTAATTCGAACAGACAACAATTTGGTGGTCTCCTACATAGAGTGTTGTGGCTCGAGGCCCCCTCAGTGAGCTTGGGAGTTCTAAGAAGGCTTAGAGAAAGAGGTCCTAAAATCAGGTTCAGGCCTCTGAGGGCGCAATAACGAGGAGGAGCGAAGTCCATCCACTCCTCTGCGGAGCCCTCAGAAAAATCAATATGTCAACCCTGACGCCTACAGCAACTCGGTTTCCAGTGAATGCAACCTCAATGTCCACCCGACCACGCTGCGGCCATGAGGGGTTCGTCCTCCCCAAGGAGGCCTGTAGAAGAATTAGTTTGGTCGCTCTCTGCCGTTCACTCGCTTCAGGGCACCAAACTCAGTATTCAGAATGCACCCAAGGTCAGCCTCGAGAAGCTGATTCCTTTGGTAGAAAAGACGAGAAATCAACAGGGGTCTTCACGGGCCCAAAATTTGTACCTGAACTCGAAGAGACCCGTAAATGTGCTACACTGAACCGACCCAGACCCGTTGATCATTTGAACATTGGACCCGGACCCGTGCAGAACCAAGAAATGCCATAAATCTACTACCCGGAACCGACACGGAACCATCTATTATTTGAAAGTTGGACCCGACCTGACTGGACCCAATTGGCATATATTCCAAATCATATTGCTTTTGTATCTCGAGTTCATTCCTTTTGAACTATAATAATGATTGCTCCTTCAGTGTCATGGCCGCTGACTTTAGTATTATTTATTTGCAATCATCTCTGTGCTCTCTGAGCAGAGTCTGACCAAAACTTTTGATAAAATAAAACGGTTCATTCATAATATTATTATAAAAATGGGAGAAAGAAAGTGTGCACGCTTTGAGACTTGGAGATTTGAAGTTTGTTTGGATTTAATGTTGCACATAATAGGAACAGGAAAACTCATGATCACCATGCGCTTGCATTAACTCCGCCCGCTCTGATTCTGAGGGCTGGGGTCGGTCGTCTTTTTTCCCGGCGGACACTTTTTTCATACTAATTTTACAAATTACAAAACACATGCACAGCGCTGACTGACTCTTATCATGGCCGGGTGTTCATCCTATCGACCCAGTGCAGACTGGCACACCAGATCCTCTTGTGGACCTAGGGGAAAATTCTTTCACAGAGCAGTTTATATTCCTTGATACCTCAATGTGGGAGCAGACATCCTGTCAAGGCAGGGGCTGAGGCCCGGGGAGTGGAGACTCCACTCTGAGACGATTAATTTGGAGGGAGTTTGGCTGGGCGGAGGTGGGTCTGCAAGAGATGACTCACTGTCTTCTCTGGTTTTCCCTCATGCATCTAGCTCCTCTGGGACTGGATGCCATGGTACAGACGTGACCAAGGCTATGTCTATGTGCTTTTCCCCCAATCGCGCTGCTCCCAATTTGGTTTTCGGACCTTCTATTGTATGCCGGGGGCACATTATAAAATTATAATTGTGGGTCTTACCCCTGAGGGGAATCAGCTCCTGAATCCTGGTGTCTCAGCTGAGGTTGTAGAGACCATCTTAAACCCTAGAGCTCCCTCCGCTAGGAAACTTTATACCCTAAAGTGAAGAGTTTTCACTTTATGGTGCAGAGAACATCAGTTGGACCCAGTTAAGTGCCCAGTGGCTTCTGTGCTGGAGTTCCTTCAAGATAATTTTTCTGCCGGTCTTTCCCCATCCATGCTTAAGTTCTATGTGCCTTCCACGCACAATTAAGCGGTGGACCACTGGGGAAGCACCTCGTTTTTGTGGCAAAAGAGGGCTGCCTGGCTGGGGTGCGTTTCCCAAAAGCTTCGTTGGCCAACCATGTTCGCAAGTTCCATCATTATCAGCATAGTTCAACGAGTCCTTGTTTCCCGAAACCATCGTTCCAACGAACATTCGTAAACAGCATCGCGAAATTGTGTGGTTGGAATGACAGCTCTCCACCTGTGGTTAGAAGCATAGTTTCTAGTTTGCATGACATGTGGACTTAATAAATCCTTATCTTGAGCCAAATAAGCAAGCTGACATTCAGTACAATCTGTGTCTTTAATTTAGAATACATAAAACTGTAATTTACGTCTTTTACTTTGTCAAGAGATTTAAAGCACAGTTTTTGAAGACTGCGCATGTGTGAACGTGCTCGACTATGTAAGAACGAGCTTATGATTGAATCTGGAAATAAAGCAAAATAACTGAGAAAAATGAGAAATAGTCCTCAAATGCCATGTCTGTAATTTATATCAAAACATCTAGCGTCAATTCGAACTCAAACAGTTTCATTAAAAGAAGGTATTACTCACTCCACCATGTGACAATATGGTTTCGGGAAACAATCGTGACTAGCTAGTTGATTTCTTCAACGATGAATTGCACTACAGTCTTTAAGCAGCGAGTTACGTCGTTGTTCGGGAAACGTACCCCAGATCAGCAAGTGGATTGTGGAAGCAATTTTTATGGCTGTCCTCGCCTCTACCCAAAGTATTGCATCTAGTATGGCAACGAGAATTGTTGTCGGGGGCATCCCTTTGTAGCTTCCGCGGTACACCATCACACGTCACAAGGTGATGCAGCACCAATCAAGACTGGACAAGTTGCACACATGCTTTAGATGCAGATGCAGAGGTGTTGCTCTAAGTGTCATCATTCGACGCAGCATCTCGTTCCCTTCTCAGGGAACAAAGGTTACAGTCGTAACCTGAGATGTTTTTTTGTTTTTTTTCTGACAGGGACAGAAAAGCTGAAATAGCTCAGTGTCTGTTAGTGATAGACCACTTCCAAATCATTGTCTGATATTTGACTTTAACATTATAGAAGATATATTGACTCTGAACATGTGGTCAATTTATTGCAGTCAAATCAAGGGACTGGGAGAATTATTACAGAATGTTTGAGGGATGCTCATTAAATAGTCTGCAGCAGACCAGAGAAATGGTAAGTGACGTTTAATTTTTCTCTCATGAGAAAGTCAAGAAAACAAGAAACTTTGTTCTGTTGAGGTCACATGCATATTGTATGCATTAAGAAGTTTGAATTTTTTTCTCATGAGAAAGTTAAAGAGGCAATATGTAGTTTTCAGCGGCCTCTAGCGGTGATGTTTCAGATTGCAACCAATACAAAGCGGAAGTTTCTCCTTGATTCAAAAGCCCTGCCGATGTTGATCCGATTCACGTTTGGCCTGACGAGCTTCAGCAGATAAAACTTTTTTTAGTTTTTTTATCATTATGTGGAGTTTGTGTTGGCGTCTGTGTTGTGCTGGGAGCACGTCGTTTCTTTGTGTTGGCAGTTCCCTTTCAAGGGAACTCGCGTTGCGTCGAATTGACGCTATGGGGAACGCTTTGCGTGATGACGTCTTGAAGCACATGTAAAATCAGTCCAATGGTGTGGCGGAACGTCAGAGGCGGGTGACGTCACATACCAGGAAGCTATAAAAGCCGGCCCGAAACAGAAAACGAAAGCTTTCTGAGTCTTCAGTTGCGCTCTGTGTGAAATCTGTCTGTATATTTGGTGTTGTCTGTCTATATCATATATATATATATATTCAGTATGGCGAGCAAGCAGCAGTTTAGAGTGTGTGTCCATCCCCCGTGGTTTGGGATTCAGTGTCGATGCAGGCGCGCCTATCACCGCCACGCATAGATTCCATCCTTGCAGCTGTGAAAAGTGTAAAGCTAGGCCAGCTACTCACTGTCAAACAGTTCCAGAGACTGTTGGGTCTCATGGCAGCAGCTTCCAACGTGATACCTTTTGGACTACTGTACATGAGACCCCTACAGTGGTGGCTCAGGACCAGAGGGTTTTTCCCCGAGGGGCAACCCATTTCGCACAATCAAGGTCACGCGGCGATGCCTACGTGCCTTGGTTATGTGGAAGAAACCTTGGTTCCTGTCCCAGGGCCCAGTGCTGGGAGCTCCTTGTCGTCGCAAACTGCTAACGACGGATGCTTCCCTCACGGGTTGGGGAGCGATCCTGCGGGTCGCTCATCTCAAGGTCTGTGGGAAGACCATCATCGTTCCTGGCATTCTATAGCCTAGAGATGTTAGCTGTCTTCCGGGCTCTGAGGAGCTTTATCACAGGTCTCAGGGTACACCATGTGTTAGTACATATGGACAACACGTCGGTAGTCGCCTATATCAACCACCAAGGGGGTTTGCGCTCGCGCCCATTATCCGATCTGGCACGCCATATCCTCTTGTGGTCCCAGGGGAAGTTGCTGTCACTCAGGGCAGCCTACCTGCCCGGGGTTCAGAATATAGGAGCAGACACTCTGTCGAGACAGGGGCCGAGGCCCGGGGAATGGAGGCTCCACCCCGAGGTGGTGGAGCTGATATGGAGGGACTTTGGTCTCCCTCACGCATCCAGCTCCTCTGGACTGGATGCTATGGTACAGACGTGGCCGAGGCTACGTCTGTACGCTTTTCCCCCAGTGGCTCTGCTCCCGGGAGTTCTGGAGAGAGTTTGCAGGGACCGGGTTTGCCTGCTTCTTTTAGCCCCGCGCTGGCCGGGCAGAGTATGGTTTCCCGATCTTGTGTCCCTCCTCGACGGGCATCCTCTGGAGCTTCCTGTCAGGAGGGACCTTCTGTCCCAAGCAGGGGGCTCAATATTTCACCCCCGCCAGAACGGTGGAACCTGTGGGCTTGGCCTCTGAGGGGGCCCAGCTCATAGAGTCAGGTCTCTCAACTGAGGTTGTTGAGACCGTTCTACAGTCCAGAGCTCCCTCCACGAGGAAACTTTATGCCCGGAAGTGGAGAGTATTCACTTCTTTGTGTAGTGACCGTCGGTTGGATCCAGTCAACTGCCCAATTGGTACAGTTCTGGAGTTCCTGCAGGACCGGTTCACTGCAGGTCTGACCCCGTCCACTTTAAAGGTTTATGTGGTGGCCGTAGGTGCTTACCACAGTCCTTTGGGTGGAATGTCTGTGGGGAAAGACCCTTTGGTATCTCGTTTCCCTCGTGGCACTTGGAGGTCCTCCTCCCTTTCGAAATCGGACCAGGAGGCGAATAATTTGCTTTGCCCTGTTCGGGCGTTAGACGCATATGTCCACAGAGCTGCCCTGTGGCGGAAAAGTGATTAATTGCTCCCCTAACAAGGGAGGTCCAGTGTCTAAGCAAAGGATGAGCAAGTGGGTGGTTGAGACTATCTCACTTGCTTATGAGGCGGCTGGGCAGCCTTCTCCTTGGGCTGTCCGGTCGCACTCTACTAGGAGTATGGCGGCCTCTAAGGCCCTTATATCAGGAGTATCTTTACAGGACGTTTGTGATGCGGCAGGCTGGTCCTTACCGCACACCTTCGTCAGGTTCTACTCTTTAGACCTAGACTCTACTCCAGGGTCTCAGGTTTTGTCTTCCTAGTGCTGCGCAATTGATTTCACACAGGACAGACATTTGTAGCTATGGTGGAGTTGGTATAGACGTTCTCCATAGCGTCAATTCGACGCAACGCGAGTTCCCTTGAAAGGGAACGCCTCGGTTACGACTGTAACCTCGGTTCCCTGAAGAGGGAACGAGCGTTGCGTCACCTTGCCATATCTCCTTCATGCCTGTCAGCACGACTTCAGACTCTAAGAAACTTTCGTTTTCTGTTTCGGGCCGGCTTTTATAGCTTCCTGGTACGTGACGTCACCCGCCTCTGACGTTCCGCCACACCATTGGACTGATTTTACATGTGCTTCAAGACGTCATCACGCAAAGCGTTCCCCATAGCGTCAATTCGACGCAACGCTCGTTCCCTCTTCAGGGAACCGAGGTTACAGTCGTAACCGAGGCGACTTCTTGTCACAAGTTGCAGTGTCGTCGCTGTTGAGTGCAAAGTCAGTAGACAGTGCGAGAGGCTCTGGCTTTTCAGGCCTTCCCGCTGAGGTCTCTCCAGCGCTGGAAGGCTTTTCTAATATTAACGCGGATGCTAAAGCTCTTGCCTGGTAACCCTTCTTTTTCCAGTGATTTTCCTCTAACCTTTTCTCATTTGTAATGTCTC
Source organism: Leuciscus leuciscus (assembly GCF_965113295.1). Lineage (NCBI taxonomy): Eukaryota > Metazoa > Chordata > Actinopteri > Cypriniformes > Leuciscidae > Leuciscus > Leuciscus leuciscus. The sequence continues at coordinate 30,089,265 of NC_138738.1, forward strand.
TCAGCCATCTCTCTTTCAACAGTCTTTCTTCACATCAGCCTCTTGCTCAACTCTCCTCCCCATCATGAGTGTATAACACCCCCTACTGTTGATATATGGCTATGAATATGTTGTGGTGCTTGTTCAGGATCCAATTTCAACAGCATTTCTCCGAAATTGTTTACTGCACTTTTAATTTCTTAATGTTAAAAATATGTCTGTCAGTAGAATATAAAAATTAAAAAAAAATTAATATATATATAGTGATTTATTTGTACTTTGTTCCTCCGTACTTTTATGGTGTTTTTTGTAATTTTGAATGCTAGTCAGCAAGTGCTTTCTTTTTATGTAGCAATATGAATGTAGCAAACTTCATCTCACACCACAAAGGAATTCCTCGACCCCACTGGCTTCGGTAGACCACGCAGTTTATTGACAGAGGACAGACAATCAAAACACAAGCCTTCAGGTTCACTCTCTTTCAGCTGACTCTCTCCAGTCACAGGCTGTTCTGAGAGAGCATTTTATACAATAAAGTCTTGTATTGAAACAGTCAATTTATTTCTGTGTCTCACTTATGAAAGTTCACATTCACACAAAACAAATTAAAGAAATTAAATTCCATCAAAAGTACATAAATTTTTACATGTAACGAATATGTCTCAATTTGTTAGATCGTATAGTTTTTTTTTTTTTTTTTTTTTTTTTTTCTGTTATTGTTGTTGTTAAACATACCTGCAGTTTATTGACAGAGGACAGACAATCAACACACAAGCCTTAGCCTTCAGGCTCACTCTCTTTCAGCTGAAGTATGTATGAGAAAAGACACGTTAAAGCAGGGCTCAGTAGTTTCGGGATTTCTTCGCTGTATTCTCGCTTTTTGCTCGCAGGTTTCTCTCTAGAGCTCCCCCCACAGCTTCGGAATAGATATTTGACAACACTGTTGTAAAAACTCGTTGGCGATTCTCAGACACCAGAGGCTAGTAGATCAACGACATCAAAGCAGATGGGACATTCTTTAAAACGTCTTCTTCATTTGGATTCGAACAGCGTGAGGGAGCGCAAAAATGACAGCATTTTAGCAGATTTCTTTTGGCCATAAAGCAATTGTTTACATCGCGAGACCTGATATCACGCGGTACTTCCTGACGCGGCGGCCGGCGGCCCGCCGGCTCAAAGTTGCAAGTGCGGTTTTTCCGCTCACAGGGCACCAGGTGGGTGCGAAACGACCACCATTCAACCCGAAATAAGTAATATAACCATTCCAATGACTCCGAAGCTGTTCAGTTAAGGTAAAAAAGTTACTTAGATCACCTTTAAGTACCATCCTCCCTAACAGCAACTGCAATTTATCTAATACACAGGTCACAAATATGGCTATAAACATCCAAATGAAAGCTACACACTTTTAATATACTAAACGACATTTCCACAGATTCAATCCACCAAAATTATATGTGGAGAAACGTATTAACAGGGAAAAACCGCACTCAAATTTGGCGCGCAGGCGGCATATAAAACAAACACGTGCGTTTATAAAAATCCAAAAATACATTAAACTGTAGGCAGAAAAATGCATATATAAACTTTTTTCCGGTTTTATGATACTTCTATAATTAATATTAACTTGGAACTTCACCTAATACAGCATATTTTCGCTCTTAAATGCAGAGCACTGAAGAGACATGGCTGTTGTGAGAGAGCAGACGCGCCCGGTCCATTACCAATGACGTCACTCACAGAACAAACTCAAAATATTAATTATAAATAAAAATAAATATACATATTGTGTAACAATACGTGCATAACAAAATATACACTTGCATAACAAAATAAAGACGATATTGATGATGTAAGTAATTGTTATTGTTTATTGTCTTTTTAACCAATTTAATAATTAAACAAATGTTTGCTGGAAAAGTTACCAGGAAAACTCCAAACACTACATGAATATCCTGCTAAACATTTTTTTATCATATATAGAAGGCAGAAACCATAAATATTCAGAACAATAAAAGGGCAGAATTATCAGTTTTATGGGTGTATTGGGAATTGTCATGTTTACACAACAACACTACACACATTCCTCTCGCAGTGAGAATGGCTGATTCTCTGTGTCCCTGGCTGATGATCTGCTGACTGATGGAATGAGCAGGAGAAGTAGGCCAGTGAGCAAGCAGAGGAAGGCAGCAGTGGGAGCCAGCATAAAAGACGGACCATAGTGCACACTGAGCTGCAGATGAGGGCACACTATGTGTCTGCGCTGGAGGCCGTACCGCTCTAAAGAGTCCGAGACCTGCACCCACACAACAAACAACAGCACTACCGACATGATTAAGACACCTGCATATGAAAAGAGAGAACATTTGAGTAAAATCACTGTTAAATCACTATAAAGTAAGTTTTTTTTTTTTTTTTTTTTGCTTTCAACTACAATTTTTTTTCTCACCCCCAGTTATAAAGAGAGCCCCTCCAGCCTCATAAAGGCGATGGCTGGTCCCTGCGGTTGCACAGATTGTGACAAACCCACCAATCATCACAGAGAGGACTCCCAGAACAAATATAACACACCAAAAGCTCCTTTGCACTGACAATGGAAAATCGAGTTTTATTACTTTGACCACACAGCAAATGAGAAGGAATTCCATCACATTGTCAACATTATTGTAGAACAAACTGCTGCTCGAAATCTCACCTGTAACAGAGTCAGAGATTCGGATCTTTGGTAGTCCTGAAATGGGAGCATGTGACAAGTAGGCTGGCATGCAAACCTTCTGGGATGGCTGATTGGCTGGTGAAAAATGAAGGAGTGTGTTTACAAGAAAGAGCAAATAGTCGGGTGTTGTGCTTCATCTGTAGAAAAAAGGTCAAGTTACATCAGGCATGTTCATTTAAAAATACGTGTCAGCAAAAATGTAGTGCTTTTAGGAATTCTAGCTATCTATAGAAAGGAGGAAGTGAAGTGCAGATGTGCGCAGATAAGAAAGTATACTGTGCATTCAGAAAGTATTCAGACACCTTCCTCTTTTTTTTCACATTTTTCAAAATTTTTACGCCTAATATGCAAAAATTCTACACTGTAAAAAAACTTTTGAACTTTATGGAAAAAAACTGGCAGCTGTGGTTACCAGAATAATACTGTAAAAAAACACATCAAACCGTAAACATACTTACGGAGTTACATGTAAATTTAACATTTTAAACATGTGAATTCAACATTCAACATGTTGAAATATTAATATCTGTTCTGTACCATAGTATTACACTGACAAACCAACAATCACAGGAGTAATGAGAGTCACATGATTAATCAAAGCTCATCACAAGTGGGTTTTTTTTACAGTCTATGGTTCTTCCACAAGCAAGTTAATATTAATATATATAGGAGGTGCACAGTGTCATTCACACAAACATTAAACACCATCATGGTAACACACATGAAATTTTAAAAATACAATAAACATTAATTTAACAACCTTAAATGTAACATAAAACCCTACATAACTGATTATAAAAAAAAAAAACTAAGAAAACTATGACGAAACTTTATTTACTAAAGTTATTTCAACAAAAATACATTAAATGTGAAGTGTCACGCAGGGAATTGTGGGAATGTCAATTTACGTTTTTTCACTGTAAATGATTCAATGACTTGTTCGTTTTTGACATTACAGTAAAATGACATTAAATGTACCATGAGATCTATCACAGTTATTTACCGTATATAGTAAGGAAACTTTCTGTTAACCAATTAACAGTTTTTCACTGTAGCATTTTTACAGTCTTTTACTGTTAAAATCACGATCATTTTTTACAGTGTACACTAAAAACAAGTGCAAGTTTATCAAAAAGAAGGTCCTGGTGATGGGATATCACATTGCGTAGCCTACTGTATCCCTATTTAGACCATATGGCAATTTCAGAGAAATTCAGACTGGTGTAGGAAAAACAGCATTTAAACCCTTTTAGCACAAGGCTACTATAATAAAATACATAAACAATGTGTCACGTTATGTTGGTGTATTGGTTTCCTTTTCATGGACTTTTAGTTTGTATTGCTTTATTTCCTGTGTTTTTCTTCCCTTGTCTTACAGTGCATCTGAAATCGCATACGGTGTAAATAGGTACTACAGTACATTTTAATTTGAACTTACTTTGCGACCCAAGTCATCCGGGTACTTTCTGTCTACTGTTTTTCGAATACTATGTATTCAGACATACTACTCTCTTGGCGTATTATTTTTCCCATACTATACAGTAAAGAAGTATTCGAATTTCGCAGTGTTGGTTTCTAGTTTGTGTTCCTTTGTTGTCATGTAGTTCACAGCTTGTATTTAGTTACATTGCATTGCGTATATGGGCCATTCTACAGAATTGGTTCAAAATCAGAGTTGGAAACATCTTGAAAAATATGTATTTTTCCACAAATTTTGTATGTATGCAAATTGTAATATCCAAGTTACACATTAATTGCGCAGCTAATTCTCATATTGTATTTTCAGAAAGTTTTTAAATATTTTTCCTCTCCCCAAATTGGTCACTACCGAAACACAATAATATACGTATAATCTAATAAGGGTTATATCGACCTATTAAGATTTCGTTTACATCTACGTTAAATAAATTAATTTATTTTATATTTATTTTTTTGCTATTTAATTAAAACATTTTCACAAGTAAATCAATAACAATGATTATTTTAACAATATTTCAAGTGTAATTTATGAGATGTTTTGTATTTTGAATCCAGTCTTTCTTTGTATAAGGCATAAAGTTAATCATACTGATTTCAAAGTTAAGGATTTATTACTTTGAATATACATTGAACCAAACACTATCATAACATCTTAGTTGGTATTTCAATATACTTTATTTTGACAAAACATCCCATGTTTCGGTCGTGACTGCACATTTTAGGTATAGTGACAGTAATGTTTGGTTGCAACCACATCACGTTACAGAATTTTAACTTGCGTATTAAACACTACTAAAACATACTGTGTTCCCGTGCCACTTGCCATGCCTCTTGCATCCACTCATTCATACTAATGTTGTAAGGTTGTGTTCCCTTTTGTCACCACCAAAACAATGATGTCACAACCAAAACTTCACCACATGTTTCGGTAGTGGCAATTTTAGATACTTTTGAGCCTAGCTCAAAGATGCACATGGTCAGCACATGGTTAGCTAGCACAGTTCTGAACAGTTGTACACAGATAAAAACTAAATTGTATGGAATAACACCCCAAAAAGTGTGCTTAATTGCAGAAAAAAAGGTGTTTAGTAGTGACGTTTCGCAATGCACACAGATTTTCAGATTTTTTAACACATTTACTTCGAAATGATGGGACCTATCAGCTATGAGAGAGAGGGACACAGGAAAATTTCCTAATCAAAAATATAGGGGTGTAGTTAAAATCCGTCTCAGCCAATGGACTAAAACACTGTTCAAAAAAATTAACACGGAAGGTTGTGCACTTTACATAATATATTTATATTTGGTTTACTTATAATAATTATGTTTGTTGACTTGAAATGTTTTTTTTTCTATTAAGGTCCACGTAACTATGGTACTTCACAGTACAAAATCCTACAAAATCCTAACCGTTGTCTAAACACAAACCATTTATGTTAAGTAAAAGCTTCTTACATCCAGAGGGTGGCAGTACAGTGCGACGCCAACTGCCATTTTGCCCTAACTTAATTTGATTGTGTTCAATCTGCTTAAATATATGTAAAATTTAAGTTTACTTAATCCGTTTATGTTGGGTTACATGAATGATTTGTGTTGCATTAACTGAAACTGGGTGGTGCTTGTTAGTTTGTTTAATTCTGTGTCACTAAAATAAATGCAATCTTAACGGATGAATGAATATAAAAAATATGAATACCTGAATCATGTCAGGGAGCCTTTTAAAAATTCACTTTGAGACTACTTAATGGGTCACTAAAAATGACTTAATTCCATGGTGTTGAAGTTACATGAACAAATTATGTTTGTTTAACGTAACCCAGTTATGTGGAACCATTTGACATAAAAAAAGTTAAAGCCAACATATACATTTTTTGTGACATGAAAATGCGGGACACATTTTTTTTACATGTTTCTTGATAAATATATATATATAGGCTATATATATATTTTTTTTACTTTTTGTTCAAAATCAAAAATATATTTTTAAAAACAACAATGGTATAAAATGCAAACAAAATTATCATCTTCATAGTTTGAAATTTAGGGGTTAGGGTTCAGGACAGCCACCTCCCAAATGAAAGAGTCCAATAAATTATGATTGTATTTATATATCATATCATATCATATCATATCAAACTTTTATTACAGACTCAAAGTCCAATTTAAAAAAAGAAAAAAGACATTGAACAACATACAACCCATACAATCCATCACAACCCATAAAATTTTGTAAACATAGAGTTACAAAATACACCAGTACCAGTGTCTCCACAGCTTTGACTGATACCGTGTAGTACTAACCCTTATATTTGATAAACTCACAATAATTTCATTTTCAGAAGCATTAAGTCGGCAGATAAATCTATACATAAAATTACGTAACAGTGCTTTAAAAGTGATTACTCGTACACTCACAAACATTTCACTTGCACTATGCCATCTAGGTCTCCTTAGTAGGATTCTCATAGCATCGTTATAAGCTACTGGCAGCTTCTGTAAACTAGATGTTCTATAGTTACACCACAAATGAGCAGTATAAAATGTTGTACAATATGCTTTAAAACCGGATGTCGGAGGCTTTGTTTAACCGGAGGCTTAACCGGATGTCACTCAAAAAATGAATTTTGGCCTCTTGTTAAAATAATTAATTAAAATAAGCAAAATTATATTATGCTTACTGATATCTTAAATATTATTGTGGGTTTCAAAAGATAATTGCTTTTTAAATGTGTGCTGTTGTTGTTGTTGTTGTTGTTGTTGTTGTTGTTGTTGTTGTTGTTGTTTTGATTGTGGGACAGCAGTTTGCACCAATTCTTTAGAATGGCCCATATATAAACTTCTGTTGCTTAGTTCATGGTCTTGTGTTGGTTGTGTATGGAGCACACTGTTACGTTTTATTTCTGTGTTAGATATCACACTTTTGTTTTAAGTTCAGCTGTTCCTGGTACTTATATGATCCACATCATCATCCTCATCATAATGTAACAAAATTAACTTTTTTTTTTTCAAATGCAAGCAATTTAACAAGCAATTGTGCAATTATTGTTTTTAAGTTCCAAGTTGCATGCCAAGTACAAAAGGAGTTGACCTACTGATCCAAAAAGCCAGCATGTCCTGCTCTTCATTTGTACCGCTATAGGAACATCTCCAAAAGAGGCCCTCATGGTAGAACAGGGTGTTTTCAGCTTTAATGTCTGGTTGTGTTTGAGAGATATCCTAATAGATAAATAAAAACTACATATAAAAATCAATTTAAAATGTAAATTATTCAAAAATAATTATCTTGCTGAAAAGTCACCACTGCATTTGGGGCCACTTACAAACTGTCTTTGAAGAACCCAAAATATTTTATCTGTGGCAAAAGTTTCTTTCTTGTTGTTTCAATGAAACATATCAACTACAATACGATGTAGGTGAAACGCGTGCGTGTAGACAGGCAGATAAAGACAAGGATGAAAAAAGTTCCAACACACGGTTTAATAGAATAATCCCAACAGGTATGAGTATAAACAGTCAGCAGGGTACACACACACATAACTTGAAACGTAGACCAAACAGAAAATGAATGTGAGGGATAAATTTATAAAGCAAACACAAACGAGGATAATTAATAGAACACAACTGACACGGATGAACTAATAATGACTGTAACCAAGGATACAGACAAATGACAACCTGAAAGTCCATGAAAACAACACTAAACAGAACATAATGTGACAGTAGGCTTATGATTCTAATGGTATGAAGGATTAATGTATTCATTGTTTGTCTGATAGCCTTTCAGAAGCTCTGTATTGCTGAATTCTCAGTCACTTGATTGTATAGTTAAAGTCTAATAAAACACATGAACAAATAATTTTAACACATGGCAAATATGTCCGATCCTTACCTCTGTGACTCTGAAAAAAGCCGCATGATCACATGATTCAAATGCCATAAGCCAGTAATCGGACCCAAGAGATCCCAGGACGAACACTGAGCTTAGAGCTCCAAAAAATCCAGCCAAGAACCGTAAAACTACAAGAGGCATAGCTGCTGAAAAACAATTTTCTTGTCAGACTCTTAATCAAATTTAAATGCTCACATTACTAGTTTGTTTGTGTTACCAACACTGTCCAGCTGCTTTGTTAATCATCGGTCCACATTATTTCTTGTCCTTCAACCAAAATGTTTGGTTAAATCTCCCTCCGGTGTGGCCACTCTGCAATGACCAATGATAAAAAAAGACCAGACACCACTATTCTTAGAGTCTGTAGGGACTCATAAGTCTGACCCAGTTCAGCTAAATAAATCCAAACCTATCCATCAAAATAATCATCTTTTTATGTAACTGAAGAGACCTATGTGTGACTGATATGTTTCATCAATGACAGTAGCATTTCTGAAATCAAGTTAAACTGTGTAATCAGAGAACTGGATTTTCATGAACGTAATCTGGTCTGGTGAGGTAATGGAATAGAAAATAGCATCTGTCATCATGCATTACTTGAGTCAGTATTTGGTTTCCTTCTTTAATAAAAATAGCTGTATGACTTTAACCGTGAAATAGATCTACATATATACACATGTAGGTATATTAAATAGGCATCCATTTGTCTGCACATATTCACAAAGACAAACAGCACAAACTTAAAAATCTGTCTGGCTTTTAGAAATTGGATTATTAAAAAAAAACTGTTTAAATTGAGTAATTTAAGTGGCTTGCATAACTGGATTTGTTAGCAAGAATAGGTCAAAAGAATGGATAAAAAGTAACGTATAAGCTCTGCAAGTCAATTATAAAATGAACTGGAATCTTCAAGAATAGCATAAATATAATTTATAATATAATTCCCATAATATAATTTCCATAGTTTCAGTATGGTATAGACTTCCTCATTTTGTAATAGTCTAATAAAGTAATTTTTAATAGGCAAAGGACTAGGATGGATCATGCAGCACTTGTCCCATTGAATGCACAAGGTATGCTGTAAAAATGGGAATTTGGTTCCGTCATCATGCAGGCTATGTTTACCTGAAACACGAGTGAAATGCTAAAGATGTTTTAATGATACGCAGGAAGGTAACTTGACCTGTTAAGAGTTCATCCCAGAGCCATAGAGAGAGAGAGTTGCGACACTCTTTGATGTCGCCGCTATGGCTGTCACGTGGTTCATGTAAGCCCCAATAGTTCCAAAACGTACGCTGGCTGTCATGTTCTTCTATGGGACAGACAGCAGCGATTGCATTATTGAACGGTAAATATAATATAAAACACACACCCAAGTACTTTTTCAGCTGTTATTGCATTATTGCATTTTGTTAATGTCAGTTTTGCATTTGGAGATAAGTTTTAGGCTATATTTTTGGAGGGAAAAGCTTAGTGTTCATGTTCGCATGGGTAGTAGCACTGGCTTTAGCGGCTCTAACTTAACTTTTCCATATCATTCATCTGATGATGGACGTCTCATGATATTTATTTTAGCACAACTGGGCAGTATTAGGCTATTGATTCCCGTGATTTTGCTTATAAATTTTTATTCAGCCATTAGCCTACCTTCGTGATCACGCAAAGAGGTCTGCCGTGGCGGTCCGTTCAGAATTCGCTTAGAAGCTAGCTCACTTCTTCTGATGAAAGTGGCCACCCCCAGGACCACAACGTGAAACATGATCATGTTAAGACTAAGAATATTATTTTAAGATTAAGGCCATACACATTATCAAAACTATAACAGATTAAAAATGAATTTAAGCATGGCTGATACAAATGAAGGTTTTCAAATAAAATATTTTTTTATTAAACAATGACAGACAACAAAAATGTGTGCTTGTGTGTGTGAACAAGAAAAACAAAAACCAGGGGCAGGTGATCCATGAAACAGACAGGACTGGTGATGGCCATAAGTTAACAATCCTAAAGGTCCAGCATTGTTCTCACAAGCCGCTTCACTCAAGACAATAATAACATAATGAAAAGTTAGTATATCCCAAAAAATTAAATTAAATAAAAGTTGCCATAAAGGTGGTAGCGATTCATTACCGAACTCTTAGCTGACGAAGTCGCGCTAGCTAACTAACGTTAGCTAGCAGGCAGTGCTTGAAAATTGGTTGAAACAACCAACATAAAATATAAATAATTACGCTGTGCATGTACAAATGAAGACCAGTATAAGCATCGCAAAGGGCCTCTGATACAATATAGACAGTTGACAATTCAAAAGAGGTCGATATTTCGGCAACTTAACTCTGGAACAACTCGACGCGCAGCAATGTAAGTGAATGGTGTCCAACGCCCACATGACAGTGTTTGGAACTATTCCGATCTTCATATCCCGGAAGTAGGCGGTTAAAAGCGCCGCCATTATTTACAACGGAGGTCTATGGGAGTGTCGCAACTCTCTCTCTCTATGGCTCTGGTTCATCCCAATCTCAGCCACTTTCTCTCTGCCCTAAACTCTCCAGCAAAAGCTCTATTCACTCTCCAAATCACTTACAGATAAAATCAGAAGTCAAATAACAGCAGCAGATAATGGATGGTTTGAATCTCACGTTAAAATTGTAATAACACAAGAAAAAACATCATTCTACACTAATCTTTTACTCAGATAAAGTTTAGACAAATGTGCAGGTTGGATAAAAGTTCAGCTTTCTTTGCAGTTTGTTTGTGATATGATGGTGCAATTGCATTCTCTACAATGGGCTCACGCTCATTCCTGTGGTATCTTGCTGATTAAAACGCATCTGATTTAAATCACAAAATCTTATTTGGATGTTTAAAATGTAATATTTAAAAGTAATAGGTCATTTTCAAATATAACAGTGATAGGCAGAGCAGCAAAATGACCTCATACAGATCAACTAAAATGTCTTCCTATATTCATGGGAAAATATGGTATTATACGGTTAAATAACAATGTCATACTGTTGCTGGTCAACATGCAATGAAGTGATCAAGTTCTCCCATAATGCACTGCAAAAAAGTAACAGTGTAACCCTTGTTCCCTGGCAGAGGGAACAGAGACGTGTCGAAACCAATACTAGGGGTCGCACTTGGGACCCTGAAACACCTCTGATACTTCAGAAAAGGCCAATGTAAATTGGTGAGTGAAACTTGCATGCCACTTGCATCCACTCATTCAGGTTTGTGCTGAGGAGCAGTTGAGAGTTGCACAGACTAGTCGACTTGTCGACTTTAATGCACTGCCATGACCCTTAAAGCTTGACGTCAACTAGTCGCTGATCATGAACTATAGAGGGCACAACAGGATAAGAAATCTTTGAAGTTCACTTTTACGCTCCATTTCCAAAACAGTTAAAATGACAAATATATGCATACTCCGAGAGCACTACTAAAGATATGTTTGATTCTACCATCTGGATGCTCAAAATTGACCGGGTGAATGCACTATTTAAACCGCTTAATGTACATGTAAGTTATTCGCCCTTTTTCACTGATGCTTTGTAACTCACACACGTACAGACAGTAGCTCACACATCACATGCAGATCACATGCAAAGACGCTGCCAAGTAGAATTCATTCACAAACGCAATTGCTATCTCACTAATGCAGTGGTTCTCAAACTCAGTCCTCGGGACCCGCTGCTCTGCACATTTTGTATGTCTCTCTTATCTGACGCACTCAAATCAGTTCATGGAGTCTCTCCTGACGAGCTGATGATCTGGTTCAGGTGTGTTAAATAAGGGAGACATACAAAATGTGCAGGGCAGCGGGTCCCGAGGACTAGAGTTGAGAACCACTGCACTAATGCATATAAATGTAATCTTTGCTGTGCTACTTTATCTGTATCTGATTTAGAACGAGCAGAAATCTTTGAGAAATATGAAAAACGACCTAAAGACAAAAGAACTGATAAAAATAGGCACTTATGTGGGATAAATAGCCTTGTGGGCAGCGCTGTGTCATATGCCAAAGCTGTGCACAAGGCAACCTGCGTTCGAGTCTCAGCTCGAGGTTCAGGCTTAATTATTAATTTATGATGTCATCAGCGACTAGTCGACGTCAACTTGATTTTCATCACACAAATGTAGACTTAAAAAAAAAAGTCGACAACCCCTTGAAGTCGTTCAACCCCTTTCTGTAGAACATTGTGTCAAAACCGACACTAGGGGTTCCTATTTTTAGTTTTAGTTTTTAACCAGAAAAGTCCTGTTGAGATCCAGTATCTCTTCTACCAGGGAGTCCAGGTCAAGATGGCCAGCGAAAAACAAAACAACATAAAACCACATAATAAACAAACACAAAACACCAAAATCTAATAAATCTATAAATTAAAATAATAAACAATACAAATCATACGCAGCTAATTAAAAGACTGAAATTGTTTATAAAAACAAACTATAATATAAAATATAATATAATAATATAATATAACAATAAAATATTTTTAAACATATCAAGAGATACTTATTCCATGTGTACCCTGAAGCTCATTCCATGCATGTGGAGCATAATTGGAAAAGGCAGATCTACCTGGCTCTAAAATTGACGTCTTAAGTAATAAAAAATGATGTTTGATCAGTGTCAGAAAGAGGAGACTTTTAAAATGTAAAAGTCTCCTCTTTCTGACACACCCATTTCAGGTCCTAGAGTTTCTTCTAATGAGCTGATGAGTTGAATCAGGTGTGTTTGATTAGGGAGACAAAGAAAACGAGCAGTGATGGGGGTCCTTCAGAAGCAGGGTTGGGAAACACTGGTATAGATGATAGTATCATCTGCATAAAACATTTGCTTGTTCTAATCCTACACCAAGTAAATAAAATGTACCAAATATAATTTCCCAAAAATAGATCATTGTGGCACACCTGTCTATACTATTAGAGGAGTATATAATTATCTATTGACACACACTGAGTTCTTCCAGTCAAATAGTTTAGCCCAATGTAGCCCAGTGTAGCCCAGCCCACAACTCTACAGATGTCTGCCAATGACGCACCGTTCGCCAGAGCTGAATAGGCTGCAATGCCTTTGGTTGAGTGAGCTCTGAGCTCCAAGGGACAATGTACGCATTGGGCTTGTTAAGTCAGACGAATGGCATCCACTCTCCAGTAGGGTATTCTTTGTTTGGAGACAGCCTTCTACTTCTGCTGACCTCAGAAACAGACAAAGAGCTGATCAGATCTTTATGATAATATGCAGTCCAGGTATATGTGCAAAGTGTGCACTGGGCACAACAGAGACAGGACTGGGTCTCCCTCGTCACGAGAGAGCGCATCCAGGTTCACCACTTGGTCCCTGAATGGAGTAGTGGGAACTTTGGGCACATAGCTGGGCTTGTGTCTCAGGACAACATGAGACTATGCCAGGCCAAACTCTAGGCACGAATCGCTAATGAAGAGAGCTTGCAGGTCCCCCACCCTCTTGACGAAGGTGAGCGCAGTCAGGAGGGCTATCTTCATGAAGAGGGCATTGAGCTCGACTGACTCCAAGGGCTAAAACAGATCTCTCTGTAAGACCTGTAAAACAAAGGGAGTTCCCAAAAGGGAATGAGGTGCGGTCTTGGAGGATTCAACCTCTCAGGAAACAAAAAATCAGGTCTTGCTTCCCTAAGGACCTGCCACCCACCATGTCATGGTTTGCTGCTATTGCAGCCATGTACACCTTGAGGGTAGAAGCAGACAGCCGCTTCTCTAGGCCTTCTTGCAGGAAGGAAAGGACTGACCCGACTGTGCACCTTTGTGGATCCTCCCCCTGATATGAACACCACATAGCGAAAAGGCGCCACTTAAAGGCATGTAGCCGCCGGGTAGAGGTGATAATGTCTACCGTGGCTGGTGGTAGACCTCTAATTCCTCCTCGTACCGTATAGGGACCAGACATGGATGTTCCAGAGGTCTGGGCGCGGGTGCCAGATTGTGCCTGCCCTTGAGAAAGAAGGTCCTACCTCAGGTGGATTCACCAGGGAGGGGCTGATGCCATCAGCATGAGCTCTAAGAAAAAAAAGTCTTGTTGGGCCAAAAGGGCCCTGGAGCCAGCTGTGAGCTAGTGCATCCGTGCCGAGGCGGGCCTCGGTCGGGGAATACCACAGAGGGCAATGGGAAGATTCCTGAAAAGCAAACAGGTTTGCCTGAGCCTTGGCAAATCGACTCCAAATCAGCTGGACCACTTGGAAGTGAAGTCTCCACCCTCCGCAAAGTATGTTCTGTCGCGAGAGTGACTCCAGTGGAGGAGATGGTGAGAAGGTTGTGACATGAAATGGGAGTGGACATATCCCTGGAAGATGATGTATGCCACCGTCACAGTGTTGTCTGTCCAAAATCAACACATGCTTGCCCTGGACCAGAGGCTGCAACTGCCTCAGGGCTAATAGCACAGCCAACATCAGTTGATGTGCCAGTGCAGACGAGGCCCCATCCAAAGTCCTGAGACTGCATGCTCGTTGCACACGGCGCCCCAGCCTGTATCGGAGGCATCAGTTCTGACAGCAACACACCTGGACACTCGTTGTAGGGGAACATCTGCCCGTAGAAACGTCCATGCATCTAGACTCTGCACGAGAGACACCAATGGAACAACATCTGGGGTACCCATGGTGGGAGGCTTCGGGTGAGGCAGAGCAAGTTCCACCATATCAGAAGGCCCAGTGTCCTGAAGAAACCGTGGCGTATGGTGTAGTGACAGTAAAGGGAGTTGGTAAAGGCGGGCTTCCCCGTGACTGGTCACACTTACCTGTCTCCTTGCACAGGCCTGTGGCTTCAGAATGCAGGAAATCAAAGTGTTCACATCCAATGAGGTTCTAGTGCAGAAACTTAATGTATGTCCGTCGCAATGTCGAGGGCCCTAAAGGTCTGGTGTCAGTAGATGACCCAGGGTGAGGAGAAACTGCCCTTTGCGGCAAAGAAAAATGCAAAGGAAAAAGTATTATCCCATCCCTTCAGTGGGAGTGAGGCCTATCTCATTTTCAGGGACCCTCTGCGACAAGCATGGGGCCTCTGGGATCTGGTGGTCGATCTGCACCGAGGTAAGATGTGTCTGCTTCTTTTACTGCAGAGAACTTTTTTTGCAAAGCCACCTCGAGAAATGGGGAAATCGAGAAAATGTACTTTCCCCAAATGAGAAGTCAGTTGCATTATATGTATATACAGCGGGGAAAATAAGTATTGAACACGTCATCATTTTTCTCAGTAAATATATTTCCAAAGGTGCTATTGACATGAAATTTTCACCAGATGTTGGTAACAACCCAAATAAGCCATACATACAAAGAAACAAACAAAAATAAGTTCAGAAATTAAGTTATGTGTAATAATGTGAAATGACACAGGGAAAAAGTATTGAACACATGAAGAAAGGGAGGCGCAAAAAGACATGGAAAGCCAAGACAACTGCTGAAAACTTACAGTAATTAAAAAGCAATCCAGCCCCCTGTCAGTGGAAATTAATAACAGCTGGTTCAGTCCCAAATGATGGCCTACAAAAAGGTCATTGCCAAGGTGTCACACAAGACACATCTCATGATGGGTAAAAGCAAAGAGCTGTCTCAAGACCTTCGCAACCTAATTGTTGCAAAACATAATGATGGCATTGGTTATAGGCGCCATTCTAAGCTTCTGAATGGTCCAGTGAGCACTTTTGGGGCCATAATACGGAAGTGGAAAGACAATAATTTCACCATAAATTTGCCTCGACCAGTGCTCCTCGCAAGATTTCTGATAGAGGAGTGAAAAGAATAATCAGAAGAGTTGTCCAAGAGCCAACACCAAGTTGTATGGTGTTTTTAGGGTAATGCGCACTGCCATTTCTCCTCCAAATATGGTGTGTATTATGGCATCCAAAAAGTAAAATTTTGCTCTCATGTGACCACACTATATTCTCCCAGTATTTCACTGGCTTTTCCAAATGTTGTGCAGAAAACTTTAAATGAGCTTCAACATGCTTTTTTTTTCAGTAATGGAGTCTTGCGTGGTGAGCGTGCATACAGGCCATGGCGGAGGAGTGCATTACTTACTGTTTTCTTTGAGACAACAGTACCTGCTATCTGTAGGTCTTTTTGAAGCTCTCCACAAGTGATCCTTGGCTCTTGGACAACTCTTCTGATTATTCTTTTCACTCCTCTATCAGAAATCTTGCGAGGAGCACTGGTCGAGGCAAATTTATGGTGAAATTATTGTCTTTCCACTTCCGTATTATGGCCCCAAAAGTGCTCACTGGACCATTCAGAAGCTTAGAATGGTGCCTATAACCAATGCCATCATTATGTTTTGCAACAATTAGGTTGCGAAGGTCTTGAGACAGCTCTTTGCTTTTACTCATCATGAGATGTGTCTTGTGTGACACCTTGGCAATGAGACCTTTTTGTAGGCCATCATTTGGGACTGAACCAGCGGTTATTAATTTCCACTGACAGGGGGCTGGATTGCTTTTTAATTACTGTAAGTTTTCAGCAGTTGTCTTGGCTTTCCATGTCTTTTTGCGCCTCCCTTTCTTCATGTGTTCAATACTTTTTCCCTGTGTCATTTCACATCATTACACATAACTTAATTTCTGAACTTATTTTTGTTTGTTTGTTTGTATGTATGGCTTACTTGGGTTGTTACCAACATCTGGTGAAAATGTCATGTCAATAGCACCTTTGGAAATATATTTACTGAGAAAAATGATGACGTGTTCAATACTTATTTTCCCCGCTGTATATTTTTTGAAGTAACGTCAAACTCCCCTGGAAACTCCACCGGACGCAATGTGCAAGACGAGGAATGGGAGGACTGCAGGGATTTCCCCTGTGGAGAAGCTCCTATTGTTGCCCTCTAATCACCCTGAGTATTCGCTGCCGCAGCCTCAGGCTTTGCAGAAGGACCGGGACGGGAAGCGGCTGATGTGACTCCTTTTATTAGAAAAAGGACCGTTGGCATGGTCACGCTCTCGCAGTGAAAACATATACAATCCACGAACACCGTCTCATTGTGTGTGTGCTCCAGCACGTGAGACAGCGATTGTGGCCTTCCGAGGACGGAAGATATCGACCACAACCATGAACACAGACGGAAAGATATCTTAAAAAGACGCTCTCCGAGAGAAATGTGCTTTTTTCTCAGAGAAGAGAAAACTCTCTTCTTATTAGAGAATATTTTCCTTTGGAAATTTCTATTTTCTAATTGCTCGTTGAAGCACCCAGGGGAAACTCTCTCTCACTTATCTGTGCATATGGGAGACAGCCACTGAAATGCAGCAATAGAATCCAACAAAGCCTCTAGGCCAGGGGTCGGCAACCTAAGGCACGCGTGCCAGGGTTAATCGCTGGCAAGCAAGCAAATGCGAGAGAAGTGTATGTATTTCATTCAGACAAAGTAGTCTACCTGCACACAGATCTACGATTTAATGTAATAATTCCTCATAGTAAAAAAAGCGTATTTTATTAAGTTAGGAGTAGATTTGCACCGATTGATCCGCTGGTGACCAGAATTGGCCAATTTTCACGTGATCGGCCATGACCGGCGACCGGCCGGTCAGTCTGACATATGCCGATTTTATGCCGGTCAAATGCACTCGGGCTCCCCATGATTAACATCGCGCAACATCAGCATCACACGTGCACACGGAACGCACATGTAGGAAACCTCGTGAATTACGTCCGTTTCACGCATATTGTTTTCGGCGTGCATGTTAATCAATGAGTGCATTCACACCGGCAGCAGGAGCAGCGCGTGAGCGCCGCACTGAGCACCAGTGAAGCGGGGGTTTCGCCGCCGAGTCTATTTTGTCTGCGCTGCTCACGCTCAATTAAAGTGAAAGCACACTTTTGATGGACAAAATAAATATGATTTCAAACAAAAGTGCCCAAAATGTCTAGTGCGTTTTAACAAGAACTGGATTAGGTTATGTCAGAAAAGAAAATGAAGACTCAAAATATTTATATAAAATTTACCCATTTAAACTTGTTTTTATTATTCAGTTTGGCTAAAAGGATATGGTATTTTATAAAAAATTTATAAATATATATATATATATATATAGGAAATAAATATTTGTGTGTGCTATAAAGTGGTTAGAAAAAATGAAATCGGAATCGGCTAAAATCCGTATCGGCAGGTCAAACTCAATGAAAAATCGGAAATCGGAATCGGCCTAGAAAATTGCAATCGGTGCATCTCTAGTTAGGAGTTATAAATACTATTAAATTGTCTATCTAAATCTAAAACAAATATTTAATTTTATGTAATATTTGTGTAAGCCATTATGAAAATGTAAAATGTTTGTGTATTTATATGAGTGTGTGTGTGTGTGTGTGTGTATATACAGTATATAGGCTATGTGTGTGTTGTGGCACAGTGATGAACTCGGAAACTTAAAAATGGCACTTTATGACAAAAAGGTTGCCGACCCCTGCTCTAGGCAGAGGTTAATGGAGAGAGAAGCACAGACAACATTTTCTCGGCTCCGAAGAACAAATCTGAATAATAAACGGAACAATTCCAAGAGGGTCCTCACACCATCAGTGCTTGGGCCCTAATGATTGGATGCATGCCAATCCTTTATACCCATATGATGGGGGAGTGGCATACAAATTCCACTCGCCAATTCTCATTGGCCTTTTTTAAAGTATACGCTGATTTCACGCAGCCGCCATTTTGAAATCGAAAGTGAGGCTCTGGTGGGAAGAACCCCGGAAGTAAAGATAAACAACAGTGCCTTGGATTACCAACCTGAAGCTGCTGCCGCGATTTACACTATTGGATGTTAATATCCAATATAGGATATGTATATAGTTCATTCCTGCTTCTTTTTTTACATTCTGAATTATATATATAAAAAAAATATATATATTTATAAATAAATTTCACTGTGTATAGTCTAAAGTATGAAAGAAATGTATGTACATTTTTAGAATTGTAACTGTGATTAAAGGCGACACTTCCGGTTTTCTTCCCACCGGAGCCTCGCTTTCGATTTCAAAATAACGGATGCGTGAAATCAGCGTATTAGAGGTGTTTGGGGCTCCCAAGTGTGACCCCTAGTGTCGAAGGTCAATGTCAAAAGTGACTGATAGAAAGGGAACATACTATGTAACGTGGTTTAAGTAACCAGAAAAGCGCTATACATAGCCTATGTAGCAAATTATTATTATTATTATTACTGTAATTGCATGAAAACATCAGTTTGCTGTTAAATTTCCATGCAAGTTTACAGGATTTTTTTCAGTGTCAGTAAAAGGGGAGACCCTAGTAGGCCTATCTTTATCGCTGTACACATTCATGTAGGCTTACTATGCATTTTAATATTACTAGTGTCACATTATGTTCTGTTTAGTGTTTTCATAGACTTTCAGTTTGTTGTCATTTGTCACATGTCTTTGTCCAGATTCCCGCCACTCATCTGTCTCCTTGGTTACAGTCATTATTAGTCCATCCCTGTCAGCTGTGTTCTATTAATTATCCTCATTTGTGTTTGCTTTATAAGTTCATCCCTCATATTCATTCTCTATTGAGGCTACGTTTAAGTTATGTGTGTACCCTGCTGCCTGTTTAGACTCATATTAAACCGTGTGTTGGAACTTTATTCGTCCTTGTCTTCTTCTGCCTGTCTACACACACACGTTACAACTAGTCACTTATTACGAACAACTTTGAAATCAAACTAGTTTTAGATCAATTAATAATTGCTGACCGATCCTTAAGTTTAAGTCTTCTCTAATGTGAATGTAGCCTATGTGGTATGAAAACCATCCATCTAAAAACAAAAGAA
Organism: Leuciscus leuciscus; assembly: GCF_965113295.1. Classification (NCBI taxonomy): domain Eukaryota; kingdom Metazoa; phylum Chordata; class Actinopteri; order Cypriniformes; family Leuciscidae; genus Leuciscus; species Leuciscus leuciscus. The sequence continues at coordinate 30,109,119 of NC_138738.1, forward strand.
AAAAAAAAGAATGACCCAGTTTGGGATATATATAGATAAAATAGGGTTACAGTATTAATTTGATCCTGAAGCTAAGAAAGACATTAGGAATATTTCTCTATAATAGTCTGTTATCGAGCTCATTGTAGATTCACCTAATTGACGTAATCATCTTTTTTTGGTTATCTCTTGTGTTCATAAGTACAAATGCATCAGCTGTTAATAGATTTCTGTATAGATTTGTCAATGCACAAATGCTCTTCTTCCAGAGCAAATGAATTTAATCTTATTTCATTCTTATATTGTTGTACTTTGTTAGTAGTTCCTGAAAATATGTTCATAATATGTGTGCACTGATATTTATGTTATTTTTAAAACATATTTAAAATATGTAATTTGGCACCAAATTCAAAGCCCTTTTTTGTGAAAGTGAAATAAAAATGAAAACTGTGACTGTATTTTTACAACCATCCACATGATGGCAATATAGATCTTAGAACCCATGATTTCACTAATTTTGCGTGGTGCGAAATAAACTGATGTTTGCAGAAACATTATAGCAGTTTACTATTAATCTGAGAATCAGACCCTCCAATCTAAGATAGTTAGCCTACATTGTTATATATTATCATAATTAGAGATAGGCTATATGAAAACTGACTTTTTTCAAATGCACCATGATCCAAATTACTGTCCAATTTAAATAATTGCTTCGCTTATTGCTCCTGGAGATTTTCGTTAGAGATGTTGTTCAGCTTCAGTGTAATGTAATTGACTATACACATAAACAATACAATAACAATATTAAAGATTATGTTTGGAATTCTGAAGATTCATAATTAAAGGAACTGCAACCAAGCCAGTTTGTTAAACTATAATACTGTATCGTCCTGTCCTGCGTTGTCTTGTTAAAACATTAATTTGCTTTTTTTGCTTGCACGTGCAGTTGCGGACACAGCGCGTGGGAAAGGCGGGGCACGTCGGGCTGACGTCAGAATTAGGGCGGGGCCACACTATGCAGCAGCGCAAGGAAGAGCAAGAGGCAGCGCGCTGGAACTTGGCAACTGAGATTCGCTTGCATCAAAAACTCTTCTGATGGCAATATGGATTGACAAAGCGCCTACTGAGATGTAAGTACATTTGATATGTGAAACATTCCGAAGAGTCAGCTTCGAGGCTCTTTTTTGATTACACCGCCAGAGAAATGGCCATAAAGTAGCCTATCTGTGTTGTTTGTATGCTCTGTAGTGCGCAAGGATGCGAACTGGAGATAAGTTACATTTGTAAGCTGTTTATATGACTTGGCTACGATGCCATTTTATAATCGCTTCCATATTTGTGAGATTGGGGTTCGGTATTGTATGTAAACACAACCACCAGACTCTGCCTGTCAAATCGAAAGCTATAGCCTACTGAAATGTCTTTCATAGGCAGAGGAAGGTGAAAGTATGCATTCGGTGTGACCTGAAGAGCCAGTGTTCGCGTCTCTTTCGTTTGTATTGAACTATGCAATAATGCAAATGAAACAGGGCCAGTCAGCTGTTCATGAGTTCCCCAAATCCTAGTGAATCTATAATTGCCTTGTAAACTTGTAAACATCCCCAATACATATCATTATTAATTAGATGTTTAATGTCTTAACCTTTCAAGCCACGAATTATTTTCCAAGAAAATATAAAATATGACCATATACTTTATCTCTTAATTCAAGCTTAAATTATTATATTAAAAAAGTTATATTTAAAAAAATTATTATATTTAATAGTTATTAAATAATATACATGGGTAATGTTTTAAGTAAACTTTAAATAAATACAAAACCATCATAGATTCATATTACTTACAACAAATCAGGTGATTTAGTAAAGAAAGTTACATTAAACAATATTATTAATTTGATAGATTTCAATATTTTTATGAATATTATTGTTAGTGTAAGATGATCATTAAAAACTTTATAGTGAACAAAGAAAAAAATTCTTGTCCGAGAGTGTCCCTTGCTCAAGTGTACAGTGATATTGACTATTAAATCAAACTCTGCAGGGATTCAAACCTGTTAGCCTACATTTCCAATACCTAAAACTTGGCATTTTAATTTCAATAAGAAGTGTCGATGCAATGCATGTAATGTAAAAAATAACTGGTATTTTTAATCAAAACACTAAATATAAATTTGAGATATTAAACCAAGTTCACATAATAATAGGCCCACAATAGCTGGTCATTTTTTGTCTGATACCCACACATTCCTTCCATAAACAAAGTCAGACCTAATAGGGTTTCACTGGTTTACTCCTGATTGGAGTTGATATTTCATGAAGCTGGCAGGCTGTTGCATAAGCACGGTTCAAATGCAGTGTGCTTGGTTTCACTCAGCTGAGAGGAAAACATGGGCCATGTGCTGGCACCACACAGCAGCCTGTGTTAAGTGTGGTTACATTAATACTTCATCAGGGCTGTACTGCATTCAAGGCCTTTAAGAGCAAAATTCTAAATGATGGATTTCTTTGTTGTATGGTCTTATTTTTCCGTTACTAGGGGTGTAACCAATCGTAGTTGATCTATGATCCGTACGAACCAGGGCCCCGCGGTTTGTAACGCATATGATTTGCAGATTAATTGTAAAGTGTAACCATCGTAGAGTGAATGTTTATCGTTTGCACGTGTTTTGTCTTGCCAATGTACAAATCCAAGCAATTAAACCATTCAAGCGCAAGAAGAAGCGATAGAGAACTCACTACGGTATTCGCGCACTGTTATCTGCATGTGCACATTATAAATACCTGCTGCTGTCTATGTCATTGATGTTAATCAAACAACAAAACCGCTTTAACAAAGATTAATCTATATTTAATTCGTGCCTGAACACTATAGTGTTTTATTTTACATTTAATTATAAATTTTTTATACCTGAGTACTACTGTTAGACCTTACTTTATTTGTAACTTTGCTCTATTGTATTTATATGTGCTTGAATGTTGTGTATTTGTTCTTATTTTTTACTGACTGTTCACTTGTCTTTAATAATGAGTAATAAATGGAAAGCAAAGTTACATTGCACCAATGATCCGATCCGATAATTATCCTTTTTTTTTTTTTTTGATGATCCGAACAATGGTCCGATCCGTGACTCAAAAAACGTAATTAGGTCCAAACCGTGAGTTTTGTGATCCATTTGTGAAGTAACGCAAAACTTCCACATAAATAAATGAGACAAAGAAAGATGTGTTTGTGAAGGCTCGTTCTGTTGTGTTTTAGGTGGTCGATAAAAATGATCTCTTCACCCTCATTATCATGTAGCTCTGCTGAGATCAGTATTTCGGCCTCATGTCACAGTGTGTTATGTTACAGTCAGTTATGTCTGTGCGTCAGATATAACACATTCTTCTGGCAGTGTGTGAGCTGTTTGATTATTCCCCTTCACCACCTGAAAAAGCACCTTCACAAGATTTAGAGCCTGAGGTTTTAAATCACAGAGACATGTTTTTCTCTTATAGATTAGCAGTGTTCTCAAGAGATTCTGTAGCCCTATGCCAGGTTTTCAGAGCATTTATTTTTCTTCCTGTATGGCTTCCAAAGACCATTAGGCCCAGACTGGGAAGCACTTTGTAACTTATGTTATGTAAGGAAGAAATTCATAAATCATAAAAAAATTAAAAAAAAGATAAAGTTTCTGTTCTAGTAAAGAGACTGATCACCTTCATTTCGATGAAAGAGTTTAATTTTTTTGTTGTTTTTTACTTATGAAACTGGTAACATTTTATTCTATGTTTCTGTTGCATTTTGAACAGCAAGGAACTCCTGCTGAGCTGAGATGCATGCTGGGATACATGCTGTGGTTCACATAAAATCAAATTAGGATCTGTCTCAGTCTTTTATCTATAATGACTCAGCTTCTTCAACTCTGCCTGGAGGCTGGGAGCAGATCAGAACCGATCTGTGGAGCATTTGTTGTTGAACTTGTACTGTGGTGCTTCCCAAGACTTGCCCGCTAGTTATGCAATGCAGGCCTGCATTATTGATATTTCCTTGGATATAAGACATTGTGGAGCTAAAAGGTCTGTCTGCTTCTATTTCTGACCTGGAAAGGCACTCATATGGTTGTAAACGTGATGGTGTGGAAAGGTAGGGTTATATGTTGAGGCAAAGATGTTATGTAATTTTGGTCCTGATGCAGACCATTTCCATGACACATTCCTTCTCCAGCCATGTGGATAATGGTGTCTTGAATGCATTCTGGGATGAATAATAAATGTATAACTGCTACCAGAAGCAGCTGCTCTGTTTTTAATGACCGCTAGTATACAGTTCTGGGTAGATTACTTACAAATTGTAGACCGTTACTGATTCCAAATTACATGACATAAAAATTTAGTTAGTTTTGTAATCCATTACATTGCACATTTTAGGTAATATAATACAAATACTTTTTGATTACTTTTAGATTACTTTGACCTAACTCATTTATCACATTGAATTGAATAAGGTAATATTGTACCATATTGATATAAAAATACAAAGAGAATGAAAATATATTCCATTCTTTATCAGCATGAAGTGCATTAAACTTTAGATTCCTTCAGGGTTTCCCAAACTGGGGTCCGTGAAGAAACTAACAGGGGGTTTGTGAGTTTAATGAAAAGCTAATAATGAAATAAATCATAACATTTTTAAACTAAAATATTTTCAAATAATAAAAATGATAGGCCTAATAAAAAGTGTGAAAGACAAAAGCCTTTTAAACACATAACAATGGATGGTTAAATGACTTGTTGAGTGATAATTCAAAATAATAATTAACATGTTCATCAGAAGTTTTGCAATGTTGAGAAAATGCTAAAAGTGAAAGGATTTCTGTAAAGGTGATCAAATGCTTTGGCCTCTCAATTTAGAAGACTTTCTGAATGTATAGCCTATAAGTAATATGCTTTTTTAGAAAGGAAAATTTAAAACGTATATATCTATATCTATATCTATATACTGTATAATTATGGTGGTCAGATTCCTAGTCTGTTTAAGTCCTGTTCTTGCATTTGAAAGCAACTAGATAGAGCACAATGAAATAGAACAGAATACAGTAAAAATGGAATGACTTTAACGTGGATATTTTAATTTATTGTGTGTGTGTAATCAATAAACACACAATTGCAGATAAATTATTTAAATATAATGTGCTTTGCTTCTATGAGAATTAGCAGCAAGAAAGATAATTGTAGTTCCTTATTACAAATTTCTTTGGACAAGGAAAATTAAGGGCTTGATGGAATTCCTAGTGTTTTCCTAGATAGTTTAGGGACAGTTGCTCTTAATGTTTCTACTCTAGAGATTTTTTGTTTTGTTTTAATACATTATAAACAGCACAGATTTTGTTCATCAATGCTGAAGAACCAAAAATATATAAAGGGGCTAATACAGTAATGTTTGCTTGCTCCATTTGATGCCAGAATTGGAAAAAAAATGGCACCCAGCAATCTCTATATTTCTCTCTTCCCCCATTTAGATGCACTTCTCTGAAATAGGAGCTCAATACCTGACAAGCACATGTGTATTGGTGCACAGCTACATCATTTCCTGCTGACCTTCAGAGTTGTCCTCTTTGTTAGTCATAGAGAAGCATGCTGAACGAGTGTTTTAGATTCAGGGATTGGTAACAAGATTTGAGTGCATCTTTTCTGTTTTATCATTAGAGTAGGCCATTTGTTCAGGTCTAATTAAATATTTGTAGTCCCATGTGCTTTTTTGGCATTCAGTATTAAGTCATTTCATCATAGCCCAGAATAGAGAATGTGAGTATCCTAGTTCAATACCTCGATTCATCTTAATCTAGAGTGCTTCCTCAAAGTCATGTTTTTGCTGCAAGTGACAAACCACTTCCCTTAAGACCTGCAAAACAACCTGCTCCAGCTGCACTTACACACATACATTTCCACTCGCCGTTTCTTGTTTGCTCATTTCTTGGTAAACACTTCTTCACCTAATTGAGCTTTTATTATTGGCTTTAAACATCTCATGCTCTGTGACACTTAAGCAGTTTCATAGAGAGATCGAGATGGTAAACATTTATGGCTGCAACTTCTTTAACTTGACGATTTACTGAAAGTAGTTCAAATTTGTTAAATGAAAATATTAATGAGACTATCAGACAACAGCTGCAAAACGTTTTTGTTACATATAGGTAAAGAGTGGGGAATTTCATTGAGCATTCCCTGTGATTTCCCGGTGCATTCCTAACCTAAAAGGTACACATTATTTTCTTTACTTTTCTTAAAAAAACTCAGTGTTTACTCATTAACTATAAAACAGTGTTATTTAAGTATTATTTATACAGTATTCTATTATAATATTTAGTAATATTTTGAATTGGCTATTTATTTCTATATATTCAGATTTCATTTTAATTGTATAGTGTAAGTTTTAGCAATTTTGGCTTTTTTCATTTTGAAAACTTTTAAATATTTCTATTTAGTTATTTCTGTTTTATATAATCAGCATTCAAAAACTGAGTTGTATACAAACATTTAAATTTCACTAAAGGCAGTTTTTGTATATAATTACTCCATTTTGTTATTTGCAGACAGTATAAACATTTAAACGGTGGCTGTTATAACTTGTTTTCATGACAGATTTATTTAAACATACATTCTAAAAAAAAAATCATAAAATAAGGGTGGGACAAAATATCGAAAGGTCAATATATCGTTGTCCTTCTCCTTTCCAAATATCGATATATTAATTAATAAAACAAGGCGCTCTAAATAGATTTACTTGCTCCCAGCATTGTTACCATGAATGAGGGAAATGTGAACACAAGTTAACTAGCCTAAGAAAAATCGTTTTTTAACGGGATGGCGAACTGCAGTGTGAGTAAAATAATAGATGCCCCAGCCACGTCTGGACCCACTTCAGCTTTTATACCATTGATGGGACAAACAATATCGTCAAAGAGTACACGATATGTGACCCTGGATCACAAAACCAAGTAGCACGGGTATATTTGTGGCAATAGCCAACAATTGTATGGGTCAAAATGATCGATTTTTGTTTTATGCCAAAAATCATTAGGATATTAAGTAAAGATCATGTTCTATGAAGATATTTAGTAAATTTCCTACCGTAAATATATAAAACATTTATTTTTGTGAGTGAATGCAGCATGATCGCGAACATAAATGGACAACTTTAAAGGCAATTTTCTCAATGTTTCGATTTTTTTTTTTTTTTTTTTTTTTTGTGTTTTTTACACCCTCAGATTCCAGATTTTCAAATAGTTCTATCTCAGTCAAATACGTATTGTCCTGTCCTACCATACATCAATGGAAAGTTTATTTATTCAACTTTCAGGTGATGCATGAATCTCAATTTCAAAAAATTGACCCATGTGACTGGTTTTGTGGGGTCACATATACTACCACAACTCAACTCAACTTTTATTTATAAAGCACTTTCAAAACCATTAGAATGGACCAAAGTGCTGTCCATAAGTAGTAAATAACTCTAAAATACATAGAAACATAAAATTACATTAAAACACCAAGAGAATCAAACAACAAATCACTCACAGTTCTCAGACCTAATCAAAGCTTGATAAAATAAGTAAGTCTTCAATTCCTTTTTAAAAATATCCATGCCTGACGAGGATTTTAAAGATAATGGCAACACATTCCAAAGTGCAGGAGCCGCAACAGAAAAAGCGCGATCTCCACTACGCCTCAAGCGAGACCGTGGGACGGTTAGAAGCATGTTCTGAGAGGAGCGAATGCCAAGAACTACCTGGTAAAAGTAAAGTGCACTGGTAATACCACGAACATGCAAAGCCACTTTGCAATGCCATCACCCTGATCACATTTAAAATGTTTAATTTACTTAAAATGTTCAATTTAATTTACAGACTGAAAAACTGAGTTTGGACTAGATTAAAGAGAAAACCTGCACTTGGGTTAGAAAGGGTTAGTTCACCCAAAAATGAGTCAGTTATCAGTTATTACTCACCCTCATGTTGTTCCAACCCCCGTAAGACATTCATTCATCTTCAGAACACAAATTAAGATATTTTTGAAGAAATCTTGAGAGCTGGCTCACTCCTTCGTAGGCTTTTAGATAATTTCATTCTGCCGGCCCAGAAAAGTTAGTAAGACATAGTTAAAATAGTCCAAGTGACTACAGTGATGTATTATGATACATCGTGATGTATCATTATAAGATTGTCTAGCAATATATTGATTATCACAGAATAGCTGTATCGTGATATTATCGTTATCGTGTATCGTATTGTGAGGTACCCTGTGATTCCCACCCCTATCATAAATTAAGTCAAAACTATAATGAATTATATAGTGCATATATTTAGCAAAATGTTCCTCTCTAGAGTTATTTTTTAAGTACCATGCTATAGCTCCTGAGGTAAATGCAATGTTACATGACATATTGTTTTACACAATGTTTGACGTCTTTCCATGGTTGAAACACTGATTGAGCAATAAGTTTTCATCAAGTTTTACTCCATCTTTCACCATACTTCTGATTTTTTTCATTTTTATTGAGTGCTCTATATAGCTAGTAGTATTGTTGAAGGGATGATTGGTTCATGTGTGCTCCTCGCTACTGCTTGAACTTTTTAGGCAGACACCGACAGAAATCTGTCATGCCACATTAAAAAGCATCAAAACAACATTTATTGTTTTATATTGTGTTTAAAATTGAATTGAATTAGAAAGTGGAAACATTTTTATACATCAGAGGTGCTACTGAGAGTCAACCCAGCCCTAAATGCAACATTCCTACATTTTGTTTGGTTTTATTTTTATTCCATTTTATATTGTTCCTTTTAATATATTATTTTATTTTATTTCAGCTATATTTAAAAAATAACAAAAATGATTTTTATTAGTTTTAGATAAACAAATTATATTATTATTATTTTTATTATTATTTACTATAAATATGCTAATTCATTAATTACACATTATTTACACTACATTTTTGAATCTGCTGACTGTCAGTCGCCTGGGGTTATTTATTTGTTGGCTTAGGTTGTTATCATAATAAAACCAAAACCTTTATAGAGGCATGGGTTCCATAAAACTGTAAAAAAGCCTGTTATACATGAAAAAAGAATAATGAGTATGCTTTATATTTGTGTTTATGAGCTCATGCTGGGGGAAAGATGGCTGTTGCTCATTTTCATCTCAAAGAGAAACATCTGTGGTTGTCCTCTAAAGAAATTATGCAAGCTCCAAGTGGATGAACAGACCACCTAAAAGGATGGGCATTTTTTTTGTTCTTGAGCACAAAAACACATACACACTCGACGCTCACACAAGGGCTCTCTCTCTCCCTCTCTCTTTCTCCCTATTTATCTCTCCATCACACATAATTCTTAGTGCAGTGTTTGCTGCTCCAGCTCATAGATCAGTGTCTCCCTAATGCTAGTGAGACCATCTGGAGATTTTACATACTGGAAGTTTCTCAGGACGTCCCTCTGACAGAAAACATTAGGAGAGGACTATTATTACCCCTATAAACTTACTGTCCTCCCGTGTTTTTATTTTATCTTCCTCCAGTACCACAGTTTAACACACTGGTTTACTTTGACACTGCATTTAAAAGCTTGAGGCAAATTTAATGCCTTGAATAACAGCTTTAAGCTTAAACCTTTTTTTTTATGCACATGTAATAGTTATGACACTAGAACTCGATTCTAGAGGAGTCTAAGGGCGTTTACACTTGTAGTTCGGTACTCTAGGTTGTTTTGTTCCGGACCAAAAAAAGAAAATGATTTAGTCCTGGTTCACTTAGCGTTCACACTGCAATTTTTAACACTGAACCTAAAGATAAAAAAAAAAGTATTTTTTGACATATTTTGCAACATAACTTGTCAAACATCCAAAACAATGATGCGTGCTGGGTTAAATGCGCTCGTACATATGCAATGTGCGTACATATGATTGTGGCAGGTATCCCTCCATCACATGCACAAACGAAGATCTGCTGCGAGGAGACACGGTTCTGATGCCTGTACCGAACTGTGATAGGCAAAATTGTGGCTATGACAAGAAAAAACAGGTATGTTTGAGCATTCTGTCCTTTTATAGGGTCGCATCTTGTGACATCATGTCTTGTTCGTGGTTCGTTTACAAGTCTTTGGTCCATGTTGCGTTCAAATTTCATTCAGACCGCACCAGAGTTTATTTGGAATCTTTTCAGGGGTCTTGGTCCACTTGTTTTGTGCGCACCAGGGTTCGGATGGCAACGTTCACATTTATTCAAATAAACAGCAGTAACAGAACAATCGCACCAGTGTTCGATTTAATCTAACCAAACATGCCAAGTGTGAACGCACCCTAAAAGATCGAGCAGTGATTTGATGGAAAAGAGGAAGTCTGCTGGACTTTGAGTTAGTAAACCATGCAAGATAGTGAGTGTGCTTGTTTAGCATTGTATCTTGTTGCATAATCATTTGCACACCAAAAACAATTAAATGACTAAGCCTTTGTGCCCTGGTTCTAAATATACTACCCACATTTATTGTACAGTGTCCAGTATCCATGACTGTTTTGAGGATTTAATGTGCTGTGCCATGTGTATGACACTGCCTATTGGCTGTCCAAGGTTTATTAATTTATTTTATTTAATAACGCTTCAATGATGCTTGTATGTTATGTAAACATGAACTGCTAATATGTAGAATAATATGCATTAGGATAAAAGCTTTGATACACTGAAGGCCACAATATACTCACAGCAATGGTCTTTTTCGTTCTTTGCTTAGGGGTAAAAAGTTGTTCAATGTACGTGACCAGCGATATTTGGGGTGGGGGAAAAATCGATTCACAAATGAATTGCAATTCTATCTTCTGCCGATTCATATCGATTGACAAATTTTAAAAAGTCAACATTCTAAAGTGTTAGATTTCTTAAACTTCGCTGTACTACTTAAAGTTATTGACCCGTTAGAGTGTTATTAATCACAATAAGCCGTGAAAAAGGACTCAATGCGGTGCTCGCGCTGAAGGACACACAGCCAAAGCTCAAGCACAGATGCCGTCCTCTCAGATGCATGTGATCCCGAATTCAGTTTTCTTTCACAGCTTATTGTGCTTGAATGGTCAAATACCCACAATTTTGTCAAAATGCTCATCGTTTGGAGTATTCACATGAACACGGTCTGTTATGTCCTACGTGAACGTAAACAGTTGGGAGCAGATCGGAAGTATATTAGATCTGTGCATTTGTTCTTAAAGGGACTGTGTCTGCATGGCCCTGCATACATTGGATTGTTTTTTGTAAACACCTTTATTAATTGCCATTTATAACAAATATAGAAAATTCCTTATGCAAAAAAGAAAAGAAAAAAGGGAACATTCTTAACCCAATCCCACAATATACACTGAACTTGAACTGTGCACCAAGCTCTAGGAAAATACAAGTATTTCATCTGGATTCGGTATTGGCAGATACTCAATATCCAATGGTTCTGGGGCACAAAAAACTTGATAGGGACATCCTTAATATTTTGTATCCCTAATGTATAAGACTAGTATGACTGGAAACACAACTGAATTACAAGGAACTTGTATGAAAAGCGGGAGAAAATTGGGTTGTTTTTTGGTTTGACAAATAGTGGTATATTTGGTGAACTGGTCCATTGTTGAACATTTTAAATCAAATGGATGGTTTGGAGTTGACAGCGCTTGAGATAGGGTAAAAATGACAGTTTAAAACTGAGAAAGTTTTACCTGAGTGTGTGTGTGGGAGGAAGTGATGCAGCTGTAAATGAGAGGTGTGTGGGAAGAGGAAAGGAGACACTGATGTGTTATAGAGATGATCAGTTTTGGAGCTTGGTTTGTTAACTCTCCCTCTGAGTGTGTGGGAAGTTTAACTAGAGATACAGAACATCTGAGAAGGTTCAGGCCACTCACCTGCTTAATTCCTTAATGTCATTATAGTGTGTGTGTGTGTGTGAGAGAGAGAGCGAGAGAGAGAGAGCTTGTGAGTGTAAGAGGAGGAGGACTATGGGTTTGAGGTTTGGCAGTCAGACAGAAAGTGAAAACTGGGGAACTAGGTTTGCCCATTTACGGTCTCCAGTCTCTGCTGTCCTCCTGACTCAATGCCTGTGGAAAAAGAGTCATCTAAAACAAACACACTCATTTTTTTCTTCACTCTTTCTCTCTCTCTCTCTCTCTCTCTCTCATGGATATTTGAAAAGAGTGGCTTTGTTTTGACTGCATAAGGCAGAACAGGGACCCCTTTTGTATGTTGTATAACATTTTTACATTTTAAACTTGGGATAACAATTTGCAAACTGTACCATATCACTATATTCACTTTTTTTTTTTTGCATTGCATTGCATTGCAAGGCCATTAAAATAATAATTACTGATGTACAAAGTCATATAATTGTACATTTAAATTGTACTAAAAGGAATAGTTCACCCCAAAATTAAAATGGGATCACAGATTTTTATGACGTCACCGCGGACTTCCGTTTCTCATCACATCTTCTGTCCAATCAAATGCTCTCTAGAATCTAAAGCATCCTGCCCCATATGCTATAAATACCACCTGGCTAAAGCGACCGTGGCTGTACCTGTACGTTCGGTAGTACACGCATGCTTAGTATCAGCTGTTCATGCTCATTAGTTCTCTCAGCACAACATGTCTCAGTTCAGTGAACTGTCGGAGTTACTGGAGTAACAAATACTCCAGGATTTGGTTGTAGTCGGAGTGACTGTCAGGCACGTCCGAAAGCGAACAACTTTAGAAAACTGTGGATCAGCGCTGACTCAAGACACAAACTGTTTTGAACGATTCAGTTCGCTTTGGTAAACTGGTTCGACCGGTTCACTAAAAAGAAACGGTTCAAAAGAACGATTTGCTCATGAATTGGACATCACTACCGTTGACACGTCACGGAGCAATATGGGTTGGAGATGTGTGTTCGGTTACTCAAATACTCGAGTTTTATTCCGTTTTCCAACTGTACGTTGTTTAAGAATGAAATGGCTAGAATTTATTCACACCTCTACTATTGAATCCAACGTATCATCAGTGCTCGGATTCGCTTCCTTGGTGCTGTCAAGTACGATGTGCAATCTGTGAGGTAATCTAAACGCTATTGGCTATTTGAAAACAGGGAAGAGCCATTCAATATGTCCCGCCTTAGCTTCCTGTTTCAGTGGAAATTACGTCAACATCATACAAAGCTTGCACGTTCCAAGGCACTTCAGTGGGCCTTCAAATAATATTCTGGCTCTTCCCAGCTTTGTAATGGCATTGAGTAGAGCCCGAGTTTTTGAAGCTCCAAAAAGCACATCCATCCATTATAAAAGTAATCCTCCATTCAACTCCAGTGGGTTAATAAAAACCCTGAAGCGAAGCGAAAAAAGAAAATCCATATTTAAAACTTTATAAACTATAATAACTGGCATCCGGTAACGGCTGTATGCACCTTCATGAGAGTCAAGTACTGGTGGAAGGGTGACCTCTGACCCGACATAGGATGTATGACGTAGGCGTAGCGTAAGCTTAATTGACGAGTGCGGAAGCGCAGAGGATAGAGCAAAACAAAATGCTGGTCACGAATTAGAAGTAAAAAATTTGAAGTTTTAAAGGCACACTATGTAGTTTCCATTTTTCTCAAACAGCGACCCCTAGAGCCGCTGTGGAGTACTGGTATTTAACGTTACTGTCAGACATCCCAAGTCTCCCGGAAGTTCCGGGAGTCTCCCGCATATTGATAGCGGCTCCCTGATGCCCACAAATTAGTTAAAATCTCCCGTAATCTAGAGCGAGCGAGCAAGAGCGCGCATGCGAGAAAGAGACTGCTCCAAACCGTGTAGCGCGCGCACGGCAGAGAGGGTGAGGGAGCGAGAGACTTTGCGTGTGTGTGCTAGTGTGCGTGTGTGCCTCATGAAGCGCATGTAAGACAGAGACCATCCTGATTGGCCTGTTTCGGTAAATCAACCAATCAATTGTCAGTGTGGGCGGGCTTTTATCTTTTCTCCCGAATCCTCCCTGAAATGACTTTTTGCAGGTTGGGATGTCTGTACTGTCCTAAATACCACTCACGCAGAGCCGTCTCTGCACTCTTCCGACCGCTCTTTCTTTGTTTTCTTCGTCGACTCTGCCATGATTCACGTCTGAAATGCGTGCTAGTGTCTTCCATAGAGACTGCTTCATATGTTGTTGATTAGGGCTGAACAATTAATCGCAATAAAACCGCATGCGATTTGGCAAAGGCTGCGATTATTTTATGCGCAGCTTGTCAGTGGAATGCGGCTGATTGGTAGTAAATACTGCCCCATTTGAAGACGCTCTCATGCAAACACGATAAATATGCCCCGCCGCAGAAGTACAATAATGCCCATCATTCCAGGAAATCCCTATCGCTGTAGCTGAATAAACAGAAGATTGAAACGCTTTGATTAAACATGACTTAAAAATACACAACTGCTTTATTCTGTGTAAGAAGGCACATCATCTCACAGAAGGATGCTCTGTCGTTATGAAGTGAGTTTGGAGTAAATGCATGTTATTAAATGTTGTCTGTTGTTGGACAAGAGGTTCATAAATGCTTCTCATGTTTTGGAAAGATGTTTGACGCGTGTTGTTTTTTCAAATGCACGTTATAAGTGACTCAAACTCACAGTGCTTTCAGAGTGAGCAGCGTTTACAGAGCCGATCATCAATGACAAGCTGCGCATAAAAAATTATCGCAGCCTTTGTGATTTTAAAATCACGATAAGCCATCTCGATTTAAGTGCGATTACATGTAAAGTGCGATTAATCGTTCAGCCCTATTGTTGATGTAAATACGGCACGACGTCAAAGCAAGTCGTGATTCTCGCAAGAGTTGGCGGGGCGCCACCTCTCAAACTTGCATTGCTGGTTTTGCCAGCGGCGTCCCCCCCCTGCTTTGCTATCGGGATGATTTGCCCTACTACGAGTTTGTTTGCCATCAAAATGATTTAGAAGGCGTTATATTAAGGTACAAATCTTGCATAGTGTGCCTTTAAAGAAAATTTGGAGGACTTCAATATAAGAGAAAAGGATTTACGTCATATGTCGGGTCAAAAGTCATCCTTCCACTGGAACTCAATTCTCTCGTGACCTTACATACCGCCATTGTTGTATGGATTACTTTTATGATGGATGCATTTTGTCAGTATGACATAGTGGGTATTTCATGTGGGTGAGACCTTTATACCGCGGCTCCACATCAGAATAACTACTGCACAGAATCAGGCTCCAAATGACGTAATTGGCAACGACTGTTTCTGGGATATTTTGGCTTAATTTTTCTAAACTGGAAAAATGGACATCATTTTTTTTTTTTTGTCTATGGTTCCCATGCATCAAGCAAGTTTTTTTAGCTTTAGTTAACCATATTTGATGTGCTTAATATATGTGTGGTTATACATTTTTATATAAAAGCTCAAATTAAAAATGTTCATCATATCAAGCGATCGTGTCTCTTCAGAAGATTTCGATTAAAGCACTCGATTCATATGGATTACTTTTACGCCTTTATGACATTTTGAAGCGTCATAGTTTTGGTGGAATGGACTTTCAGTAGAAGGACAGAAATCTCAGCTTCCACTAAAAATAGCCTATCTTTATTTGTGTTTCGAAAATGAGTGTCTTATGGTTTTAAGATGAGACAACATGAGGAAGTAAATGATGACAGAATCTTTGGGTGAACTAACCCTTTAATTAAAGCCTGCTGCTGTCACCTCAGGCGGTTTGAACAAGTAAAGGAAATATCTGGCCATTTAAGGCCGTTTAGGGAAACCAGTTGCATCTTATACCAGGTTCCTGTCTGTTACACATGAGAAATGCTGTTACCAGCAAGAGAGAAGTGAAAAGTGCGTTCACTTTAACTCTCCTTGCCCTCTGCAACACACTCAAAGAAGGCATCTACTCAAACCAGTGCCTGTTGAAGCATTTCTTGCTGTTTGAAATGACACTGGACTCCTTCAGTATTACATACTTGCTTGGAGGAATCTGTTAGAATTTGTGTCCATTTTCTCTGCACATGAAGAAAAAGTGTGTCAGGTAGTCCATAGGGATTATCTGAAAAAGCTCTCCTGTTCCAGTTCATGTGACTCATAAATCCGGTGAGGTCTCCAGGACCTATAAATGGCACTCGATGTTGGTGTTAATGTCTCTTTCTGATCCACCGAGATTAAAGGAATAGTTCACCCAAAAATTTAATTTACCCCAGTATTTACTCCCCCTCAAGCCATCCTAGGTGTATATGACATTCTTTTTTTTCAGACGAATACGATCGGAGTTATATTAAAAAATGTCCTGGCTCTTCCAGGCTTTATAATAGCAGTTTCTGTTTTGAAGTCCATCAAAGTGCATCCATCCATGATAAAAGTGCTCCACACTCCAAAAATATCCATATTTAAAACTTTATCGATTAACATAACTAGTTTCCGAAAACAGAAAAAAAGGCCTAAAATTGTGGCCAAAATTTGACCAGAAGCTAGGCTAATATTTGATGATATGGTAACATCATTTTTGACATGGAAAAAAAAGTTTCCACATGATACAATAGGTGTCACCTCTTTGTTTGTGTGGTGAGACTTTGGTAAAGAAATCCAAATGGGCAAACACTAACAGCATAAGAAAACTTTCTAATTCTAAGGAAGCATTACATTGTTTGCATTTTCCAGCTGTGCATAAAAGTCCTCATGCCCAGAAGCGATCAATATCTTGACTATTAGTTTTTCGGTTCCTTGCCACTGTTGCCTTTGGCTTGCTCAGTTGGGGATATTTTGGGGATATTTAATCTAATTTTATCAATCAATAAATTCCTCTTGAAACAAACTTTGTTGTATTATTTTAATTTAATACTGTGAAGCTGCTTTGATACGATCTGTATTGTGAAAAGCGCTATACAAATAAACTTGACTTGACTTGACTTGACTATTAGCGCATTAAAAAAAGTTTACCCATGTTTGCGTAAGGCTATTGAGCACAAAATCTTGTGTAATATATGAGAAGAGGAATCATCTCTCATGTGGCAGAGACACTTCTGTTTCTAAACAACCTGTCACCTTTCTTGTAAAATGGACCATTGTCTATAGTTGGCTTAAGAAGGTACAAATGTGCTTATGTTAGTCTAAAGTCAGACTGTCCATTTCTAGAGTTTAAAAATATTATTTTTAAGGGATGCACCGAAATGAAACCGAAAATTCAGGATTCACTTGCCCCGAAAACTGAAATTGCATATTAGGCAGTTTTATAAATAACAAAATTGTTGGTGAAATATTAAAATTTAAACGACAATAAACTGTGTAATAGTTTTCATGACAGATTTATTCTAACATACATTAGATAATGAAGACATCATTAACCGGTTTAGTCAAAACATAATGAATATGTAATACAGTGCATATATTTAGCAAAATGCTCTTCTTTAGAGTTATTTTTCTAGCAAAATGCTCTTCTTTAGAGTTATTTTTCTAGCAAACTAATGAGTTATTGGACATTGAATAGCTTTCTTAAGGAAAATGTACCGTTAAGTGACATTCTATAGCCTACAAGCTGTTATCTTGATGTCTTTTTCAGGTTGAAACACTGATTGAGCGATCACATGAGACAGGATTCATTTCGGTACGTTGTAATGGATCTTTTAACATACCTTCTGGTGTTCACCCATGTTTAATTCGTAACTAATAACTGTAATTGAACTTTGAGCAGAGCGGATAAATGGTCTGTGTGGCACTGTTCAAATGAGTAGCGCTGTTTAATTCCGCTTTTACCACATAAACATTATATCAAACATTTATCGAACTCTTGTTATCGTTTTATCAAGGAAAATTGTTTTGTTTTAGCGCTTAGCCCTAAATTGTACTGTAAAAAAGCTTGGTTTTACTATGAGTTTACAGTATTGTAAAATCCAAAAATTATTGTAAACAAAGAATATCTTACTGTATTTCTACAGTGCATGCACTGTAAAAAATTTACTGTAAAATTTACAGCAACTTACTGGCAACTTTGGTTGCCAGTAAGACTGTAAAATTTACAAGAGTCCTGTAAATCACTAACTACAATTGTACTGTAAAATTTACAGTAACTTACTGGCAACTTTGGTTGCCAGTAAGACTGTAAAATTTACAAGAGCACTGTAAATCATTAACTACAATTGTACCGTAAAAAACACAGCACACTGCCTTACATATGCTGTAAAATTGTTTTTACAGTCTTACAGTCGAAATAATGTTAAAATTACAGTCGAAATAATGTTTATGAATGCAAGTGAAATTACAAGAGCAACAATGAACTTACATGTACTGCTATACATTTTACAGTAAATTAGAGCATTTGCTGTGGAAATCAATTCACTAACTACATTTGAGATTTTTCACTGCTGTGTGTATACGTTTGCTGTTTCAGCCTTTTTGTCAAATAAAACTCACAATAACAGGTTTTCATTAATATAACAAATTTATTGTGCAATAATGGCTATTTAACATAAGCACCAGATTCCAAAATATATTGGGAGAAACAAAAATGGAGATTAAATGAAAGGCTTTAGCCTTGGAAAGAACCACTGAGAACAGCAGCACTTAAAGGATTAGTTCACCTCAAAATGAAAATTTCCTGATAATTTACTCACCCCAATGCCATCCAAGATGTTCATGTCTTTCTTTCTTCAGTGGAAAATAAATAAAGTTTTTTGAGGAAAACATTTCAGGATTTGTATCCACACAATGGATTTCAATCGCAACCAACATGTTGAAGTCCAAATCAATGCAGTTTCAAAGGGCTTTAAAGTGCTTCAAACGGCTCTGCACGATCCCAGCGGAGGAATAGGGTCTTGTATAGCGAAACGGTCGGTCATTAAAAAAAATAATTTATATATATATATATATATATATATATATATACACACACACACACACATATATACTTTTTAACCACAAATGCCCATCTTGTACCATCTCCGAGATGCGCTACGTATTACTTCATCACGATGGAAAGGTCACGAAAAAAATTAAACAAAGATGTCGGACGATTTTGAAGTTGGAGGAGAAAATTAATAAATTTTTCGCCCTTCCCTACCTTTCTGAACCTCTTCGTCTCACTCTCATTCGAGGTCCTCGTCCTCCTCCGGTAAACGTAGCGCGCATGAGGTGAGCGCGAAAATTGAGTTGTGATGATGATGCAGCGCGTGCCACGTGGAAAGTCCCAACGGTCCCAACTCCCAAGATGTCCACTGAAGATGACGATTGACGAAATGACATCACACGCACTGCGCTACGCCGATGTCGTTGTTTAATCATGGGAGTTTTTAAAAGCCAACAGTTTTAAAGTACTAGAGGTGTACGTTATAATCAAATGTCAGAGTTTAAATGGTGTAAATAATTCGCTAAAAAAGGCTGTATTTATTACAGTTGACTATTACTTTAGTGTTATTGACTTGTGAAGCGCCAAAACTTTTGCAACCGTTTTTTTTTCTTAAAAAAAAATAAAAAAAATAATTACAGTGGTATGCATGATATCCAGTAGCATTTACTGCATAACCATGTTTCCACAAGTCATAGGAACATGCATGCTCCCACATGGCAAAATACAGTAATACTGTAAATTTTAAAATACAGTAGTCTATTGTAAATATTTACTGTAAAAACTACAGCAATTTTTAACAGTGTGTATTATGAAGGTACCCAGCATCCAATGTAGCATGAATAGATCATGCTGTAGAGTTTTTTGATGTCGAGTATTGATGTCTGTGCATCAGGTGATCCTTACAGTATAAAAAATTAATATTGTTACAAGATGTCACACCGTTACTATTGTGAAAGATCCATCTACAAAAATATATGAATTTGAAATAAAATATTGTTAAGTTTTCATGCTGCAATAATGCTAAAATATAATCTTTATATTCATGCTAAGAATAGTTTGACTAATGGCGCTTTTCCACTGCATGTTACGGTACTGCTCGGCTCACTTTGTGGCGCTTTTCCACTGCATGGTACAGCTTGGTATGGCTCGCTTTAAAGAGGTACCACCTCTGTTGAGGTTTCAAGTGTACCGTACCGATACTAAAATGTGACGTGAAAACACTACAGCTCACTGATTGGTCAGAGAGAAGCATCACTAACAGCGTCATTGGATTTGCAACACGAGACACCAAACCTGTTAGATTTAAATAGTCAGTAACAGCCACCGCAGTATATTTTTTCGCACAATATTTTTTTTTAACAACTTGCTTGAAAAAAGAAACTTGAAAAAAGATATGGCTGAATCGTGGTGACTGGTCAGTAGATTAGGTGCAGACATTCATCTCGTTGGTAGCCGAGGAGCGGATATTCCGACCAGGAATTAATATATTTTTTAACAACTTTAACGAGCAGTCTATAATCCCACCCACTTTGAAGCGGTACTAAACTGCAGTGGAAAAGCAATCCGAGCCGAGTCGAGCCCGTGCCGAGCCGAATCGTGCCACGCAGTGGAAAAGCAAAGCGAGGCGAGCCGAGCCGTGCCAAACCGCGCCGAGTCGTACCAAGCCGTACTATGCAGTGGAAAAGCGCCATAACTTAAAATCGGCCAATTAGCTTATTTTGTGCTCTAGCTTGTCATCGTTTCAACAAATGTTTTTCTTTTGTCATACTTCTGGCTAGATCATAAATTAAAGATCCCAAGCAAATGAAACACTAATCTCCATCATGGTGACTTCAAAACCATTACAGTGGTAAATAATAGAATTTCTTGCAGGTTAAAGACAACTTTATAATGTGAATTCACAGTAAAACGAGAGCAATGAATTACTGTGAGGTGATATTAGCATCATTCTGCTGTTGTTTCACAGTAATTTGTAAGAAAATTACCCAGCATGCATTGATTTTACAGTAAATCTCTGACTACAGCAATTTATTGTAAAATAATACTCTTTAATCCTGTAAATTCCTGGCAATTTTTAGTGTACTAAATAGAGAAGACAAGTTATTTTAATATTATATATAATATAGATATAAATCAAAAGTTTAAGAGCGGCACAAATATTTGAATTTGCTAACATTAGAAAGAAATAGCCTATCAAAATATCAAAGCACTGAGACTGGATCAGTTTTGCAAACAATGTTTGACTTTGTTATGAACCAAGGTAGGAATATCTGAATGGATGTTATGGAAGGTCACCCAGAACACCCTAGCAACTATATACAGAATACAATACCTGTCAAAAGTTTAGATTTTTTTTCTTCTTTTTTTATTTATTTTAAGGCTGCATTTATTTGATAAAAAAATACAGTAAAACAGTAATATTGCGAAATAGAATTACACATTAAAATACCAGTTTTCTATTTGAATATTTTTTTAAATGTAATTAATTTGAAGAATTATTATTATTATTAATACTGTTGTTGTTAATAATAACAATAGTGAATTTGTTCTAAACAAAGTCTACTCTGAAATATTCATTTTAAATTAAATCCAAGATTTTTGGTCAAGAATTTTCAATTTTGATGTATCACTACTTCAACTTGTTTTTCTTGTGGCTTTTGCAGAAGCTGCAGAGATGTGTCATTGAGGTTATGTCAATAGCAAGTGAAAGTTTGCATCCCACTTGCTTTAATAATCTCCCACAGCAGGTCTTGGTTTTTTTTTTTTTTTTTTTTTTTTGTGTGTTTCAGCAGCAATGAAAGAACAATCCCACATAGAGTGACATTACCATTAAACGCTATCTCCATGGAGACAGCCAGCTGGGCATACATTTTCTGTCATATTTCTATAAAAAGTAACACAAATACTTAACTTATTTTGTCATGGTATCTTATATACAGGTTTCTTATATTTAAAGAAAGGATAGTAAATAAAGGTAGAATGTAGTCACTATTCACATACTGTACCATCATTATTCTTGTTGAATCTGTAGTTGAACTTGAGAGAGTACATACTGTGGGGTCCTTACGTCTGATTCCACTCGTGAAAAAGCTTCTATTTAACAATTTTCTTCATTTATATTGAAAAATGTTGTATTAAATTATGTGTCCAGCATCTCAATATTAGGGAAACATTGAGAAATGTGCATGAATTTCAAGAAATTCTTAATTTCTTAAATTTGGTATATTCCGCTTTTGCTTTAATAACGACATCACTCGAGCTGGCATGACATTGCATGGCATTACCTAAAATGCAGTGAAATCTTGAAATTTACTTTATTGCCTACGGTATTGTCTACCTGAATTTATGTCCATGTCTACAGGAAATAAATCCCAGATATAGTATGTAGTCTCAGACCTTTGGACCACACTATGTGGATTTATATACGGGGTATTTGTTGAGATTTGATGCATCTGTGTGTGTTCACTTTAACATCAGCTCCTCTTGTTCTTGTTTGACTCATAGAGGATGATGTGGGCAGGCGAGGTTCTGTTCATCAACCAAGTCTGTTAACATTATCAGGTTGTATGCCTACTAGAGCTGCAAATGATTCATAAAAGGTCTCTCAAATGCTTCAAAAATATAAATGGATAAGCAGATATACAGTATAGAATAGTATAGGCATATTTTCCTATATAGTCTAATAGCTAATGGTCACTTTTAAAACGGCTCTCAGTAAACACAGGTCCTCTTCTACATCAATTTAAGAGTCTCCAGTCCTCTTTCAGATCTAGTTAATTTAAATGTGCATATTCAGGAAAAGAAAAAAAGCAGTGGCGATTTCTTTATTTCGAAATAATGAGAAACAATGTTTTTTTGGAATGCATAATACGGCTGTCTGTAGTGCACACTAAACTAAACTTACAACCGATTCTGAAGATTCAGAATTGATGAAGTTCCAGAAAGCCCCACAAGGATTGTTTCTATTTAATTTCTGAAAGCTTCTATTGTACTCTAGAACACTCCAGTACTGCCCATACGAAAAAATTATATGCAAGTTACTCCAAAGTTTCTGTGTTTCTACCAAATCTGAGATGGTCCTCACTGCAGCACATGAAATCCAGGGGGAGGAGTTGGATCCAGATCTAACTCCTCCCACCTTACATATACCTAAACCTACCCATCTCCACCCCATAATCCCTAAACCCACCCCTAAACTTACCAATCTCCACCCCTTATATCTGGATCCAACTCCGCCCCCTGGATCTCGTGTACTGCATTGAGGTGCTACAGCCAAATCTGGAAAAATCTGATTTGTCTTTCTCTCTCTCAGATAACAGAGGAGGAAACGGCCACACAGGAGTGTGCCTGGCTGTGTGTGGATTTCCACCACTCCTGTTACTCCAGCGTCAACACACACAAACATCCTGCCACAATGTCACGGAGGGAACGGCCATGGTCAGTGTACAGGGCAAATACATTAGAGCTTTCTTCAGAGATGCTTGGACTAGCATTGGAAGGTATACAGTAGTACCCATGAACTTGTGTTTTGATGTTCTCTTGTATTTTACTTTTGCATTTTGATTGTTCTCTTGCATTTTACTTTACATATGAATTATGTCCAGTCTCTCTCTTTCTCCTCTTTGTAGGAAACAGTCAAGATCCAGATGAGCCAGTACTGGAGTTCAGTCTTGGTCAGTCTTGTTTTTTTAATGATCACACACTCAAAATTTTCTAAAGCAGCAGAAATGGCACCAGAAATTACGTGCTCTCCATTAGTAGCCAATATTGATGGGGATATAAAGGTTCAGCTGACAATCGGGTCTGATCTTTAGACTGAAAATGACACTGAACAGGAGTGTAAATATTTCTGTGAGAGCTCTGTGTCCTACTGTATGCTTACGTGAAGATAACCGCTTATGCAGCTGCGTTTGGATTAAGTGACTGCCTCTATCTTTCATCAGTTGTAAATAATGTGGTTTAACAGGGGAGGTCTGATTATATCTCAGAGAATCAGCAAGTCTTAGCAAATAACACTTGAGGTGCACTGTAGCTCATTCATGTATACAATGCTTCTTGTGGAAAATCTTTACACTGTTATGACCCTCAGCATAAATGCATTTGTATGTGTTTTGTAGTCTGCAGTGAGCTGACCACACCGTCTCTGGACCGAAAACCCAACTGTTTTGTTGCTGTGAGCTGTACCACACCTCCTCAGGCTTTCTGGACCAAGCATGCACAGACAGAGATCATTGAGGTGAGATGGACACAAATGTTCCTGTTTTATTGTCAGCCCAGGCTAACACTTTTACCCAAAACCCAAACTATTCCCACCTGGTATTAAAGGGATAGTTCACCCAAATATGTACATTTCTTTCTTCTACTGAACACAATAGAAGATATTTTGAAGAATATTGGTAACCAAACAGTTGATGGACCCCATTGACTTTCATAGTATGGAGGAAAAAAACATTTAAAATATATATATGAAGTCAATAGAGTCCATCAACTGTTTGGTTACCCATATTCGTCAAAATATCTTCTTTTGTGTTCAGCAGAAGAAATAAATTCATACAGGTTTGAAACAACTATGATGACAGAATTTTCCTTTTTGGGTGAACTATCCCTTTAATATCTGTCTTGCATGATCTAATCACAAGTGGTCAGCCGAGACAGATGGTAACTCCTGGTTTATAACTCTGAATTTTGTTTCAGTGATCACAAAACAGTTTAGACCCCCTTGTTTTTGGGGTGTACTAGAATATGTTTTCATGCTTGATTGTTCAAAAAACGCATTATTTTTCACTTATTTTTTCATTATTACAGCTTCTCTCTCCCAGTCTCTTTGAACGTGTCATTTTCAATGAAGCCCCTCCTTCCGAAATAAGAAATGTGCTGTGATTGGTTAGCTGGCCCAATGTGTTGTGATTGGCAGCGCTTAGCGCGTGTTTGGGAAATGTCACGCCCCTTCATAACCGCGACCTCTACTCAGATGTAAATATTAATGGTGACGTCAATTTCAAATCATTTCGAGCCCGATTCAGACCCTGACAATGTTAACGAACAAGAGGATTGTGCTGAACGGATTTTAAACATGGACTTTGCAAGTACGGATTTTACAGGATGTTTCAGAGTGTGTTTTTTTTCCTTTTTTTATAGATATGATGTTATCCACCATTTAATCATATTTGTAGGACAAACTTTTGGACAAACTTTTTCCAGGGTGTAAAAAACAGCGACAACAACTCTTCCTTTTCTCTAAAGCAGCCCAACATGGCCTCACCCCCTTTGTTGCGTGTTCCCAGGGGCCGGGTTTATGTAAATTTTAGGGTTTGTGATGTCACCAACCCAGGAAGAAGCTCTTTGTAGTCCTCAAAAAGCTATTTCTGTAAAAGAAAATGTCTCCAGTCCTTTTGCATTGAACTTTGAGCGTTGTAACTTTGCAGATGTTGTTTATGCTCAAACAGCAACATTACACACTAACTTCAGTTAAAAAAGTGAAATCATAATCAAGGACCCCTTTAAGTTAGGTTAGGGCAGAGAATCAATATATTTTCCTGATTCGATTTGACAAGATACTCTGGTTGCACATATTGTTGGGCGATGCCGAAAGGCTGTAGAGGAAGCTAGGCATATAATAAAAGATTGGTTGTGGAATTTTAAGAATTATCAAGTTCAAACGAAGGTCACAATTAATCAATTTTTTTTTTTTTATCCAGCCTTAGAAACATTTGTGATCACCCAAGATGGTTGTTAATTTTCTGCCATTTATGGAACAATGTGGACTGATTTGGATGACTAACCAAAACAAATGGTTTGACCTCTGTTTTGCAGGGCACAAATAGTCCCATGTTCCTCAGCAGTGTGGCTTTCTTCCAAGACTCCTACATTAACCAGCACACACAGGTCAAGCTCTCTGTGTACGATGTAAAAGATCGCTCACAAGGAACGGTGAGATACATACCACGCACATCAAATGAGAAGGTCTCTAATATAAAAAAAACAGCTCAGACTATGCTGCTTTGTCTTTTTCTTTTTGTCTTTTTAATACTTTTTCCTCTCTTTCCAGATGTACCTTCTTGGCTCAGCGATGTTCCCAGTGAAGGACCTTCTGCAGGAAAAGAACCACAGACTTAACTTACCTCTCAGGTGATCCAACCCATCTTTTTTAGAAGTCTGGATAGTTTGTTTGAGCAATCTCCTAAATGGTGTATCTAGAACAGTCTGCTTCATTGCTGAAAACGACCGCAAGCATATGCAGTTTGAATGTATCGGCATTTGTTATCCCTTTTCCTCAGGTCAGCAGAAAACAAGCATGTGGGTAGTATTACAGTCATTGCCTGGCAGCTTGAGGAGAAGAGAGAGCAGCATACACCGATCAAACATCTGCAAGACACCATCAATGGCAGGGTGAGCGTGACTATGCCCTTAATGACTCAACTATCAGCATGTTTGTATACTAGTTAACTTATTCTGATGTGAGTGTTTTCGTTCTTTCATGTGCCATTGCTGCAGACAGTCCTCCCCGTGGATGAGAGTCTGACAGAATCTGTGGGAGTCCGAGTGAAATACGCCTCTCTGTGGAAAGACTCCTTTCTACGATCCGGTAAGAATATCATTCACTAGAAGAATGGCTTATTTTTCACACTCTATAAATTATCCATTGTGACGGAAATTAGGGACGTCACAGTGAGTACGTTTTCACACCTTTAAATAAACTTGCGGCAACATTAACGATAACACCGGGGGATGGGGTGGACGCTCAGGATCTGTTGCGTACCAAATCCTCCGCCATTGTCTTGTCCTGAGTTGAGATCTTAACCTTAATGCATATTTTGCCTTAAGAAGTGATGACGAGTGACATCTTCCCCACTCTTGAAATGCAGAGACCATCTCTGGATACATGTTGCTTAATGGCTCTATGGGAAATATTGACTGAAACATTGCTGGTACTAAGAATAACATAATAGTACATAATATTTTATTGTTGTAATAGTGCTTTTCCCAAGATCAAGGGCACTTAGTTGCATTTTTATTGACAGAAGTGAAATCCAAGGCCTGGTCATAATATCATAAATGCTCACTAATTCAGTTTTAATGCTACAGCCTTGCACAATTGATTTCTCTTAATGGTTTAATCCTGTTTCTGCATCTCAGTGTTTGGTGGCACCATGTCGCGTATGTACCGTTTTCCAACCACTGATGGGAATCATTTACAAATCCTGGAACAGATGGCTGAGAGCGTCCTGTCACTTAACATCCCACGACAGTTTGTCAAACTCTTACTGGAAGAGGATTCCTCCAGGTGTACATCATAACCTCAGCATGCACACTTTGACCTTTTTAACGGTGTGTATATATAAAAAGAGCCGTTCTTTACATGATTGTGTGTTTTGATGCTCGTAGAGTATGTGAGCTGGAGGAGTTGGGGGAGTTATCACCTTGTTGGGAGAATCTCCGGCGGCAAATCGTAACGCAGTACCAGAGCATCCTTCTGACCTATCAGGATACAATCACAGACCTGCAGGACTACAAAGGTCAGTCTGCACTTTGAGGTTGTAGGAGGTGTTCCTGTTGTATTACTTTATTTCAGGACTTTCAGACGTTCAGTACTTTAGCACATGTAAGTTGTTCAAAAGAAACAAATGATGATACAGTGGGGTCCAAAGATGTGAGACCACATTGATAGTCTGGGATTGAAAATATAATTTAAAAATATGGGAAACCTTATAATGCAATGCAATACAATGATGATTAGGAGATGTACAAATAAACATTCATCAAAAGCCTGTTGTATCATAGTTGATACTAACATTTTAACATGATTTTTCTAAATGATGTAATGATAATCAAGTAAACCTAAGTTGATTCAGTCCAGTTCATCTTTAAATATAACTTACAATATAACATTTATTCTTGCATTTATTTTACACTAATTTGTAAAGATGACAGACGACAGAAGGCATGTATTAGATTGTGTACAACTGGTTTTTCAGTAGATTTTCATTAGAAATTCAAGTATTAAACATGAGGCTTTATAGGGTTAAACTTAATGACCCAGAATTCTGTGAAAGATTCTCCAGTGACCTGGAAGACTAATAATAGTAGGCATGTCTACCTCCCTATTTGAATGATTAAGGGGTATCAAGAGATTTATTTTCTATCTGTCTGTCTCTTACAGGTCCATCATTTAAAGC
The DNA here is from genome assembly GCF_965113295.1 of Leuciscus leuciscus. Lineage (NCBI taxonomy): Eukaryota > Metazoa > Chordata > Actinopteri > Cypriniformes > Leuciscidae > Leuciscus > Leuciscus leuciscus. The sequence goes on from NC_138738.1 coordinate 30,137,135, forward strand.
CAGTAATCTGAAAGCAGAAAGGAAGTTGGAATTTATGCCCACCAACCTCCATGTGCAAAGAATGAGGGTTCAGGATGAGTCTGGCTGTGGTTAGATCTCTTTCTTTCATTCTGTGTACTTATTTCATTAGTCATCCCATTCCTCTTTTCTTTGTTTCCCTTCGTTTGAAAGGTTTTTGTTACTGCTCTATATATTCCTGTCCAGTCTAGTGTATGTGCTCTTCACTGTGTAAATCCCACCAGGCAGTAGGTGTATATATTTAGAGCACTTAGCACATGTAAATAGTCTCTCGTACAGAAGTTTTCATGCACTCAACACAAACACACACTCTTTTAGTTTTGACCCCCAGTCTTGAATTTATACGTACCAGGCTATAGTGCGAAGTTTAAAATAAAATAAAAAATGTAGAAAGAGAATTGTAGCATTTCATCTGTCTCGAGTAAAGCTAGAAAAAATAATAATCAGTATTAATTGATAAAAGCAGAGAAAATTCATCACTGGAATGAGCAGCAGTGTGTGTAAGCCTACAACTTCATTTTTTTTTTTGTAATTGCGACATATCTCACATTGTGAATTTATCTCACAATCTAGTTTTTTTTTTTCTTCACATAATTGCAACTTTTTATCGTGCTGTGTAACTTTTCATTTCACAGTGCAACTTCAATTCACATATTTAGAATTTATATCTCACAGTGTGACTATATCTCATTCTTGTGACTACACAATACGAATATCTCATAATACAAATTTTTACACGTACGTGAACACGTAAACTTTTTATATCGCAGAGCAATATTATTTCTCATATTTGCGACTTCTTATGTTACATGCAACTTTATATTTCACAATGCGATTTTATTTCTTGTAATTGCACATTTATATCTCAGAGTGCAACTTTATATCTTTATAATGCTAATTATATATTAAGAACTTGTTGTTCATCGGTATTTCTTAGTACTTATGTAACACAGTAACATGACTGTTTATTTTAAGTGTAACACAAAGACAGCGCTCATAAAGATAATAAACGATATTCGTTTAAATACTGATACAGGCAAAACAATTCTGGTACTACTCGACCTCAGTGCTGCATTTGACACTGTTGATCATAACATACTTCTTGACAGGCTGGAAAACTGGGTCATGCTTTCTGGGATGGTCCTAAAGTGGTTCAAGTCATACTTAGAAGGAGAGGTTATTATGTGAGTATAGGAGACCATAAGTCTGAATGGACATCCATGACATGCGGAGTCCCTCAAGGCTCAATTCTTGCGCCGCTCCTGTTCAACCTGTACATGCTCCCACTGAGCCAAATAATGAAAAAAAAACTAATTGCTTACCACAGCTATGCAGATGACACACAGCTGTACTTAGCCCTATCGCCTAACGATTACAGCCCCATTGACTTCCTGTGCCAATGCATTGATGAAGTAAACAGTTGGATGTGCCAAAACGTTCTTTAGTTAAACAAAGACAAAACTGAAGTCATTGCATTTGGAAACAAAGATGAAGTTCTCAAGGTGAACGCATACCGTGATGCTAGGAGTCAAACAACTAAAAATCAAGTCAGGAATCTCGGTGTGATTCTGGAGTCAGACCTTAGTTTCAGTAGTCATGTCAAAGCAATAACTAAATCAGCATACTATCATCTCAAAAATATTGCAAGAATTAGATGCTTTGTTTCCAGACAAGACAAGAAAAACTTGTTCATGCTTTCGACACCAGCAGGGTGGATTATTGTAAAGGACTCCTCACTGGCCTTCCCAAAAAGACCATAAGACAGTTGCAGCTCATACAGAACGCTGCCGCTAGGATTCTGAGCATATGAACACATCACACCAGTCCTCAGGTCTTTACATTGGCTCCCAGTTACATTTAGGATTGATTTTGAAGTATTATTACTGGTATATAAATCACTTAATGGCCACATCTGTTTAGCTGTGCATTTACTGAATGAGTACTGTGCCACTGTGCGTCCGACTGATTACACTGTATTTTATTTCTGCATCCTCCTTTTGATTCTAAAGTCAAATGGCGCTGAAAATTGGATGAGACAAACATAAATGACTTAATTGGAGAAATTGAGAGATGAAACCATGCTGATGACGAGTAGTGAGTTTGATGTGTCAATTAAACTCAAGGTTCTGTGGGGTGCAGACTGGATCGACTCCATTCCTAGAGCTTCCGAACAAATGTTTTTTTTTTGTTGTTGTTTTTTTCAGGACTCCAGTCCTAGAGCTCCTCCTGTCCGATTTTAGGGAAAAATCGGGTCTATTGGAGACGTCAAATAGATTTTTTAGGCGCGTCGAAAGATCACCACAGACACAGTACAATCTACATGGGATAATCTCACAGTATAACAAGCAGCTGTACAAAATATGATAAACCAGTGTTTTGCCAGTTCATCTCTTTTAATTATAACTGTCTAAATTGTTAAAAGGTACCTGAGGGGGATTTATTCATGATGGACAAAGGAACACTGTGGTGACTATTACGGGGATACTAGTCCAGATTAGTATGGGGATACTAGTCTGGTGGGTTTAGTTAATCCACAGTATTGTAGTGGGAGAAACCCCGAGGGTCTGTATGATCAAATTTGTGAGCAAGTTGTGAGTGCTCACCTTTTTCAATTGAGGTGAAAATGTATCTCTCTAGAGACGTCTAGAGTTATATAGGCGCGCCGAGGGAAAAACCACAGAAAAGACTGACCATCATGGGAAAATATCAGAGTATCCACTGTACGTCCGACTGACTGCACTGTATTCTTCCTTTTGATTCTAAACTGAACTCAAATGGCACTGAGAATTGGGTAAGAGAGAGACATAAACCACTTAATTGGGGAAATTGAAAGATGCAAAATAAGATACACCGGTGTTTTGCCAGATGAGAAGTTTATACTATGTATCATATTTTTACTACTTTAATTCATTTTACTCTAATTCATTCCTTTTATAACGGTTTAAATTTCCCTTCCTTTTATTTTGTGCTTATTTTCTATGCAAAGCACTTTGAATTGCCGTAGTTTGAAATTTGAATTCCTTTCTATGTAAAGCACTTTGAATTGCCATAGTGTATGAAATGTGCTATATAAATAAACTTGACTTGCCTTGCCTAACATGAAATGGATGTGTGTGTTTGTGTTTCTAGATCACACCTATGATTTGGTGACGATTGGGGCCCCTGCAGCTCACTGCCAGGGCTTCAAAAACGGTGGTTTGCGGAAGCTCCTACAGAAATTTGAGGAGGCAAAGAAAGTGTAAGTTAGGTTTTTCATTGCCTGGTTTTGAAAAGATGCCAATTGAGTGTAGTGTATGTGTGTGTCTGTATGTACGTGCATGTGTTGCATGTAAAGGAAGAGCTATCATGTAGATTTTTGCTGTAATGGCCTAAGGCACAGACAGCAGTTTAGTTTCCATATACCTTTTTGCTAATCAGCCATCTGGTAGTTTCACATAACTAGATTTTATCTATTTCCTTTATGCTGTAGTATGTGTACAAGAAAAAAATGTGTGATGCTTCACTTATTAAGGATAAAACATTTCACAAACATCTTACTGAGAGAGCATGTAGGAACATTTAAAGGGGACCTATTATGTTTTTTATTTATTTTACCTTTCCTTTAGTGTGTAATATAACTGTTTGTACAAGTAAACAATCTGGTTCTTAAGGGCCAAAGGCAAGACATTATTACATGGACATCCAAAGGCAGAGGAATTTAAGAAAATTCAAATTAATTTTTAACACTATTCCCCAGCAGTACATCCACAACTTTTTGTTGTGTTCTCACCACGAAAAAATATAAAATAAAAAATTACTACTGTGTCCTGCACAAGTCACACTTGCAAAGGTGGTTTGAGTCGATCAGCTTGTTCTTCTTAACTGTCATTATCAGAATTGGGCTCAAACTGATGCTATATTTAGTGAACCGTAGTTACAGTAATATTTACAATGTCTGTAAATACTTTTCGGAAGGATGATTTAAAAAAACCAAAACTAAAACAGAGCAGACAGACAGAGTGTGAAAGCAGATGGTGCAATAATGCAAATTATAAAACAAAATAGTTTTTGAACATTCATAGAATCATGTAAACCTGTTCTAGTAGAGCCCCTGAACAAAATTATGAACCTGTAAATGTGTATAATAGGGGCCCTTTAAAATCACACTAGAGTTTTGCTAGCTTTATCATTTCATTTCGCACAAACTATTGTATTTATAACTGTATTTTCCCTTTAATAATGTAGAATGGATATTCTATTTTCAAAATCATTGCTTTCATTAGTGTATATCACCATCTCTGGGCTGCTTTTGGTTATGTGTTGTTTTGCTAATGTTATATTAGTAGCAGTTTTCTTTTAAGATAGTTTATTTATCTTAGTTTATTTTTCATATGTTTTAATTGCATTTTTGCTTTCTAATCAGCATTTATGAAGAGGAATGGTGAGTTTGTTGGAACTTTATTTTTATTTGTTTGTTTGTGGTTTGTTAGCATTTTATGCATGACATCTCTGATCCAAAACCTAGTGAGCTGCAGTGATATAAACAGAGCTCATCTAATGTATTGTGGGAATGCCCTCAATGCTGCCTTAAAATTTGTATAAACAACATAAAACTATGTTTTGGAACAGCCTTCATGCGATGAGCACCTATGATGCTTAGACTGCCTCACTCTGTTTTGGAACAGAATGATATATATTATTCTGTGATTTCATCATCCTTTCTCTGTGGTCGCAACAAAAGAGGCGTGCGTGCGTGCGTGTGTGTGTGTGTGTTGGAATAAAGTTGTTCAGATTATTGTCTTTTGTTGAGCACACACATATATATATAAATGTGCTTCCTGTTTTATCTTTCCTTGTCAGTCAGAATCTCAGGTCAGTTATTTTTCTAGGCTGATTTACTGCAATTACTGGGGAAATTGCACATAGAAATGTCCAGGTCCCCGTATTTCATCCCCAAAACAAAAAGAAAATGTATTTTGCATAAAGACATTTAATCCTATTTTAGGGTCATTTCGATTATTATTTTTTTCCTTGTGACAAAATGTTCATGAAAATGCGACACATTTCCCCCCAAAGTGACAATTAATAAATCTCATTCTCAGCTTAAATTAAGTTCAGTACCACAGTGTCATGTGTCAATAATTTAAACAACAATAATCAATAAGATTCTTTTTGCCAGATTTTGCAGGGACAATACAACAGTGCAAAAAAGGCTTAAATTAATGTTCCCTAAAAACAGATTTTATGCTAAATGTAATGTCTTATATATTACATTTAAAATAGAGGTGGAATATGTCCCATTTCTTTACAGGTTTGGGAGATTCACCCAACCACATGTGTTTCTCAAAATGATGCTATCCGCTCAATGATGATGTACAAACACACTCTACTGTTGCTGTACCTTGTAATGCACAGAAGCACTAACAGTTCTGCCATTCAAAGGACCGATGGCACTAATCTCCTCTTAGCTCTGAAAAATCATGATTGAGGACCTGAAGTGTCTGGTGCCTGTCAAAGTCTCTAGAGCGTCACTGTTTGAATGAAATGCACAATCATTATCTGTCTGTTGTTGTGCACTAATGTGCATGTGTGTGTTTATTGCTTGCATGGTATGTAAGTAATCAAGCTCTCTCTGGTCCAGCAGCAGTGCTCTGTCCAGCTCCCAGTCCATCGTCTACATCCCTCAGGATATTGTCCGTGCCAAAGAGATAATTTCCCATATCAACACACTCAAGACTCAGGTCAGCTACTACGCTGAGCGCCTGTCTCGCGCCGCTAAAGAACGCTCCGCTAACGGCATGGAGAGAACCCTCGCCATCTTAGCGGATAAGGTGGGTGTCAGAGTAAATATAGCTCCTGCCCATTTAGTACTACTTTTAGATCCATTTGAAGTTACAAATTACCATATTTAATTTTCTATCTTGTCCCCAGTATATGGTCTGTGGCTGAAACTATAACCTCTTTTTCTCTCTCACTTTCAGACACGACAGCTGGTGATGGTGTGTGACTGTAAACTGCTGGCATCTGCAGTGCAGGCTCTGAACGCAGCTAGACCCGAGTACATAGCCTCTAAAAACTCACCCTCTGCTGACTCAGAGCAGGTGGTGCTGAGGAATGATCAGGACACACTGCTGGCCAAATGGAGCGGCAGGAACAGTCGTTCATCCCTCCACGTTGACTGGCACGAGGAAGAGTGGGTAAGAAAGCTTTAGAGGCCTGTTCACAGCAAATCCATTGAAACTAAACTATAACACATCTAAAATACTTGTAACTGAAGTTTAAAATATTTACGAACAATATTTACACTTTTGTTGTTTTGGGATTTTCACCATTCTCTGACAGGGGTTTGGTTACCTGATTTAAAATCTGATGTAAATGTGCTCAGATCTAGTGTAAATGAACACATCTAAACTAACATTCAAAAGTTTGGGGCTGACATTTTTTTTTATGTTTTTTGAAGTATCTTATACCAACCAAGGTAAAAAAAAAAAAAATAATCCTTAAAAAAACAGTTAAAATATTAATATTGTGAAATATTTTTAAAATTGTAATGTTTTCTATTTTAATATTTTTTTAAATGTAATTTATTCCTCTGATGGCAAAGCTGAACTTTCAGCATCATTACTCCAGTCTTCATTGTCACATGATCCTTCAGAAATCATTCTAAAATGCTGATTTGGTACTCAATAAACATTTCTTATTATTATTTTTGAAAACAGTTATTCTGCTTAATTATTCTTTTTGTCGAAATTATTACGATTAAATGATTTCAGTGTTTAAAATTAATTTTATTGTAACAAAATAAAAGTTTTACTGTTACTTTTGATGTATTAATGTGTCCTTGCTGATTACTTTTTTTTTTTAAACCTCTTACTGACCCCAAACTTACCACAAAAATATTGCTTAAAAGCCCTAAATTAACTGTTTTCCTTAAAACAATATTTTTTTATAATATAATTGTATTATTAAAAAAAAAAAATCATGCTTTCACTGTCTTGCTTCACATACAGCACATACACAACTTTAAACCTCTTGTTTAATTTACAGATTCAGCCTCTCTTCAGAATAAAAAAAAATTATAATAACAATGCATTATCATAGTATAGTTAGTATAATAATTCACTCATTGTGCAGGAATTTGTATAACTTTTTTTGAAATGTTGGTAACACTTTATTTGACAGTGTCTTTGAACATGTAGTTACAATAATAATAATAACTATAAATTATGCAATAATTACATGCAACTAATCCTAACCCTAACCCTATAGTAAGTAGTACATGTAGTTCATTAATATTACTTAAATATAGTTACACTGTAACAAGGACATCTCAAAATAGTGCAACCAAAAGTTTTTGTCCATGGTTTTTGTGCCGAAAATTAGCAATTTGTACAAATAGTTTGTTCGTTACAGGAAAAGGTGTGGGGGAATGTTGACAAAAGTCTGGAGTGTATAATCCAGCGAGTGGACAAACTGCTGCAGAGGGAGCGTTTGAACAGCAGTAGCAGCAGTGAGGACATGTTCCAGACTGACCAGCAGGGCGGCGGCGGCGCCAGTAAGAAAGGTAATGGGAAAACGAAAGCCTTCTGGATCAACCCTGTCTGCATGGAAGAGTCTTCCTCAGCCCCTGAACCAGAACAGCAGTCACCTTCACCATCATCATCACCACCTTCATCCTCAGCACCCGATCTGAACCCTGCATGCCCCGTTAATGCAGAAATGCATGCCTGTAGGTGCCATTCACTATCTCGTTCACAACTCTCTCTCTCTCTCTCTCTCTCTCTCTCTCTCTCTCTCTCTCTCTCTCTCTCTCTCTCCCTCTCTAGTAGGCAGAGTCCATTTCATTTGTTTTTCTGCCTTTCTGCATTCAGCGTCACATTCCCTGCTGCTTGTTTATTGCATCTACATGGTAGTACAAACACTACCACATGTACATACTTATCTCTTTTATCTAGTTATCACCCTAACCCATCACCCTGTATCTATTTCTCAAACACCCTGTCACCTGTTTATCAGACAGGTTTGAATGCTGCCATAGCAACAAGCTTTTAAATTGTTTTTTTGTGGCTTAAATTTCTTCTCCCACTGTTTCTAATCCATCTCATCATCTGTATTTAATTTTTTTTACATTTGTATCTATGGTTCATCATTGTGTATGTTGTCTGATTTTAAAGAGTCTTGTAATATGTGTATATTTGTTTATCTGTTTTCATTTATCAGTGCCAAAACAAGCAATGTTAGTGAATGGAAAAACTGACATCCAAGTGGATTCAATGCCACACTTTATGTTAATGAGTGTGTGTTGACTCCGTGTGACTCTCTGTTGATGTGCCATGTATCTGGAATATGTTTCTGGAACAATCTGTTGTTTGACCCAGCATATTTGCCTACTGTGAACATGTGACCGGGTGCTCTCTTTTGATTGGCTGACTGACTAACACGCTCGCAGGCTGTCTGTCTGGTGCTGACTGTCTGTGCCAGTTAGTCACTTGGCAGTGCCAGCATGCTGTGATTTACAGTAGTCTTACTCTTTTGCATTATATAATGACTATGAAATCACTAGTTTTCAAGGCAGCTGTTAACATTACTTTATCACATATTTCTTTCTAGACAAACCTTTTCAACATTCCAGTTTGCACTTGAGTTGGAAAGTAGTAGTTGTTAAATCTGCTTGACTTGTTTTAACATTGTTAATGCTGTCTCAGTGTCTGTGTGAGCTGCGTTTGCTGTGCTTGTTGCACTCGCTAAATAACTGTTGCAAGTTGCACCTCCATCCCTCTAGATGGCAGCAGCAGCAGCGGAGAGGAGAGTTACCCAGGTAAGAGCCCACCCCCCTCCCTTAAGCTTATGCGCTTATGCTAAATAGGTGTTCACTTTTATGTCACATCTGTTGTCTTTCATTCTTGTTAAATGTAAAACTGTCATTGCTGTTGCATCCATGTTTATTTTAAAGGCCCCGTGAATTGGCCTGTTGAGCACAGTTTTCCTCTTGTGATATTTTTGATTGAAAAGGAAGTCCTGTCGGGACATCATTTTTTTTTTGTATAAACTAAACACCATTGGCTATCAACATGTCAAGGCTTCATTCACTCTGATGAGAAGCATATTTAGTCTAGTGTTTTTCTTATAATTTAGTGGGGGGACGTTCCAGTTCTAGAAAGCATTTGATTAGACTAAATTCTGCTTTTTGGGTCTGTATTCCTGGAAGAGAGGGATTGTAAATTGTGACTGGGATTGGCATATGTCTACTAAAAATTTGTTAGTGTATACAATTAACTTAAAGGGATATGTCATCCAAAATATGAAAATCAGTTACTCACACTCATGTTGCTCCATAAGACTTTCATTCGTCTTTGCTGCACAAATGAAGATATTTTTTTAATAAAACTTAAGAGATTTCTGTCCCTCCATTGAAAGTCTATTCCCCTAAAATTTTGATGCTTCAAAAAGTTCATAAAACATTGTAAAATAAATCCATATGAATCAAGCAGTTCAATCCAAGTCTTCTGAAAAGACACGATTGCTTTATATGATGAGCAGATTTAATTTAGGCTTTTATTCACATATACACGTTGATCAATGCTCATACATAGAGCATATCAGATATGGTAAATGTAAACTCAAACGTACTTGGCTCAAGCAAGCATGTTTGAGCTTCAATTTGATGAGCCCTATGTATGTGTTATGATCAATGTTTATATGTGAACATTGAATGAACTTTCAATGGAGAGACAGAAATCTTTTAGGTTTCATTAAAGATATCTTCATTTGTGTTTTTAAAGATGAATGTAAGTTTTATGAGTTTGGAACAAAATGAGGGTGAGGGAATGATGACAGAATTTAAATTTTTTGGGCTAGTAAACAGATTAAAAGTTACAACTTACATTTTAATTTCATGGGATCTTTAAAGTGAAACATGAGCATTCGAAAATGTGATATTTGATAATAGCAGTAGATTCTGTGTGTGTCAGGTGAGTGGAGCGAGGCCCTGTATCCCCTCTTGACGACCCTAACGGAGTGTGTGGCCATGATGAGTGACAAAGCCAAGAAGTCGATGGTTTTCTTGCTCATGCAAGACAGCGCACCCACCATTGTGATGGACCTCAACCTGCAGTACCGCCGAGATGTGGTCTTCTGCCAGACAGTTAGTTCTCAAGCACACACATTAGTGAACAACTCCATGACGTTACAGGGTTGGTTCACCCAAAATTTTAAATCGTCATCAATTAATCACCCTCATGTGTCTTTCCAAACCCATGAAACTTTCATTCATCTTCAAAAGACAAATGAAGATATTTTTAATAGTCAATTTACCCAAAACTTTGATGAATCAAAAAGTTTGTAAAGAGTTCTAATATAAAAGAGATCCATTTGAATCGAGCAGTTTAACTCAAGTAAAGACTCAACGTTAAAGCTGCTGTTTATCATATTTCATGTGCTCATTGTACGTGCGTTGTCTTGATGAGGCTTTATATGTGAATAAAAGCATCAATTAAATCCGTTCATCATATAAAGTGATCTTGAAGACTGGATTTTTTATTTTTTTTTATGATCTCTTAATGAATGTTTTGAAGCGTCAACATTTTGGGTGAATGGACCTTCAATAGAGGGACAGAAATCTCTCAGGTTTGAAAAAAATATCTTTACTTGTGTTTAAAAAATAAACGTCTTATGGATTTGGGTATTGAGTAAATTATGGATTTTGAGTAAATGACAGAATTTTATTTTTTAGGGTGAACTAACCCTTAACCGGTTTTAAGATAGCCTTTCATTAATAAAGGATCATCATAATAAAACATCATCCCTAACCTGAATTTTGTTACCTTTTCCATTGAATTTTCCTTTTGAGTTTTCATGTTCACAGACTTTCTATAAAATTACAGGTCATTTAGGTTTAAAATGACATAATGACAATTAAATCATTTTGGGAGAGCTATTCCTTTAAACCCATTTTCTGACACGTCTTCTTGCTCTCTATTTTTCTATTCTCTTTAGCTCACTGCACTAATTTGTGGCTTCATCATCAAACTGAGGAACTGTCTCCGTGACGACGGTTTCCTGAGACAGCTTTACACCATCGGTCTGCTCGCTCAGTTCGAGTGTCTATTAAGTACTTACGGTAAACACACACTTACGCACATGCAGCATGTCCATACTTTGCTCCTGAATCAAACCACTAAATCAAAGCATTTATGTTAAGTAAACTCATTATTTCTACGTGAGTGAAGCGTTCTGTTTTGAATCACATTGCATTTGCCCTGGTGTGTGTGTGTGTGTGTGTGTATCACAGGAGAGGAGTTGGCCATGTTAGAGGACATGAGCATAGGAATAATGGACCTTCGGAACGTTACGTTCAAGGTGACGCAGGCCATCTCAACCTCTTCCCCCGACATGCTGCCGGTGATCACAGGAAATCGAGACGGGTTCAACGTTCGCATCCCGCTCCCAGGTAGCATGTTTGATGCATTGCCAAGGGAGATCCAGAACGGCATGCTGCTGCGGGTACAGCCGGTGCTGTTCAACGTGGGCATCAACGAGCAGCAAACGCTCGCCGAGAAGTGAGTCTTGATTATGTAAAACAGCCCTCAGGAGTGCATCAACAAATAACATTATACCATAATTGTTTAATCTGATCTCTTTTTCAGTTTGGCTTACACTTGTGTCCATATTGAAAATATCTAAGGGGACATCAAATTGTTTTGTGTTGTAGATTTGGAGACACATCACTTCAGGAGTTCATCAACGGGGAGAGCCTGGCACGTCTTAACTCTTACTACCAGCAGTTCAAGGAGGTTTTACCAGAGGACTGTAAGTTAGCACACTCTCTCATGTTCTGTTTTTCTCTCTCTACATATCAAAAAGAAATAATAGCAAGATTTGAATTACACAAGTCACTCTGGTTTTAATTTTCTGTCTCTCTCAGGTCTTCCTCGCTCTCGTAGTCAGACGTGTGTCCCAGAGCTGTTGCGGTTCCTTGGTCAAAATGTTCATGCCAGGAAAAATAAAAATGTTGACATCTTGTGGCAGGCAGCAGAGGTAACAATTCCCCTACTTATTAAAGGGTGAAATAACTGAAATGGGTCTAGTAAAAGAGTGTTTCAGCAATTCTTAGAATAAAAGAAACATTTACCACCCATAGTTTTCTTGTCTGAAATGCAGTACAGTCCATATTTAAGTACAAAAACATACGTTTTTCTAACAACAGAATTCTTGGTGAAAAACTACATTATGCATGATGCAGCACAGAAAATTACGCCAATCAGAAAGTCAAAAAAGCAAAACGTGCCAAAATAGCTCTTTAGCTCTTTTCCCACTCCCATGAAGCACTGCGAATGATGTCGATCTCTACGCTCTCAAAATACATAAATGTTTATATATATATATAAAAACTGTATAACTGTATACATACTGTGTGTGTGTATATATATATGCATATTTTTCACTAAATTTAAAATATATTGTTTGATACAGTATATTTGATCATCATTTGTAAATGAGAAGTTTTGTATTCCTCCATAATTTTTTATTTGAGTATGCTGTTCGCAATGCTTCATGGGATTGTAATTTTTTCTTCACTAAAGCCGTTAAGTACACAGTCTTGTACTTTGGTCTTTTTTTTCCCAGATTTTCCTAAACATTTTTGCTTCAAATCAAAATTGTAGTGTTGTGATTCACCTCTTTGCTGATTGGCTTGGTTCATGGCTTATAACTCTTTAATGAAGACTCATTTTAAAATCCTTAGGGGGAAAAATTTATTAGAAAAATTATTCCAGGACCAGCACTGTTGAAAATGGGGGTGGGAACTTTTGCATTCTATAATTGATCGTGTAGTTGAGCTACATCCTCTGTTTGAGGTTTCACATCCTCTGTTTTTCGGCACAAGCACACATTATCAAGGTCAATTGTAGTGTGATTTTACTAAAATCAGATAGTTATGATTTCATGTTTACATGACAATTTAATAAAAACATTGTTGAAGTCCAACTAAAATGTAACTTTTAAAATGTAGGTCGGGACATGATTTTGTCCATCAGGAATTGATTGTATCGTTGCAGTTCAGGTTGCCCCGCCTTTGTGAAAAGAGATGTTGTTGCAAGAAGGAGGGGAAGTTATTTTGATTTAAGATTATGAGGGCACAAATAAATAAATAATTATGTCCACTGATAAATCATTTAGAATAAATACTGTAATGTTTCATAAAAAATAAAAAAATTGAGAACTTTTAAGATAAACTGATTTCTTACAGTTCTGCACAGTACCAACAGAGTTTGCATTTAAGTGTTCCATTTCAACGGACACTTTAATCCTGAACTGTAAAGTATGTGTAAATGTGTGGTTGACTTTTCCCCCCTCAGATTTGCCGGCGACTGAATGGAGTGCGCTTTACCAGCTGTAAAAGTGCGAAGGATCGCACTGCTATGTCAGTGACTCTGGAGCAGTGTCTGATCCTGCAGCACGAGCACGGCATGGCCCCGCAGGTCTTCACCCAGGCCCTTGACTGCATGCGCAGGTAACACCTGAACAACTGCCCGTTAATAAGCACTGCACGCTTTTGGGGATATGCCTCTGTTTTTTCCTCTCTTTCTCTTTCTCTTTTCTTCCTTTCTTTCTCCTTCTGCCTCAAGAATCCCTCCAGTGCTTCATCCCTCATTGCTTGTGGCTTCTTGGTGTTTGCACTAACATTTATTGCTTTGTGGCTTATGTGGCCTAATATGTTCATTACTTTTATATTTGCTCACTTGTTTAGGGACATAGAGTGTTTATTCCTTCCCACTCCACCTTTCCATCTTTCATCCACGCTCTACGAGAGACGTAAACACAACTAAATCGCTCCTGTAGAGTGAGGAAACTCAAACTTGAATTGGCTGATTTGTTTGGCTGTCTGCTTGCCAGATGTTCTGTGCTTTTAAATAAGAGTGTAGAACTGTCAGGTTTGTCCCATAATTTTCTCCTCTTGTCTCCTGTGCAATCTGAGGACAGATCTAAACAAACTTATGTTGTTGAATTAGTACTGAAAACTGTTTATCTGTCCTATGAAAACTGATGAAAGAGGCAAGATGAGCACAGGAATGTTTTGTTAGTTTTAGAGAGTCTCTGTAAACACTCAATTGTAACACTTTACAAGAAGGTTTAATTCATTAACATTAGTTAATGCCTTGGCCATTACTTTTACAGCATTAGTTAATCTAGATAATGTTACTTTCTATATACACTGCTGTTAAAAAATTTGGGAAAATTATGTTAGATGAGCTTTTTTGTAGAAAAAAAAAAATTATTCATCAAGAACTAAAGCATTGATCAAAAGTGACAGAGAAACCTCTTGTAAATGTTGTATTCTTTTGAACTTTCAATTAATCAAACAATCCTGTTAAAAATATCATGATTTACACAAAAATATTAATCAGCACCAAATTGAGCACCAAATCAGCATAGAAGCTATTTAAAATAATAATAGTATTTTAATATTTCACAGTATTACTGTTTTACTGTTTGTTCAAATAAATGCAACCTTGGTGAGCATAAAATACTTTATTTTATTTTTATCTTCTCAACCCCTTAACAATTGAATGTTAATGTATACTACTACATTTCAATTTGTGTAAATTATAAATTTTCATATCAACTTTATATTTATAAATTAACATTCACCTAGAGTAGATAAAAAACAAGTGTTCCTCATTGTTATTTCATAATATTTAATTAATTAACTAATGTTAATGAATTGTATGTTAAGGTAAAGTATTACCCACAATGCACTGTGCATGATCTGCCACTGCGCTGTGCTGCTGTCTCTTGTGTGCGTGTGAGATTGAGTGATTGTAAATGCATCTCAAAGAAAGCCAGCAGTCTCTCTATACCTATATATATTTTTATATATTATTCACAGTTGGATTTCCTTATAGATGCAGAGGCGCTGCACACAAGATTGCTTTTATGTTTACAGTCGGTTTGTAATGATGGCTCTGTTGGCCTGTTGCATGCTGATTTGCATGGCCCAGTACTGGCAGCAGCAGCAGCCCCCATACGCCCACTTCTGTCCAACATGGAGCCGTTTCTTTACTTTAAATGGCAAAGATGCAGAACATCACTCTTAATTTTCTCTTTCTTTATTCTCTCTCCTTCCCTTCTCTTTGTCTGTATTTCTTTTCCTACTTCACGTTGTCTGTATTATGTCTTTTGGAATTACTTTTCGTTTTGCATCCATATCCGACGGATGGATTCAACTCCTGTTCAACATGTCTCCACTTAATCTTCTCTTCAATGTTTCATTTCATGATTACTTTACATTAATGTTGGAACCACCTCCATGGTCACGTCACCCCATCCTATGCATGTCACCACATTGTGTTTGTCCTCTCTGGCCTTTGCCGCCGCTCCCTCCGTCCCTGCCCATCTCTGCAGCATTGGGACCAGGGAGGGGGTAATTCAGAAGAACCTGAGCGGCTTATTGCCCGTACGTGACTTCAGGCTGGACCCCAGTCTGCTCTACTCTCTGCCCCTTCTGGCCCTGAGCCCAAACCTGCTCGTCGTCTGGGTGTTCCTCAGCATAGCCTACCTGCTGGCCAAACTCCGCTGCAGCTGAGCCTGAGACCCCCCTTTTTCATTTTACTTTCTCTCTCTCTCTCTCTCTCTCTCTCTCTCTCTCTCTCTCTCTCTCTCTCTCTCTCTCTCTCTCTCTCTCTGCCTCACTCCAGCTATCTCAGCACCTCCTTTTTCTGTTTTTCACTTTTCCCTCCTGTGCGTGAGGAGCTGTTTGCAGACAACGCTGAATTCTCTCTGGTTTATTTCAGCTTTTCTCTCTAAAGGCACCGATATACTCATGCCAAAGAATTTCACTTACAAAATTAAATACACAACAGAAAATTATTGCAGTGAGAAAATAGCAGTTAAGAAAGCATCTGATTATTGTGGTTTTGGTTATGTTTGCATCAGCTCTGCAATTCGGCACTCCTGACAAGTCATGTATATTTATATAGCACTTTATACAATAGATTGCTTCAAAGCAAGCATCTTTACAGTATCAGTCAGTGTCACTTTCAATTAGAACAACAGCTTCAATATGATAAAGCAGCTCTCCAGTGTGTTCATGTTTTCACTCGTGTCTGAGCTCGACAAACTGAACAGAGGAAATTAACCAGAGAAGAATTCCACATCAAAGAAGGCGGAGCCTCAGAGCAATCATACCAATTATGTATCACGATCAAATATTAATTCGAAGGTGTTTACCAGCCAGAGTAAACTTTTCTTTGCAAAGCTTTTTCGAACTTTTGAAACCAACTTCGTTTTGACCTGACTTAGTTATATAAGATTTTGTTGATGCCAGTTCATTCTTTGATTTCGCTTGAAGTATATCGGGGCCATAACAGCCAGTCTAGAGGTCTTAGTATCTCTCTCTCTCTCTATCTATCTCTATCTCTATCTCTATCTCTATCTATATCTATATCTCTATCTCTCTATCTCTATCTCTCTCTCTCTCTCTTTCTCTCTTTTTTTTAAGTAATCTTGGATGACATAAGATAAAAGTTTGTATATTAATTTGTGACATATTACAAATATTCAGAATTATTTTAGAGGGTACATTGAACATATATATTTAAGACTGATTTATTTATTCAATACTAAATATTCTTATAATATAAAACTGTTTTATTTATGTTATTATAGCAAATTATTATTCAGCACATGCATATAGTGTGCTGGTGGTCCGTACAATATTTATAATAATGAGATATTGTTTCTGTAACAGTATCATGGAATTTTCCAGTGGATTTTTGTGGTCGATTTTGTCTTCCATGTATTTCTATCTAAATGCAGAGCTAAGGCCAGGCCAAAGCTAATTTCAACTATCATCGCACTTGCTTTAGAAATGTATTGCACTTTAGGGTGTTGAGTGTGTCAATGTCTTCCCATGTTTTGCAGGAAGATAACATTTGGTTCTTTTACCATGTTTGGTCTGCACTTACCCGTTTGCAGCCTTTCCAATGAAACTGTTAAATTTGGCCATATAAGATTGTATTTTCAGTCAGGGAAATATAAATATGCACTTGAGAATTACTTTTTCACTGTCCGCTGACAGGAAGCAAACCGGTTTAAAAGGAATTTTGTGTAAAGGAATGTTCCAGGTTCACACAAGTTCTTTTAAACACATCCGAGGCATGCGAACGATTACCACGGGCAATTTTCACTCAATTTGTAAAAACAAACAACCTTCTTAACATTAATGCAGTAACAATAAAAGTCTATGGTGCAAGGCACTAACATTAAAATACGCAATTTTGAAAGTACAACGACTGCTTCTTTTTACAAATTGAGAGACGTAATCAATGTTTGCTAGATGGCGTCAGATTCATTTAAACTTGGATTGAACCTGAAACAGTCCTTTTAAGATGTATGTTTAGATGACTAGATCATCCACGTGTTGCTATAAGTAAAGTGTCCTTATGCAGGACTAATGGAGAGAATGTGTTCTTTTGCCAAAACTAATCATGACGTACAGGCTGCAAATCTTCAAAATTCTTCCCTTATTTATATGTAAATAAATATTTTATATGTAAATATTTACCTTAATGATTAGAAATTACATCATTTTAAAGGATTCCCGGTTTAATCGTGCTTCCCTCTGTGCCAAGTTCGAAATGGCCTCTCTGTGCTTTGTAAAATTTGTCTGGCCACATGCCACGGCCAGTACATCTGCTGTTTACAAGTTAGCACTGCTTGAGTTTACATGCTCTAAAGAGCTTCCTGTTACAAGAACGTTATATTTAAAAGAAAAAAAAGAAATGTACATTTACCAGGCTTTCAACTGACCCACTAAAGATATTGAGGGGTTCATTTTGTAATGATGTTGCGGCTCTGTGAGTCTATTTTTTGCTCAGTTTGCTTAAAGTCAGAGATGACTTCCAGACTTTTTCCTGTTCGTTTTAAATCATGTTGGATAATGTTACTAGCTGTATTCTGTGAATGATTACATCTTATACAGTAAATTGGAGAAAGGTTTTGGTGACTGATTATGAAGTCTGTTTAGACAGTGACAGTCTAAGATACTGCAGGGTTTGGCTGAATGTCATTGGTAGGTTTTAACGAATAGAATTTAAGGATAGGTCTCAGGTTAAGTTTGATAGCTTTAAAGTTTGATCATTGGTTTTAAGTAGGGCTGCATGATTATGACAATATCAAGGATATGATTATCCCTTGATATTGTAATACTTATTTTATTATTAGTTTTATTAATTATTTTTTAATTTAATCAAATTTTTATTAAAACTCTTATTTATATTTATATTAAAACAGCTGCATGTTATTGCATACAGGTTGCAGTGTAAATTTGATGTTACTCTGTCTACATTACGAACAAGCTGCGCAACATCTATCCAAATAATTGCGAATTATTAACTGTGTTTTTTGCCTGGGTTCATATGCTTCTGCAAATTACACACAAATAACTTGTTCATTAGGATCTGTTGTCATCATTGATAGGCCCTATAGACTTAAATGCCTCAAAATCACACAACATACTAGTTTGTCAGCTATACTCATAATAAACAATAAAAAAAATTGGATTGAGTGTGCAGCCCTAAGAATCAGTTCTAGGTTTGAAGCTGTATTGGTGAATGTTTTGGGAATTGTGTTTTTTAATGAGTATCTTAGATTAGGGAATAGTTTTGTGGACTGATTTAATGAATTTGTTTGATTAATAAATAGGCGTAGAGCACAGCTCTTTTGATTTATTGGGCTTTCATGCTCAGAGAATCATATTTTATAAAGATAATATGCAGTGTTGTTTTTATGCTTCCTCTTACAACATTTGTACATTTTTAAATATTATTTCAATATTTTGAATCAATATTTGACAAATATAACCTTTTACTCAAAGATCAAAATAGATTTCTTAGTTCTACCTCGTTTTACACTTAAAGCGTATGAATTGAGCATACAGGCTCATTTAGTCTAACTAAAAGGTCTCTGCATAGCGAGGAACAGGTTTGATTTGGAAGTTATTAGAATGGATATTCATGAACGCATGGATTTTTTTTTTAGCTGTTAAGTGGTGAATTCACCCATAATTGGAATTCTTTTATTATTTACTCTCCTTTGTATGTTTCTTTCTTCAGTGAAACTTAAAAGGAGATATTTAGCAGAGAGTTCAAATTGCTCTTTTCCAGACAATTTTCTCATACGCTTTTTCAGTGAACAGCTTAAATTTCATTGTGTTTATCACACAAAGCTGCTGTATAGAGGTTTAGTAGACTTAAAGGGATAGTTCACCAAAAAATTCTTCATTATGTACTCACCTGTTGTCTTTTTTCTGTTGAACACAGAAGAAGATATTTTGAAGAATGTTGATAACCAGACAGTTGACTGTTGCCATTGATTTCGGAAGTCATTGACTTCCATAGTATCTTTTTTATCCTTTTTTAACTGTCTGATTACCAACATTCTTCAAAATATCTTCTTTTTAGTTCAACAGAAGAAACAAACTCATACAGGTTTGGAATAACATGAGTGTGAGTAAATGATGACCGAATTAAAATGTTAATTTTAAATTAAAACCCTTTAAGCCCAGAGTACACTTCAGCCGTCCGCTTCCCGCTATGGTCCGGTCACTGTCCGTGTGATGTAATTTTCATCATCGATAGTCACTGTGTGGACAGTGTGTGTGCAACAGCGCATGCGCAAGGTAAATGCTGAGACAGAAGAGTCCACTAGCTGCCAATACGTTTGTTTTGGTTCTTGTTCTAAACTTTGCATGCAATGGCGGATATGCTTCTTCTATCCTTCCGAGTGAATGCCCTGTAAATGACATGACTCATTGCTGCCCTCTGACGTCTGTAAAAAAAAAAAAAAATTAAAAAAAAAAATATATATATATATATATATATATATATATATATATTGTACTGCACACGTATACTTTGAAAGTTGTGTGGACACATCTGTGCGCGAGACAGAACAGAACACGGAAAATGAAGTATACCCTGGTCTTAAGAGTGGATAAGTCATATAGACTACTCTTATGGTGCTTTTTTTCAGAGCTTGATAGCCTCTGCTGCCAATCTACTTTTATTGAACATTTACCATAAGTTCCATGGAAGAAAGTGGGCCCTATCATACACCCGGTGCAACGCAGCGCCAGGCGCGACGCAAGTGTCTGCTAGTTTCAGCCCGACGCAGTTATCATTTTCACATCCTGCGCCACGTTGTTTAAATAGCAAATGCATTTGCGCCCATGGGTCTGTAAAAGTTGTGTTCAGGCGCATTGTTGGTGAGTTGCTATTTTGAGGCAACTGAAATAGACTGCGCCATTGACCAACAAAAACCTGGTCTAAAGTCTATGGCGCAGTTTTTTATTTATTTTTTGTTATTTAAAGAGCCCGTTAGTAATGTGCGCCTATCGGCGGGTCCAAAACGCACGTACATTCTGCTTATTACATACACAGGGACAGTAAACAAACATGCCAAATATTAAAAGTAAAAGGATTACAATGTAAAAGATTATTATTGTGTACATAAAGATATGGTGGAATCCGGCTTATCCCGTAGATGGTCTGCTCGCGTGCTTTAACCTCACACACGAGCAGATCCGTTTCCTCTCTGGAGAAGCGTTCAGTCTTTTCCGCTTGCAAATTCCGCCATTTGAATAGCGAATCCGCCATGGCGCGAGCGCAACTGGCTTTTTAAGGGAATGGGAGATGAGACTCTGATTGGTTTATTGCACGTTACACCCAAAACACACCCATTACTCATTAAGAGAATAGGGACAACCGTTTAGTTTTAGACCATGCGCTGGGTGTGCCGACCATTTTTCCCGCCGTTAAACTAGCAAAAGTTAAAATCGTTAAAATCGGGCCCAGTAAGTCAAATGTTTTGGAACGACATGAGAATGACAGATTGCACCGATGTTTCATTTCTAATTGAACAGTTCGACAAAGGCCTGCACTTTAAATAAATTGTACCATATCATGCTTACTGATATCATTTACATTGCGACTGTTTGCAACTCATTGAAGAAGTTTAAAGGAATTAATATTATGAATATCATTAAGATATTTATGTGAAAGCACATTTTTGAAAGTAGCAACAATTTCTATGTATATATAAAAGACGGTTGTGAAACAGAATTTTTGGAATCGCAATAAGAGGGACACGTGTTATAGTCGCCCTGATCAAATTTAATTATTTTCCATAAATAATTGTTTACCATACCCTTATTACACAGCCAATGTAGCATGCTGATCCTAAAGATTTCTTTACATTTTCGTCAAGTTTGCTTCAGAGCATTGACTTCCTATGTGCTACCTAAAAGAAATTCCTAAAGAACTTTTAGTGACCCGCTTTTCTCATCCCCAGAGGGATGTTGCATTAGCATTTTCAGCTTGAATGAACTGTATTGTGACGTGGTTTGTTTATGCTGCTTTTTTGATGGTGGCCACCCTCATTCTCTGTTCGCCCATAACACTCATGCTCATAACACTGCTGAAATGTCTGCTGCCATCTTTTGTGGCTGTGATAATTTTTGCTTGTGATTTTTCTAAACATGGCTTCATGTTCTGTTTGTTTTCTACTTGTTTTTACACACTCAATCCCGCCCCATTCCCCTGCCAGTGAGGGCTGCCGCCGTGAGAACACCACGAAGAACATTGGATGTCGCAAGTATGCCTTTAACTGTCTACAGCTGAAGGCCTTTCCTAAATATTACAGACCTCCCGATGGCACTTTCGGAAAAGTGGAGACTTAACGAAATGGCTCTTGTTTGGGTGTAATACAGAAAGATTATTAATTATGATGTTACACAAGTCCTGCACATTAGAAATTCAAGCTAAGCTACAGTAAATCTGCTCCACGCAAATGCTGTTTCAATTTGTTCCGATGGTTATCGCACATTTACATATCAAGCATGAACTTGAAGTGGAAATGTTGACTGCAATGAGTAGATGCAGACTACATATCTGATCAGTTCTCTTTCATAAGCTCAATATCATCAAACACATATGTATTACATGTAATGTTGTATTTTATCATATTGGCCCTCTGTAGTGCACAATGAAGGATTTAGTCATTTTCGCTGTGTATTTCGTAATCCTGGCCCTTTGTAGTGCATAATGGAGGATTTAGTCCTTTATGTTGTATTTCATACTGTAGCCTTGACTGTCTATCGCAAACTGTTGTGTGTTTAGTATGTTAAGCTACACCTGCTGCAGCATTATAGTTATCAGTCTCATGGCTTAGAGTCACATGACTCTTCTTGCCTTGTGTTCATATGTTTAGGCTCCACCATTTTCAAGAGTCATTTCCCGTTCCTCCCATTGACCAGCGGAGGAACTTTCAGGGAAATAAACCAGGTTCGAGTTGTTCATTTTTAAACCTCATACATTTATCCAAACTGATCATGCATAGTCCATCCTCTCAGTTTCTTCAACTCTGAGGTTGTTCTTCAAGAAAACAATGTCCTATTCAATAAAAGAAATGAACTACTGGCAAGTTTCTTCAATGGGCCAACGTAGAAAATGATAAAAGCAAAAAAAGTGAGATCAGTGTATCACTGTGTTCAGCTGGCAGCAATGACTCTGACAACTTTATGACATCTTTCTAATAGATGATGCTGTTGTTTTGTGCTGTACTTGTTTTTAACAAGAGGTACATTCATAAATGGAATTTCGATACATTAAGAGAGTACAGTGCTAAGCACTCATGAAATTGACTGAAATGTGAATCTGTTGCAGTCATGCAGATTATTTGTTGAAGGTTATTCTTTTGTCATGTGCATATCTCTGTTGTTTTTGATTCTGTTTTTGACACTGATGTTGATTCAATTATTGTATGCTTATACAACGTTATTTAAGAGCTCAGATTTTTGGATTGATGTTGATTTGTATTTATTTCTTTTTATGGTAATGACCTTGTGTCTTTTATGATGCCCTCTTAGATATATTATGTCTGTCTAGAACAGAGTTCTGCTGTATTAAAATGCTGTCATCAATATCTGATGCCATTAAAGAGAGAATATAAGACCATTCACGTCGATTGTGTTCTTTTTATCATGATAAAACTTTTCTGTCTTTGTTCATTTTGGGATGTTAGTCAGAATGCATGGTTATTTTTCTATGGTCATCAATGGGGAAAGATGCTTTCTGCTCATAATGGTGTTATAATACTACTACTACTACTACTACTACTGCTGCTGCTACTGCTACTACTACTACTAATAATAATAATGCTTATCTGAGTACCTGAAAAATACTTAAAACAATACATTTAAGGGATTTAAATAAATGACAATAAATTGAAACACTGGGGGGAAAATGGTAGCCTAAAAATCTGCTTCATGTGGTAAAATCTAAATTAATAGATTTTTTTTAAATGCTATTTAAAGTCCCCCTGTAGTCAATAATTTGATTCCTTAAAACTCTTCTTTGATCACCAAAATGACATATTTAAACATTTTTCCTTGAAAAAATAAATTATTCATGCCTTAAAATAGCTTGAATGTAACTCTACATTGCCTTATTTAGTATATGAGGTTCTATGAATATGCAAATTAGCCCCACCTCCACTCACTCACACTAGCTCAGAGATCCACTCGTTGACGATCACAGGTTGACGTGATTGGTTACAAGGTACTTTGTGATGTCAGAAACACTAGCGATTTCAAACCGTGTTTTTGAGACTGTCTTTGGTTCACTGCAGTTTTAAAGAGAAAATACTCAGCAATGGTGTTGACTTATGAATTTGCACATGGTTTGTCTTAAAGCATATTAAAAACACCACATTGACATGTAAACAACATTAAAAGCTAGATTTTCACCACAGGGGGACTTTAACATTATCGAATTAACCTAAATATATTAGGTTACACCAACAAAACTAAATGTAAGGGTAAGATCAGGCAGAAATAGTTCTTTAATGTAACAATTGCAGGTTATCACAATAAGGTTCCATTAGTTAACATGAACTAACAATGAAAAATACTTTTAAAGCATTTATTAGTCTAAGAAGTTAATATTAATTTCAACATATGGTAATAGATTATTAAAGTTGGGTAACACTTTATTTTAGTGTCCTTGTTACACGTTACATGTAGTTATATAGTTGTTACTATAAATTGTGCATCTAACCCTAAACCACACCCGTAATGTAATGTGTAATAAGTACGTTAATTACTGTTACTCGGTACTTAAATGTATAATTACACTGTAACATAGACACTATCGTGGAAATGAACAGTTGTATTTTTATTAGTGTTAACAAAGATTCACAAATACTGTAACGAATGTTTTGCACATTAATGTTAACTAATGGGACCTTATTGTGAACTGTTACACTATGTATATATATATATATACACACTCACCTAAAGGATTATTAGGAACACCTGTTCAATTTCTCATTAATGCAATTATCTAATCAATCAATCACATGGCAGTTGCTTCAATGCATTTAGGGGTGTGGTCCTGGTCAAGACAATCTCCTGAACTCCAAACTGAATGTCAGAATGGGAAAGAAAGGTGATTTAAGCTATTTTGAGCGTGGCATGGTTGTTGGTGCCAGACGGGCCGGTCTGAGTATTTCACAATCTGCTCAGTTACTGGGATTTTCACGCACAACCATTTCTAGGGTTTACAAAGAATGGCGTGCAAAGGGAAAAACATCCAGTATGCGGCAGTCCTGTGGGCGAAAATGCCTTGTTGATGCTAGAGGTCAGAGGAGAATGGGCCGACTGATTCAAGCTGATAGAAGAGCAACTTTGACTGAAATAACCACTTGTTACAACCGAGGTATGCAGCAAAGCATTTGTGAAACCACAACACGCACAACCTTTAGGCGGATGGGCTACAACAGCAGAAGACCCCACCGGGTACCACTCATCTCCACTACAAATAGGAAAAAGAGGCTACAATTTGCACGAGCTCACCAAATTTGGACAGTTGAAGACTGGAAAAATGTTGCCTGGTCTGATGAGTCTCGATTTCTGTTGAGACATTCAGATGGTAGAGTCAGAATTTGGCGTAAACAGAATGAGAACATGGATCCATCATGCCTTGTTACCACTGTGCAGGCTGGTGGTGGTGTAATGGTGTGGGGGATGTTTTCTTGGCACACTTTAGGCCCCGTAGTGCCAATTGGGCATCGTTTAAATGCCACGGCCTACCTGAGCATTGTTTCTGACCATGTCCATCCCTTTATGACCACCATGTACCCATCCTCTGATGGCTACTTCCAGCAGGATAATGCACCATGTCACAAAGCTTGAATCATTTCAAATTGGTTTCTTGAACATGACATTGAGTTCACTGAACTAAAATGGCCCCCACAGTCACCAGATCTCAACCCAATAGAGCATCTTTGGGATGTGGTGGAACGGGAGCTTCGTGCCCTGGATGTGCATCCCACAAATCTCCATCAACTGCAAGATGCTATCCTATCAATATGGGCCAACATTTCTAAAGAATGCTTTCAGCACCTTGTTGAATCAATGCCACGTAGAATTAAGGCAGTTCTGAAGGCGAAAGGGGGTCAAACACAGTATTAGTATGGTGTTCCTAATAATCCTTTAGGTGAGTGTATATATATATGCACAAATATTGTGTTACTCTGTAGTGGTAGTTAATTTTTTCTGGGCACCTTAAAGCATATTGTCTTAATATATATAAATAAGTACATTTTTATGCTTTAAGGTGCCCAGCAAAAATAAACTACCACTACAGAGTAACAAAATATTTCTAGGAATTTATTTATTTATCTTTTACTTTGTTCTTGTTTTTGTAAGGCCATTAATAAGGAGACCTGGTTTTTGGCACCATACTGTGGTGTAGTATCAGTATCTGCCAGCAAGAGGGGGGACATGCTGACCAGCCAATCACAACACGATTCCCTTTCAGCGCTCCCCTGATGAGCTACTGCTGCCCTCTTGTGTTCTGTAGGCGTCAGATCAGACACAGATTACATTTACAACAAACTAAATCTACTTCTATAGAAAGTATTTAAGTATGAGTATTGTGTTTGTAGCTTCATTCAATAAACAATTCACATTACTATGGTAGAGAAGAGAAAGGATGAACATGGAAGTAATAAACTTAAAATTGATCAAATATCAATGCTATACTTCTGATAAGTGTCTTAAGAGGAGTCGCACACTTCATGTACCTCAGAAAGTATAGGAAACAAGTAGAAGTGCAGATAAAGTGGCATGAGCTTTATCCTGTTGACTACACAGGACAAAATAAAACATAAAAAATCATTTGGATATAATAAAAGTGACACTTAAAAGACAAGTTACCTGTAGCAAAAAGAGACTTACTGTATAATAAAATAAAATAAATCTGAAATAAAACCTCAGAGGAGATAACAGCAATTCTAATGCATTTAGGCTACTAACAGTGCATTCAATACTGTACATTTATTTGGCTTCTGTAAGCATATGCAAGTTTCTCCTATAAGACCAGTGATATTGTACACAAGATATTATGCACACAAAAAAAAGAACAAATACATATATATAAATAAAATCCAAAAGTTGGTATATGAAATCAGATTTTTAGACAGTTTAAAGTGTTTGTTTTGGAAAGTATACAAGAGTATGCCATTTTTACATTTAATAGGCATTTATTGGGAAAATAAACTTAAAGGTCCCGTGACATGGATTATTTTATTATTTTATAATGTTTCCTGGGGTGCCCTTATAATATTAGTATGTTTTTAAGATCAACATTTTTAATAATTTAAAAATAAAAGGCATTTTTCCTAGCCTGATTTTAGCCTCTGATTTGAACGCTCTGTTTGAAGGGGCGTGTCTGCTGTGAGACTTCAGTGTAAAAGCCCACTGCTGTGATTGGCTGACATGCTTGCATATGAAATAGCTAGCATTACATGTGGAACTCTCTCGAATACTTTTACTATTACAGCTATTATACGTTTTTACTATTACAGCTATTGAGATAAACGAATTGTGAGAAGTTTAAGTATTTAGATCTATTCCCATCACATAAAAGGTTGCAGTGATGAGCATTGAGCAGATGACAGCCTGTTGATCGCGTTAATGAAGATCTTATCATTGCAACGCAGTTTCTGTACTCTCACTAATGATTTCACCAATGCAAACATGAGGTAAGTACAGCAAGAGCTTCGTTGTGCAGTGTAACACCGTCATTGATTTCATAACGAGTTTTGGCAAGTGTCCAGATAAACATGCGCTGTGTGATTGACAGCTTGGGTGATTGGAAAGGTTCTTTGATCTCTTTCTGTATATATTTTAATCAAAGTTTGAAAGTTTGAAATTATTTTCATCCTACCAAGAGAAACGATGTGAAGTTGATTGTTTAGTCACTGGCTTGATTTACTGATGCACAAACAGTATTGAACGATTTTGAGAGAAAGATTATCTGTCTGAACTTGAACAATTACACATCAGAAATTCACATAACCCACTGGATCTTCAGAGGCTCGGATGAAGGAACAAAAAAAATACTTTTGTGTTCATTTGTACATCCAAACACTGAGCAACTGCCATGCTTCGCTCGTTTGCAAGCCATGATGTCTCTCGATGAAAAACCCATATCGTGCTCGCGAAACTCATTTTCTCATGGGCGGGCCAAATTCTCTTTGCGGGCAAAGAAGAGAAAGGGGAGGTGACCTTTCTCCTTATGATGACATAAGGGGAAGATTTCTAGATTCGCCCGTCTGAGCTTTCATTTTCTCAAAAATACCCAGGGCTTGGTTTACACCTATCAAAATGTCTAGCCACTGGGGGACCATAGGCAGGCTAGGGGAACTCATATTAATGTTAAAAAAAACTCATTAAGTGAAATTTTCATGTCATGGGACCTTTAAAAATATTAAAATCAATACTCCATTACATGTGTGATTAAATTCAGACTGAAATCCTGAGCCAAGATTACTTCTTACTGAACTTTTTTGTCCAGTTTTTTATTTTATTTTTATTTTTTATGTAGGCTATATTTCCCTAATTAATTTGTTGATAGTTGTGGAATCAGTTTTGTTTGTTTAATATCCTTCAATATAAATATTTTGATTTCTGTACAGATACAGTGTGACATCATCAAATTGGAACTGATTATTCTGGTTCCATTACTGGTTCCAAATGTCTTCTTTTTTTTTTAGCACATTAAATTACAGCAAGATATATCTGCAGGATGATCTGTTCCATGTCCTCTTTGATTGTAGCTCAACGGCGGGAGACAAAATTGTACGTTCACATGATCATAAATAGTCATTTATTATTTACTTAAAGTGACAATAGCATGCACCCTTTGAAGGACATAAATG
This sequence comes from Leuciscus leuciscus, assembly GCF_965113295.1. Lineage (NCBI taxonomy): Eukaryota > Metazoa > Chordata > Actinopteri > Cypriniformes > Leuciscidae > Leuciscus > Leuciscus leuciscus. The sequence continues at coordinate 30,165,413 of NC_138738.1, forward strand.
GTTGTGTTACATATCAGCATTACAGCACCCATTAAGAGCCAGTATTTCTAAAACAATGTATTTCTAAAGAGCTAATGTCAAGAGTCCATATTCCATGTGAATAAAAATTTCAATATTTTTCTAAGGTTTTATCCAATTCCTTTATGCGTAAATCTTTTTTAATTATAAAAAACACTTCAACACTTTTTCTTTTGAGACTATATCCAACCACTGTTACCCAGACTTTTTAACTTATCTATCATGAACAAGGAATTGCTATCCTCAAAGCTGCTGTTATTACAATCACACCAAAAAATTGAAAAAATTATTTTATAATAGCTTTTACAATGTTTATCTTTGGTTGACTTGTGTTTGTAGCTTGTCATATTTTCAATTAAAATTGGCATTAAATTGCCTAAGAATCACCGCTATGTATTTTTTTCAAGTTAAAGGGAAAATGTTGTCATTATTTACTCACCCTTATGTTGTTCCAAACCTCTATAAGTTTCTTTCTTCTGTTGAACACAAAAATAAGAGATTTTGAAGAATGTTGGTAACTACAGTTGACGGCAGCCATTGAATTCCATAGAATTTTTTTTCCTATGGAAGTCAATGGGTGCTGTCAACTGTAGTTACCAACATTCTTCTAAATCTATTCTTTTGTGTTCAACAGAAGAAAGAAACTCGTACATGTTTGGAACAACTTGAGGGTAAGTAATGACAAAATGTTCATTTTTAGGTGAACTATCCCTTTAATATAATAAATACTTACATAAATCTCTGCAGCGCTTCTCAAGATATGTCTAAGATAGGTTACCCATCAAGATAAATCTAAAAGGGCGTCCACAATTCTTTAATAAAGATTATAACACAATGTGAGTGTGAATCACATTATTGTGCATAATTATGATTTACGAGTTTGTTCCAGCAATAGCGCCACTGTGTGGAAACAGGGTGGCGGCGCTATGCTGCTGTTGTTCTATCATAATTTATTTTTCTTTATGGTTTTATTAACAGAGTAACAAAAAACTTCATCAAAACAGCTATTTTATCATAGTAAACCTTGTGCTCTATCAGTTTTTGTTTTATTAGTTTGGTGAAGTAGACTTGTAAGGTTTTTATTTTTTTTTATTTTTTTTGGGAGAGTCACCATTCATTTAATTCTAACCAAAAACATTAACTGACGCTCATTGCGCCCACAGGAGTGCGCAGTGCCGTGGTGCGCGCGCACCTGACACCTGTCACACTGTGACGAGTTTCTTGCTCTTCTGATGCACGGGAGCAGAGCGGATCTTCACGAGCGCGGGGTAACACTCACACACATCACCGAAGCTGGATCAAGCCGTCCGTACCCCTCCAAACTTCCACTGGGCCGGGCCAGCAGGCCAGCAACCCCCGATCTGGACCGATGTGCTGGCCGAGATGTCTCGACACATTTATATTAGGAATAAGATCGGCGAGGGAATCCAAGCGCCTATATTTCAGGTGACCATGTTAAGACTTGAGATAAGATACACATTTTAAAGTAGCCTACTTTGTTCATTTTATTGGATAACTTTATAGGCTATAATATGAATATAATCGTTTTTGGTACGTATTTGCTCTAGTGCTTGTAAGTAGCCTACTCTCAGTAGAACTGTTGTGAAGGAGTTTTAACTGAAGTAGCCTACACTTTGTTTTAAGTGGCTTCGGCAATTTTGTTGTTTTTATTGTTTGGATTGGGGCGTCAAGGGCACTTGTATGAATTGAAGCGTTGAGACATTTTTACTACGCTCTTGTGAATACAAGGTTCGAAAAGGGTTTACGCAGCGATGCCACAAAGAACCATTTTTGGTTCCACTACCAAAAAAAATTACTTTAAGTGAACAGTTCTTAAAAGAACGTAGAATGGAAAGGTTCCGTAAAATAAAGAACCTTTGCTTTAAAGAGTGTACGCTAAACTTTATCAAATCACGTGAAATATTTGAAGCACAAGTAAATACCTATAGATGTAGTAGGCTATATAGAGAGTATAATGAAGGGAAACTAACTTAGATCACCTGACTACATGAAGAACAACCTTAATGGTGTGAAATGAGCACATTGACCTACTTTTTGGTGGCCCTATTAAACAGCCTTTAAAAAGAACAAGCTCTATGTCTATCCTCAACACTACTATTGAACTCTAGAGACGCCTAGAAATAGAAACAAATCAGAACTGACTAATTAATGTGTCCCTGTAGTGACTATTTTTTGTCAGCCCACCCCCTGTCTCTCTCTTGCTCCTTCAAATTTCCTGTTTATACAGCTGTAATTTTTTCTTCCCATGGGTATGGAAGGGTTAAAGGGATAGTTCACCCAAAAATGAAAATTCTGTCATAATTTCCTCACCCTCAAGTTGTCCCAAACGTGTATGGTTTATTTTTTATACTGAACACAAAAGAAGATATTTAGAATAATATTGCTAACCAAACCAATCCCCATTGACTTCCATAGTTGTTCCATAGTTTTTTGTTTTTTTTGAGTGAACTATCCCTTAAATAATTCTGAGATAACCTCAAGCAGAATGACCACTCTGTACTTTTTCTGCTTCTATACTGTTATAGCACTCTATTAATAAATTGCACCGATAATTTACATTGATGCAGGTGGCTCTTATTACCAAATTAACTTCCTTCATTAATTGCGTCAGTGCAATGTTTTCTGCTGGTACTCTCTCCCATCACCCAAATTTGGCTAACTATGTTTCTACTCAATGTATAGTTTAGTTATATTTTACCCTTTTCTAATTTATTTATTATGTACTGTACGTTTCTTATAACCTTGATAGCGGCTAGCAAGCAAATTTTATAATTTTGTCCAACAAATTCAATTCTGATCCTGCTCCTTATTCTGATTGTGAGCTATTAATATCAGTAACACTTATAATGGTCTGTCATTAAGGGATAGTTCACTCAAAAATGAAAATTTTGTCATCATTTACTTACCCTCATGTTGTTCCAAACCTTTATGAGTTTATTTCTTCTGAAAGAAGATATTTTAAAAAGAATGTTGGTGACCAGACATTTGACGGCACCCTTGACTTCCATAGTAGGAAAAAAATACTATGGAAGTCAATGGGTGCCGTTAACTGTCTGGTCACCAACATTCTTTGTTCAACAGAAATAAGAAACTCATACAGGCTTGGAATAACTTGAGGGTGAGTAAGTAATGACACAATTTTCATTTTGGGGTGAACTATCCCTTTAATAGGTAACTATGCAGGAAGTAATGCAGGTCAAATGAAATGAGTGGCCCTACATTAACACTTCAGCTACTACTATTATGGAAAAAAGTTTAACTAATCGGTTAGTAATATCATATGTAGGACTAAAATAGTTCCTTAAAGAATCAATAATTCCTGAATGTGATTAGCCTCATTAATAATCAACTATGACAAATTTTAAAGAATTACCAATTAATAACCAATCACAACATTACCGTGCATCTGAGATATAATCACTTGACTTTTTTACTCCGAATATGTTCATAAATTGCATCACAATTACTCAAGTGTTACCTAATCACTCTGCAGGAACTACTAGTGATCTAGAAAGTGAAAAACATGTTCAGAGTAAAAAAAGACACAGACACAGGTTAGTTTTGTGATTAGTAATTAATTGGTAATTCTTTATAATTTGTCATATTTAGTTAACAGTTCTTAATGAGAAGAATCTCATTCAGTAATTATTGATTACTTAATAAGGAACGTCTAGGTTACTTGTAAAGTCTCGGTTACATATGGTAACCCTCGTTCCCTGAGGGAGGGAACGGAGACGTACGTCGTGACTGACTGATAGGAATCTCGCTAGAGAGGCCAATCTACTTCGAGTGAAACTAAAACGAGCCAATACACATTGGCATGCAATCATTTGCATCAGCTGTTCAGCCTCGCAGCGCGGGTAGAAAATGAGCAGCAGGTGTGATTACATTTCAGTTTTTTGCTGAGGAGCCAAGCCTGATAAGCTGGCCACCCCGGCGGGCAGCAGCAGATGTGGCGACGGGACGTACGTCTCCGTTCCCTCCCTCAGGGAACGAGGGTTACCATATGTAGCGAGACGTTCCCTTATCGGTCGGTCACTTCAACGTTCGTCGTGACCGACTGATAGGAATCCTTACCAAAGCGTAACCTTACCATCCATCCTGATGCTTTGAGTTCTGTCCACGTACACATGCAGAGCGCGAATGGGACAAAGAGCAAAGCCAGGACTGGGTCTGCCTCCTCCACGGGCAGCGCTTGCAGATTCACTACCTGGTCTCTGAAAGGAGTGGTAGGAACCTTGGGCACATAGCCAGGCCGGGGTCTCAGTACAACATGGTTGTCACCCGGCCCGCACTCTAGACACGATTCGTCGACCGAAAATGCTTGCTGGTCCCCTACCCTCTTGATAGAGGCTAGTGCAATCAGCAGCAAAGTCTTCAAAGAAAGAAGCTTTAAGTCCGCTGACTGCAAAGGATCAAAGCAAGCATCCTGAAGTGCTCGAAGCACCAGGGAAAGGTCCCAAGAGGATATGGAGGGGGGTCGAGGAGAGTTTAACCATCTCGCCCCCCTAAGGAACCTGACGACCAGGTCATGCTTTCCAACTGATTTGCAATCTATGTGGTCGTGATAAGCTGAAATAGTGGCAGAATGTACTTTGAAGGTGGAGGGAGACAGCCTTCGCTCCAACCCTTGCTGCAAGAAGGAAAGCACTGACCCTATCGAACATCTTCAGGGGTCCTTTCTGCGAGAAGAACACCAATCTACAAACAGGTTCCACTTCAAGGAGTACGCACGTCTCATAGACGGCGCTCGCGCAGAAGTGATGGTGTTAAGTACCTCTTGGGGTAAGTCACCTAGAACCTCCGTGTCCCGTCCAGGGACCAGACATGGAGTTTCCAGAGGTCCGGACGCGGGTGCCATAGGGTGCCCCGTCTCTGAGTCAGAAGGTCCTTCCTCAGAGGAATGGGCCAGGGAGGGACTGTCATGAGGAGCATGAGTTCTGAGAACCAGGTCAAGGTGGGCCAATAGGGAGCCACCAGAAGGACCTGCTCCTCGTCCTCCCTGACTTTGCACAGTGTCTGTGCAAGTAGGCTCACTGGGGGAAACGAATATTTGCGGAGGTCCAGGGGCCAGCTGTGAGCCAGTGCATCCGTGCCAAGTGTTCCCTCAGTCAGGGAGTAAAACTGCTGGCAGTGGGAGGTCTCTGAGGAGGCAAACAGGTCTACCTGAGCCTCCCCGAACTCTCTCCAAATCAGCTGAAACGCCTGGGTGTGGTGTCGCCATTCTCCAGGGAGCACAGCTCGTGACAGCTCGTCGGCCACATGGTTGAGCACACTGGGGACATACATGGCTCGAAGCGACCTCAGATGCTTCTGACTCCAGAGGAGGAGATGGTGGGCGAGTTGTGACGTGCGACGGGAGCGTAGACCACCTTGACGGTTAATGTACGCAACGGTCACAGTGTTTTCCGTACGGACCAGCACGTCTCTGCCCTGTTGCGGCCTCTTTAAGTGTCTCAGAGCGAGACGTACTGCTAGCAACTCGAGGCAGTTGATGTGCCAATGCAGTTGGGGGCCCGTCCACACCCCTGACACTGCATGCCCATTGTACATATCACCCCAGCCGGTGGCAGAGGCATCTGTGAATACTACAGCATGCCTGGACACCTGTTCCAAGGGGACTCCTGCCCGCAGGAACGAGGGGTCTGACCACGGGCTGAAGGTCTGGTGGCACGCCGGTGTGATTGTCACCCGGTGAGTGCCGTGATGCCACACCCATCTCGGGACTCGGCCGTGAAGCCAGTGCTGAAGTGGTCTCATATGGAGCAGCCCAAGCGGAGTTACCGCTGCTGTCGCTGCCATATGCCCAGGAGCCTCTGAAAGAATTTCAGTGGGACCGCCGTCCTGCCTTTGAACGTGTTCAAGCAGTTCCGCACTGACTGGGCGCGTTGCTCTGTGAGGCGCGCTGTCTATGCGACTGAATCCAACTCCATACCGAGAAGAGAGATCCTCTCTGTACCTGAAGGCCCAGCTGGCTGAAGTGCCTGGGCACGAGGTCCCTGTGAGCACGAACATGAGGTTCGCATAACTGATCTCGAGAGTGTGCTAGAATGAGGCAGTCGTCGAGATAGTTGAGAATGTGAACGCCCTGTTCTCTCATGGGAACAAGGGCCCCCTCCTTGACTTTCGTGAAGACACGGGGAGACAGGGACAGCCCAAAGGGCAGGACCTTGTACTGATATGCTCGACCCTCGAACGCAAAGCACAGAAACGTCCTGTGTTGAGGAAGAATTGAGCCCTCTTCCGGGGGAGGGAGCGATGCGGTCACCGTCTCCCGAAGAGCAGTCCCATCCATCTCTGGGTCGCCCGTCCTAGGGTCGCTTGCTCTTGGCTTTACTGCTCTTCTTGGCGGGGGCCTGGATGGGTGGGGGGGCCTGCCTTCGGGGGGGCCTATTCAGCTCCACGGCGCCGTTTAGATTGAGGCTGCTGCTGTGGCATGGGAGCGAGGGCAGACGCAGAAGGCCGCCCCAGGCGACGAGCAGACTGAGGGGCTGCGGGCGGTGGGGTGGAGAAAGCAGCTGAGGCAGGATGTGCTTGATGGCCTAAGTCTGCTTTTGTACAGCCGAGAACTGCTGGGCGAAGATCTCGACCGCGTCGCCGAAGAGGCCAGTCTGGGACACGGGGGAGTTAAGGAACCAGAGCTTGTCCCTCATGTCGGCCAGACACAGCCAGAGATGACATTCCTGGACCACTAGTGTGGACATCGCACGACCCACTGACCGCGCGGTGACCTTCGTCGCACGAAGCGCGAGGTCCGTTGCGGCACAAAGTTCCTGGAGAACTTGTGGGTCATTACCACCCTCGTGCAGTTCCTTCAGTGCCTTGGCCTGATGGACCTGCAGCAATGCCATGGCGTGCACGGCAGAGGCGCCTCTCACCCGCGCACCTTACCAGCTGTAAGAACAGCTTTTTGTTTGCTCAAGGGCAAAAACAAAAAAATAGAGAAGGGGAGAGAGAGAAAGAGAGAGAAAAAGACTGCTCGCGCTGCTGTGTTGCCATGCCCGCACCAGAGTGGAGAGATCCAAAAAAGAAACTTGCTCGTAATAGTTCTCAAAACTCTTGTAGTTTAAAGAGAGCATCGAAGTGCTTGGCTCCGAAGCAAAAAGCTGAAATGCAGTCACACCTGCTGCTCATTTTATAGCCGCGCTGCGAGGCTGAACAGCTGATGCAAATGATTGCATGTGTATTGGCTCGTTTTAGTTTCACTCGAAGTAGATTGGCCTCTCTAGCGAGATTCCTATCAGTCAGTCACAACGTACGTTGAAGTGACCGACCGATAAGGGAACCCCCGTTCCCTGAAGGAGGGAACAAAGACAACGACAGTGCCAGTACATCCACCAGCTGGAGTGCCCTTGATTCCCACCGGAGGGCACTCCTTCTGTCTTGGTTATCTCACCATGGACTACATTTCCCACAACCCATTTCCCGGACTCATTATGCCTGATTACATCCACCTGTGTCTCATTATTTTTGTTAACCCTGTTAACTTAGTCATTCTTTGCTAAGTCTTGTATGTTGGTTACACTGAAATTCTGAGTCATTGTATCCTGTTCCTCCTGTGTCCTGGTTTCTCATGTCTTGTTTTTTTATCTTCTGCCTGTGATTTGTGGAATTCTGTTTTGGTCTACTTTTTGGACTTAATCATTGTTTGGACTGTTTGCTTGTGTATGACCTGTGCCTGGTTTTGGATTACGATTGTGGATTACCCTTATAATAAATACTGCATTTGGATCCTCAACCTTTGTGTTTCCATGCTATTCCATGCTATTCCATGGTATTGCTAATTTCACTGACCTCCCAGACTATACTATCATTGACTTCTTTTGTTATGGACTCAACAACCCGTTACAATCCACACTGATCCGTGTTGGTACTCAAGGATCACTGAGTGAGTTCCTAGATTATGCCCTTCAGTTGACTGGGTCCTCCTTCACTGTTGGGGAGGTTAAGGAGGACATTTTCCCTGAACGTTTTTTGGGAGGGGGCAGTACATACCAAGCTCTGGTGGCCACGAAGCTTGACACATCACGGTTTCAAGCAAGTCCAGTTGTGATGGTCACTAGTCCTGTGTTCTCAGTGCTTTCCAGTCACAACATGGCCGTTGCACCAGAGCCTGTTCACGACATGGTTGTCACACCACAGACTGTTCACAACATGGTCTCAGGATTACGTGAGAGTCAGTTAGGCTGAAGTCCAGGCACCGAAAACGCCTGCAGGTCCCCTACCCAGCAAAGGCTCAAAGGGAGCTTACTGTAGGGCTGTTAAGACCAGAAAGAGGTCCCAAGGGGGGATGAGGCGAGATTGAGGAGGATTCAACCTCCTTGCGCCTTTCAGGAACCTGATGACCAGGTTGTGTTTTAGCGGCCACATAGACTTTCAGTGTGGAGGGAGACAGCCTTCGCTCCAGCCTTTCTTGCAGGAAGGAAAAGACGACTCTGATCGGGCATTTACGGGGGTCTTCTCGGTGAGAAAAACACCAGGCAATGAACAGACTACTTCAAAGCATAAGCATGCCTCACAGAGGGGGCTCTAGCTGAAGTAATTGTGTCTACTACTGCTGGGGGTAGGCTACTTAAGTCCTCCATAGTCCATCCAGAGACCACACATGGAGGTTCCAGAGGTCTGGACGTGGGTGCCATATGGTGCGCTGTCCCTGAAAAAGCAGATCCTTCCTTAGGGGAATGCGTCAGGGAGGGATAAGTCGTGAGGAGCATCAGTTCTGGAGCATCAGCTGGACCACCTGGAGGTGGAGTCTCCCAGAATGTGACCTGAATGTGTCACCCAGAATGTGAATGGCACGAAGCGACCTGAGTCGCACGGCACCCCAGCCGGTGGTGGAGGCATCTGTTGAGACAACAACATGCCAGGACACTTGTTCTAGGGGGACTCCTAGCAGAAAAACAAGGTCTGATCACAGGCTGAAAGTTCGGCGACAGGCCAGTGTGATTGTCACCCGGAATGTGCCATGCCCATCTCGGGACTCGGTCGTGTAACCAGTGTTGAAGCGGTCACCACGGCTGTGGACATAATATGGCCCAGAAGCCTCTGAAATAGTTTAAGTGTAGCAGGCCAAGGCACTCAAGTCCAACTTGGACTTGAGTGACCGAGTCCAACTCCATACCGAGAAAAGAGATACTCTGCATGGGGGAGAGATTTTTCTTTTCCCAGTTGACCTGAAGCCCCAGATGGCTGAGGTAACTGAGCACCAAGTCCCTGTGTTAGTACAACTGATCTCGCGAGTGGTCCAGGATCAGCCAGTCGTAGAGATAGTTGAGGATGCAAACACCCATCTCCCGTAGAGGGAGAAGGGCGGCCTCCGCGACCTTCTTAAAGACACAGGGTGATAGGGACAACCTGAAGGGGAGGTCCTTTTCCTGATATGCTTGTTCCTGAAACGCAAAGCGTAGGAATGATCTGTGTCGATGGAGAATTGAGTCATGAAAGTATGCGTCCTTCAGGTCGATCGCTGTGAACCAATCTTGGGGGCGAATGCATTCAAAAAGGCGTTTCTGCATAAAACCCTGATCTCATATTGGCTGGAGGGGCTGCTTCACCTTCCTGCGGTCTGCTTCACAATGTGGCCTGGGTGAACACTGCTGTGGCCGCCCGGGAGCAGAGGTGGAGGCAGAGGGTGCCCTCGACGACGAGCATGCGGCGGGGTAGTGAAAGCAGCAGCAGACAGCCGGGGCAGGATGTGTCTATCGCCTCTGTCTGCTTATGTACTGCTGAGAGCTTCTGGGCGAAGTTTGACAGCGTCGCCAAAGAGTCAATAAAGCGAACTTTGTCAGCTTCCCTCATCTCAGCCAGGTTCAGCCAGAGATGGTGCTCCTGGGCCACAAGTGTGGACATCGTCTACCCAACAGACCGCACAGTGACTTTCGTTGCCCGGAGGGTAGCAGTCCGTAGCTGTGTGCAGCTCCTGCATCAACCCTGGATCAGAACTACCCTCGTGCAGCTCTTTGAGTGCCTTGGCCTGGTATACTTGCAGGAGGGCCATGGCGTGCAGGGCAGAAGCAGCCAGGTGGCAGCACTTTGTGGGTAAAGCTGCATCGCAACTGCACATTCCACCTGGGGAATCTCCACTTACCCCTTGGCCTCCCCGCCATCGAAGTTAGTGAGAGGTGTCAGAATGGTTTCGGGCAGAAAAAGGGGCCTTCCAAGACTTTGTGACCTCCTCATGCACTTCGGGGAAAAAGGCACTCGAGCGTAATGCTGCTGTACATGACTCATCCACTAACAATGTCTCAGCGTGCTTACGTCCCAGACACGTGAGACAGTGATTGTGACTATCAGAAAGGGCCAGGTAACAACCTCATCAAGAAACACATGGGTGGAATGACATCTTGAAAAAGATGCAACATCACACCCGTGTTTACTCTTTTAGAGGAAAAATCTCTTTTGGGCTGAAGTGCACAGGGGAAAGGTCACCTGCACAGCGTGTAGAAATTTAATTTTAGAGAATGCACAGTGTGCAAAATCCTCCTTAGAAGGTGACCACCACTGACGCACCATCACACCAACACATGCAGAAGCTTCTTCCTGGTTCTGTTAAACCACTTTAAGAGATGACAGCAGAGCAGAATCTTCTCCAGAAATGCTCGTCTCCGAAGCGAAAGCTTAATAAAGTCCCGCATACTTCCTTATATACCCATAGCACAGGGTGTGGTTTGTGATGCAAATCTCACTCACCAAAGTCCATTGGCTTGTTCTGTACCACTTGAAGGTGATTGGGCTCTCAGACGAGATCCCAATTCGTCAGTCACTGATGTAATGTCGAAAGTGACTGACTAATAGGGAACTATCTCAGTCCTGAATTTGATATTTTGTATTGATTATTTAATCTTGCTTACTAATTAGTTAATAGTAGTAGTTGAAGTGTTAATGTAGTACCACCAGTAGTTGAAGTGTAGTACCACTCATTTGTCCTGCATTACTTCCTCCTGCATAGTTACCTATTAATGCCAGACCATTATTCTAAAGTTTTATGTTAATATCAAATATCAGAAACATGATTCCATTAACATATATAATAATATTATATTCTCAAAAGTAAATGGTTGGGAAAGGATTTTAGAACAACCATATCTGAAACAATTCATTCATGTTTTTGTCATTGCTCCCTCTACAGGTGAACAGGGGAACATATTCACGCCGTAGTCGACTGAAGAGGTCTGATGGCAGCACCACCTCCACCAGTTTTATCCTGAGACAGGTAAAGAAATTGTCCATTTCTGGAAGTGATCAGGTAAAAGGCAATTCTCCCCTTTTTTGGCTCAATTAAATTATTACTTGGAGATTAGTCACTTAAACAGTAGAAATAGTAATCAGACACATTTAATGTAGCAAACATACTGTCCTTATTCTTTGTTTTGTTCAGATAGGCTTAATGTGCTGTGATGCATGCCTGTTAAAACATTTATCTTTTTCTTCCAATTGCAGTATAATCTTTTGTCACAGATCATAATGCAAGTTTGTTTAGTGACGTTTATAATTTATTAATTACATTTCTATATAGTGTACATAAATATTAAATATATACAATTCATATTTACATCATCCAGACCTCATGTGAGATCACACTAATATCCACTATAGAGAGTATGTAAATAAAAGTGGTAAAAACAGTAAAAGATTTGTTTTAATTAATTAATGTAATATATAAATAAATGTGTGTGTGTGTGTGTGTGGATAGATAGTGCAGAATAATGATTAAATGAAGAAAATATGATCATTGCAAATAAAGGGGAACATACTGGAGAAAAACTGACTGTACATTCAAAAGAAATGACAGAAGGAAAGAGAGAATGAAAGAGGCAGAGGGAGGCTCTCTCTCTCTCTCTCTCTCTCTCTCTCTCTCATCATCATTCACAGTCAAGGAGAACACACGTCAGCAGCAGCTCTGACTAGAAGGCTGCTCGACCAATCAGCATGCAGCTGGTCAACTGTGTCATCAGCCTGAGATTGAGGAAGGGTTCTCTCTCTCTCTTTCTGCCTTACCCTCTCTCTCTCTCTCTGATGCGGGAGCAGCGCCGTGCCGTGTGTGTGTGTGTGAGCGTGTTGCTGAGAGATGATGAAACGTCCGCGTCAGTGAGCCGTTGGGAAGCTTCTCCCTGCCTGAGGATGTGAGAGAATTGGAGGCTGAACGAGGGATCCACTCCATCCTGCAGGCAGAGCCGTCTGCACAGGCCTGCTTTCCCTCTTTCTCTCTCTCTCCATCCTTTCTCGTGAGGCATCTCTCACCCTTTTTTTCCCTCCTTGTTCTTCCTCTGTGGAACAAGGGGATCGTCATCCCCCCATCGATTCTTTTTTTTTTTTTGGTGGTGGCTCCCTCCTCCTCCTCTTCCTCCTCCTCCTCCCCCTCTCTCTCCATCTCCACCACCTCCTCCTCTTTTTTTTCTCTATTCTTCAAGAAGACCTTTTTGGAATAGCAAACCTCCATGTATGACAATTTGTACCTGCATGGATTTGAAGACTCGGAGGCGGTGAGTTATTTTTCTCTTGATCGGAATTGGCTACGGCTATATATAGTGTTTTCCCACTGGCTATATGTGTGCGTGCGTGAGCGCGCTCGTGTGCGTGTGCCGAACACTGGCTCAGCTGTGCTGCACATACAGGGCCTGCGAGACTCAGTGTACCATGATTTTCTAAGATGCAGCCCACCAATTTCCGTGGGTGTACTATTGGGAGATGCTCATCAGAGACTTGTGTGTGTATGTGTCTTTCTATATGTGTTGTTAATAGAACACACTCATTGAACATTAACTCCTATTCCATACGGCGTGTTTAAAGAATGCTACAGTAAAAAAAAAACACGTCTCATTAATTATTTTTTTATTTTTTTATTTTTTTTCAGGATTACGTGGCTTTCTTTGTAGGACCTACCTGATCTCCTTAAGGTTGAAAATGTTTCAGGTGTTATCATATAGGTAAAATTGTAAAGCTTCATTTACTGTCTGGCTGTTAAAGGGGCCGAGCCGTTTCTTGCTGATGTGTAGAATGTAATGAGTCACATGGCTTAGGCGCCCCACTTGAATGCCTTAAAATGAAATCGAGCCAGAAGTCTGGAAAAGCCATCAGGAATTGTGTGTGTATGTGTTAGAGGCCCATAGAACCCACTTTAATTCCCATCAGCTGTGTATATATTTCAGTGTCCTATATGTATATAGACCATCTATTTAAGATACAGACTATAATCCATAAACAGGTTCCTTTGCTTTTTTGAATAAACATGGTATATGATGTTGTGTAACTTTTTAACTAGGGCACATAAAATCATTGAAAATTTCAGTTACACTTTAGATTAGTGTCTATTTCTCACTATTTACTACAACTTTTGCGTCAATAAACTCCTAATTACTGCTTATTAATAGTTAGTAAGGTAGTTGTAAAGTTTAGGTATTGGGAAGGATTAAGAGATGTAGAATATGTTCATCATGCAGAATAAGGCATTAATATGTGCTTAATAAGTACTAATAAACAGCCAATATCCTAGTAAAATGCATGCTAATAAGTAACTAGTTAACGGTGAGAATTGGACCCTTAACACATTAAGAACGATAACTATAAAGATAACTATATTAGCAGACGATATCGTTCTGTTTATTCTTAGCATGTGTCTGTCACTTCAAACGCTCGGGCTTGTTACAACAGGATGGATTCTGATTGGCTGTATATGTTTTTATGGTTTCTCAGCTTGGTAGAATAGTTCTGAAAGTGATTCCAACAATATCGTTTTACTGTGCCGTTATCATTATAGCTGTGGTGTGGACTCTGGTATTCTTTAATATTGAGAATGATTTTAAGAACTATATCTTTATCGTTATGCTTATAGTTATCGTCCTTGGTGTGAATGGGCCTTTAGTGTTACCAAAATTTCAATCAGCAAGCATAATTTTGTAAAAAATTTGTTTGTAGAAGTTGTGTAACATAATCTGTGTTCATATGACTGATTTTCTACATACTTCCAAATTGGTGTCTGGGAGAATATATATTTGTTTACTAATAAAATGCAGACCCATTTGAACCACATTTGCTGCGCTTTGCATTGCAAACCCAGTTGAATTGTGGCTATAAAGCCTCTAAGCTTAAAAAAAGCTTAGTTTAGTTGAAGAGAAACCTGTCTGTTTAACTTCATTTTGGGCCATTATCTCTCTTCATGATGTTATACATGAGTCTGTACAGGCCCTCCGAAGTCACTCTTCAGCAAAAAGACTGTTATCTCGTCAAAATCGAGGATGAAAGCCATTCATTTGAATTTTCGTTTTTTGCTCACAATCATCACTTCTGCGGCGGAAGATAAGCAAACTTGTGCATTTTTTGTTTCCCGAATCAGGCGTTTTGTGATTGGACTCACCGGCCTCAATTGGGTCCCTGCTGAAGTAAGCTTGTGTCGAGCGGCTGCCTTCAGGGAAAAAGTGTTTCGCCATAGGCAGCGTGCTGAAATTTTTTAGCCGACTGTGAGCCTTTTTCGCTCTCTCTCTCTGCCTCTCTCTAATGCGATATTGACCCGATCATTCTTTTCACTGACTTGAGCTAATGTTGTTTCCAAATTGGATTAACAGAATACAGCTTCCCAGCTTCGCTTCGCTTTGAGCAGTATCTCTCATTAATTAGAGGACTATGCACTTGCTGGTTGGATCTTCTTTATTATCTTAAAGGGGGAAAGTGTGAATGCCTACGGTATATGTTTTTATTTAGCCGATAGGGATCAGGTGCGTCTCTCTTGAATGTCATGGAGCCATCTGAGGACTTTATGGAGATTTCAGGTGAAAATGTCCAGATTATGTATTGTGAAGTTTTTCATGGTCCTGAGAAGCCAGCAGTGAAGGTATGTATTCTTAAAGGAAACTATCTTATGTTTTCCGCATAGGAATGCTGAGAGGATATCCTAGGGTTGAGTTTTTACTTTGGAGTAGTATTTGTACTATTGAAAACTTTTTACTATTTAGAGTAGTTGGTTGTAAAAGATACGGAAGTAATAAGGAACTTATTGATGGATGATGGAAACGGATGAGGAGACACGTTGTTGAAATGAATGTAAAAGGTTTTGGAAGCTCATACATTTATAGTTTTTGGTTTGAAGATAATGGGTTTCTATCCTGTTGATAAGATATGACATTTCATAGCCTGTTACTCTATTTTAGGATTCAATATGTCTATATTTGTCTCAGACAGTGACAGATGCCTCAAGGTGGGAATTACAGTCCAAATCATTTGAATGCATGCACTGTTTTAAACTGTGAATGTTCATATTCAATTATTATTATATACAAAAATATGTGATGACTGATGTTCATCCATAAAATGGTGTGACATTTTACATGTTACACATTACACATTTGTGTAAATAATTGCTATACCAATAACAAAAGAAATTACATATGAAATACATGTTTATTATTACCTAGTCAGTTAGTAAATGTATCTGTTATTTTTAAAGACTATGTAATGTAGACTGTGAACAAAAGGATCTTACCTGAATTCACCTTCAGCTCACAGGTGTATTTGATGTTTGCTTAAGGAGTGTGTATCTCTATGGATGACAGCTCTGTCTAGTTAATAGAGGTACAGGTGGGGTTTTTTGCTGACCTTTGTTTGCGGTGGTCTGAATAGGCAAACCTGAGAATCACAGACGTAATGAAAATCCAGCAGACCAGACCAATGTGCATAATGACCAAGGAAGATGGTTCAAGGCACTGTAATAAATAAAAAATCTCTGAAATTTACGGTAAAAACAGCAGCTGTGATTGACAGAACTTTGCTGTAATACAGTAGCAACATTTTAAGTTTTATAGATTGACCTGGGTAAAAAAATAAATAAATAGATTTCATTAACAGTGAACTAAATCTGAAACTGAAAAACTGAAACTAAAATCTGTTTTTATTTTTACTTTTGTAATTTCTGCATAGTGCCAGCCACTTTAAAAACAGGTGGTAAAGAGAAAGCCACGTAATAAATCAAAGTTCATAGCTTTTCCACGAACTGCGGTAAATACTAATATATAGAAGGTGCACAGTGCCATACACAAACACAAAACACAATCATGGTAGCACACATGACACTAAACATTTAACAACATAAATAATAAGAACCATATAGACTAAAGAAACTTAATATTAGCCAATTAACAGGTTTTACTGTAGCATTTTTACAGTCTTTAACCATTGAAATTGCAATAATTTTTTATAATCTGAAGGGTCTGATCTTGTTTTTTGATGCACAAATGTGGTCAAATGTCAAAATGTATTTCTACAATAGGAAAGATGGTTTCAGGTAAATCTCTTTTTTCAGTCATTCTCCATTTTGTAAAGTGGTATTTTTTTCCACTTTTTGCACAGCTGTCCAATTCAAGGTTATTCAAGGTTTCTTAAACCCAAAACAAACAGTATTCAGTTTTATATGGCAATATTCCATCCTAACTCTGACCTATAGAATTAAACATTTTACATTTTTACATTTGGCAGACGGTTTTATCCAAAGCAACTTGCATTGCATTCAAGGTACACATTTGATTTCCCTAGGGAGTCAAACCCATGACCTTGGCATTGCTACTGCCATGTTCTGCTGATTGAGCTACAGTTTTTGATACTATACCTTTAAGACTTCTATATGTAAATGTCCTTGATTTTGATTGGATCCACATAGTATTTCAGACTGTCTTTCATTAGGGCACACCAAATAATCTGAATACTGAACAGATATCAACATGGAAGAGTTAATGTTACTGAGCTGATATTTCAGAGCAACCCATGTTTTAGGTTTTCATAAGTGATCTGGGTGGACTAAGCAAGGAAAATGTAATTTTAATAACTTCCCATGTAAAGCCATTACTAGACTGCATGCATGTAAGTAATTTAGTATGTGCCTTCTGTTGGCAGGGTTCAGCTGATTCCTACACTAGCAGGCCGTCTGATTCAGATGTGTCGTTGGAGGAGGAGAGGCCGGAGGGGGGTAGTCAGGGCCGCCAGGAGCGAGAACAGCAGGCTGCTCAGCAGTTGGAGAGGGCAAAGGTCAGGACAGACACAAATCACACCTACTACATATTAATATGTGGAGTTTATCATATGTAACACACACACTTTATATTGTAATGCATTACCCCAACACTGTGTGTGTGTGTGTGTGTGTGTGTGTGTGTGTGTGTGTGTGTGTGTGTGTGTGTGTGTGTGTGTGTGTGTGTGTGTGTGTGTGTGTGTGTGCGTGCGTGCGTGCGTGCGTGCGTGCGCGCGCGTGCGTGTGTAGGCTACCTACTTAATTATATTTTGGGGACAAATTTGTACCCAGGAGTGACCAAAACCTGGCAAAATATCCAAAAACCTCCCTTTAGGGACATCCTCATTTGTAAATCTGGTATAAAAATAAAATTTAAAGGTTTTTAAAAAATGTACGTGTGTGTGTGTGTGTGTGTGTGTGTGTGTGTGTGTGTGTGTGTTCTTATTTTTTATATATTTATTTTGTTTCTAATTCTAAAAACATCGACTTCCAGGCCAAAGCGGTGGCCTTTGCCGTGAAGACGAATGTCAGTTACTGTGGTGCGCTGGATGAAGATGTGCCTGTGCCAGGAACTGCCATCTCATTCGATGCAAAAGACTTCCTGCACATCAAAGAGGTACTGTGGTCTGGTGGCCCATTAGTGAAAGGGTCACTACTGACTCACTGATGACTTTGAATATAGAAAAAAAATCAAGTCAAAATTCATTACTAAAACTGGTATCAGTGGTCAAACGCTAAGAGGGGATAAAGTTTTTCCAAGCTTTTATTTCTTTTGTCCTTTCTCTGTTGCATATGCAGAAGTTTAATAATGACTGGTGGATTGGGAGGCTGGTGAAAGAAGGCTGTGAGATTGGTTTTATCCCCAGTCCCCTGAAGCTGGAGAATATCAGAGCACAGCTGGAACAGAAAAAAAGCCGTGTACAAGGGTAAGCAGACACAGAACATTCTTACCTAGTTGACGGAGCATTTGATTTTCCACAACCTCTTGGTCCTTAATCTTTATTTTTTTTTTTAAATCAACCTGGCTATGAAATCTTGGAGAATTTTCCAAAAATGTGCACCATTACATATTTCTAGGCTCATTTTTATATGTAATTTGATCCATTATTAAAACATGTTTTTGATGCCCTTTTGAATCTGTAGAAAACCAAATGCTCTATAGTTGCTATTCTATAGATACTATAGATTCTGTAGATACAGAATATTGCATATTAGTCACTGCATGCCTTCTTTTAGGACACAATAGACATTTTTAAATATATTCTATATATCCCAGTCTGTACACCTTACCATTAAATAAGTGTTGTGGGTTTGAAGAACAGAGGTGGCCTTTTAAAGAAAATGTACTTTTGCCGCAGTAAATATGGGAGAATAGCATTGAAATTTAAACCCAGAGGGTATTATGGATTTGCATTTCAGTTTCACGCTAGTTCTGAATTTGTACCCTTTTTATTTTTTCTCCAGTTCTATGCAATGTAATCTGGACTGTTATCTTTGCCAAATACATCATGACTTGAATTTGACCCCAGATAATACATTTAATCACAGTTTACTGTTCTTTCATTGCATGTCTTAGCTCCAGTAATGCAGTACCAGAGCCAACCTTTTCAGTATCAACATCGATATCTAGTCCACAGTTTATTCTGGCCAAGAACCACCGACTTAGAATGTTTGATTGAAAAAGCAGAGCATTCGATCATCATTTGTTTTTGTTTTTTGTCTGTTTTTTGTTTTGTTTTGTTTTTTAATGTTTGATGTTTAAAACCTGGGGAAAATATTTAAAATGTTAAATCAATGATGTTCTTGCCAAGAACCACCCACTCAGACTGTCTGTTTGAAAAATCAGAGCATTCAATCATCATTTGTTTTCGTTTTGTTTTTTGTCTTTGTCATTGTTTTTGTTAGATTTTTGTCTTGGTTTAATTTTGCTTTGTTTTGTTTGATGTGTTAAATATAAATCAATAATACAAAAATAGTAGAGAGTGTTATAAAATAGTAACCCTTTCAAATAATGGTACCACAGTCTGTGCAAGTTGTTGTAGAACTAGAGCTGAAGAAATAAATGTTGTGGTAACAATTAGTAATAAATACAGATTTTTCTTTCCCCATGGACATGACTACAGAATATACTGTTGTGCACAAGGATATACTTTTTTTAGTGTCTCACTTGAATATCTTTTAAAGATTTTAAGGTATGAACCTCGCACACTTTGTTTATTGTGGCAGCCTGGTACAATATAAACAAGTCTTTTTTCCAGGAAGACTGATACAAATGTTTGCACAGTGGAAATTGCATTGAAGCTATTTAGATTTGAGCTTAGAATTTTGGAGAGCTCTTGCCATTTTTGTATAAAATATGCATCAGACCTGGTCCATGGGTGGGATGTCTGATGCTGAGACTACCAGATGAGAGACCCAGCATCAAATTATGAGGCAGTTTACTTGAGACTTGAAATACGGTGGAATTGTTTGACATAGGTGACACCAGCTCGCAGTTTGAAATCGGATGACTGACCCTCAAACCCAGGTGACTATCGATAACAATTCTACATGCAGCATCAGTTCTAGGTCATAGTACTACATGGACAGTGACATAGAATCAGTGTGGGTCTGACCAGGTCTTATGCATTAGCTATTAGAACTTAGAGATTATAGCATGTAATATTAAGATTTAGAGTAGTCCGCTTGTGTGTTTGGAGTCACAGACTAAAAATTGTCTATCTCTTTCTCTGTTTGTCTGCTCATCTCTTTAGTAAGTCCAGTGGAAGCTCGTCCTCCAGTTTGGGGGATGTGATGTCATCAGGTGAGCCAGTGATTTGGTGGGGGTGGGGCTTTAGGAATTGGGGGAGGGGTTTCAGGAATCTCCCCGAAAATAAAACGGAATCGTAGGCAATTCGTCAGTGGATGATTTTACTTCAACACTGTCCTGCGTAAGGCTAAAGATCAATCGAGCAGCTTCTTGTGAGCATGGGACAGTAGACCATGAATGACTTGAATGGCATTCTCAAATTTGAAGAACTTGACATTACTTTATTCTGACTTTCTTTTTTTCCCTCTCTTTGTACAGGGAAGCAGAAACAGAAAGTGGTAAGTGTATCCACAGAATGGAAGAATCCCCACCTAACCTTCCTGTCCAGTCACTGAGGAGACTGTCACCGCTGTCTTAAACACAAATTCCTCTCAAGTTAAACTAAACTCATTGTGCTTAAAAACTAGTTGACGTATTGAACTGATATTATGTAAGCATTGTCCTTTACGCTGTGCTTTGTCATTTGCCTATGATCTCATATGCAGACTGAACACGTGACTCCCTATGATGTCGTGCCTTCCATGAGGCCTGTGGTGCTGGTTGGTCCATCCCTGAAAGGATATGAGGTTGGTTGTCTCAAATGATGTTGAGGTGTATCGTCATTAAACAGAAAAATGCTTTTGTCCCAGATCAATCTGGAGAGTTTTTACAAGGCGAATCAGCGAATTCATCATAAAATAACATTGAGCAGAAAATTCCCCCGTCAAGGCCGTAGAGCTGACGTTCTTTGTTTATGACTTGCTGCGCGTCTGTGTGTGCGCATCTTGCGTTATTGATACCAGCAAAATATAATATCTATTCCAGTCTCTCCATCTCCTCACACAGAGAAAACAAAAACATACTCCTCCTCTCCGCCGTTCCGTTACCACGGCAACAACCTTCCGGGGTCCAGGAGACGTCAGTGCTAGAAAGTAGAGCACGGTTTGAAATTAGAAAGAGACAGAAAAGGGAGAGAAGAACAGGAATGGTGATGGAGGGAGGAAATCTGTGAGAGACAGAAAGACGGCAAAATGAATACGAAAAACAAGTTCCTTTATAAGGCGTAACTAGATGCAGGTTTGCTTTATTGTAATGATTTAATTTATTCACGCAACTGCTTGGTGTTTAAATTACAGTGATTTTAAGTCAGTTTATGCATTGATGAGACAGGAGTTGTTTCCTTAAAACAAAATTAAATGTTTAGGTCTGTTCCAAAAGTTGCCTTGCTGCCTACATGCGCAAATGACTTGTAAGGCAAATTCTTAACCGTCATGGACCCTTATAAGTGACCAATTTGAAACGCTTAACATATTTGGCACACAAATAACACATTGCACAGGAGACTAGCAATTTATAAAGTACAACTGTCGGGTTTTAGGAGTAAAAACACCCATTCATTTTCTCAATAGGGGGATTGATTTTGAACGATAACTCGTAAACCGTTAAAGACAGACCAACTGTGAGCTACATGGTTGTTAATAGATGGTGTATGCTTTTGTTCAAGCCATCAGCCTGCATTATTTCAACTTTTAAAGTAATTGATCAATAATTGTTCAACAGCAGAATTCCTGGTGAAAAACTGCATTACCCATGATTCTGTAAATAAATCTCCACCAATCAGAAAACCATATAGTTTTATATTTCTGTTTTTATTTCAATGCTTCATGGGATTTAAAGCTTATAAAGCTATGTAGTTTTGTACCTTTGTCTATTTTGTCTGATTTTCAAATAATTCTTTGCTTTAAATTCTAAGTGTTGAGATTCACTTTGTAGCTGGTTGGTTTGTTTCATGGCTTTTAACTCTTAAACAAAGACTTTTTTTAAATCCCTATGAGAAAAATGAATGGGAAAATACGCCAGGAACCAAGGCTGCTGAAAATGTAGGCGAGGTGTTGCACTCTTATTTCAATAGAGTTTGACGTTAACATGTTGCTCAGCTACAGTATAAGCTACAATACCTTAATGAGCATTAACAAGGCACACGCAAACATTGTTTTAGAACAGAGCAAATGTTATTATTTAAATATGAAATTGTTATATAAATGAGTATTTAAGTTTAGATGTTTTAAAAATAAGCTTCATATCTTTTGTACAGGTCACTGATATGATGCAGAAAGCTCTTTTTGACTTCTTGAAACACCGGTTTGATGGCAGGTAAGTAACAAAAGTGGTTTGTAGATGATTATCAAAATATCATCTTCCTGCACAACTCTTGTAAAAGATGGAGATTACAAACAGGGTGTCTGATATGTTATAATTACAGATTTGCACTGCAGCTATCTACAGATCATGTATTTATCGTCCTAGGATAACTATCACACGTGTGACAGCAGACATCTCACTGGCAAAGAGATCAGTGCTTAACAATCCCAGCAAGAGAGCCATTATTGAGCGCTCAAATACCAGATCCAGTCTTGGTAAGATATAGAGAGAGCCTAAACATAACTGACAAAGGGTTGTTAAAGAAATATTCCAGGTTAAATTTAAAGTGCCCCTATTATGCTTTTTCGGATATTTCCTTGCATGTCGTGTGTAATGTAGCTGTTTGTAAATATAAAAGTTCTGCAAATTTTCAAAGATCAAAGTGCATGATAAATGAAGTTATTGCCCAACACTGAACTGACTTCAGCTGAACAATGACACTATTTTCTTTTTAGAGCTGCTTTACAGCTGAATTAAACTCTGTTTGCATCATTGAATCATTATTTTCCTGTTGATCACTGTAAAGCTGCTTTGAAACGATCTGTATTGTATAAATCACTATAAAAAATAAAGTTGACTTTAACTTGACTCCCATAAGAAAGAACTGATTCTGAACTGCCTTAAACGAGTCGTCGGTAATTCCAGTCTTACTTCCTGCACGAACCTACGTAGGTTTGTAACAAATTTGCATAATGTCAGCTTATGGTCTTCATTGGCTGCCCGTGAACGTCTAACTTTGACCCGCCCTCAAATACTGTAGTTGTAGCTGAGGCCTGGAAGATTTTGGTTTGTGTTGTCGAGAAGACATGTTGAGAAGACGTTGTTTTCTGCACTGTGAATCCACTTTCCATCAGGCTCAGGCTTGAATTAATACAGTAAAACCGACACCATTGTTAGTGTTCGTATCACTGTGTATAAGTGCTGATCAAGCCTCCGGTGCTGAAATTCAGATATAGCAATGGGCATTTAATTTCCAACACGTGCTGTAAGCGGTAGACCAATCACAACAGACTGGCTATCTGACCAATCAGAGCAGAGTACGCTCTCGGAAAGGAGGGGTTTAGAGAAACTGAATTCTTTATCGAACCGTTTCAGACACTGTAAGAGAAGTGGTAATGCTGCAATGTATATTATGAGAAAATGAAAGTGTTTTTTGCCCTTGGATGCATGTAAACCTATTGTAGGAAACCTCCAAAATGAAATTAGGAACCTTTAAAATAGCATAATAGAGGCACTTTAATCCAACAAACTGCAATCAAATGCAATATACAATCGTATACACCACATTCTCAAGTGTCAAAATGAATCACTTCCTTCAAGTCCTGCTTTTTTTTTTCTATTAGTGTGCAAACTTTAAACTAATATCTAACTCTTTCGGTTATATGCATGTACAGCTGAGGTACAGAGCGAGATCGAGCGCATATTTGAACTAGCTCGCTCACTCCAGCTGGTTGTGCTGGATGCAGACACCATCAACCATCCTGCTCAGCTGTTGAAGACTTCACTAGCACCCATCATCGTCCATGTCAAAGTGTCCTCGCCAAAGGTGCGACATTCAGAGACGCTCTTGTGTCATGGTTTTAGTGTTTTACTAGAAAAAGATCAAACTTCAAAATCTGAGCTTACTGTTCTTGCTGTGTAACCAACTCTTCTGTTCTGTAGGTCCTCCAGCGGCTCATCAAGTCCAGAGGAAAGTCGCAGAGTAAACATCTCAATGTACAGCTCGTAGCAGCAGATAAACTAGCACAGTGTCCTCCGGTGCGTCTTCCTTTACGTACAAACCAGAAACACATGGATGGAAAATACAGAAATGACTCCAGCTTTATGCATTTTTAACCTCAGGCGGTTACACTTTATTTCCATAGTCCACTTTAGCTTTAACTAACTATAAGTAACTTTGCAACTAAATGTCAACTAACTCTCATTAGAGTATTAGTAGACTGTTAGGTTAGGGTTTGTTGAATAAGTTGACAGTTGATACTTATAGTCAGTAGAATGTCTGTTGGGGACCATTCAAATAAAGTGCTTCAGAAAGTCTACTTGACTGGTAGTTGAAATGTTGTAGCAAAGTTACTTCTATTTAGTAAAATGTCTAAAGAGGACTATCGAAATAAAGTGTTGCCCATCACTTTAATACTTTGTCAATATTTTTGAATGTGTTTCCTTTTTAACAGGAGATGTTTGACATCATCTTGGATGAGAATCAGTTGGAAGACGCATGCGAGCACCTGGCGGAGTATCTTGAGGCGTACTGGAAGGCCACCCACACCTCCAGCAGTACCCCACTCAACCCTCTGCTGGGCAGGAACCTCGGCCCTGCTGCCCTGGCCCCTTACACTACGTCTGCCATATCCGGCCTGCAGGTGCGCAGTCACACACACACATCACACACAGATGGCTACTTAAAGGGTTATTCCACCCAAAAATGAAAATTCTGTCAGTAATTACTCACCCTCATGTTGTTCCAACCCCGTAAGACTTTCGTTCATCTTCGGAACACAAATTAAGATATTTTTGGATGAAATCTGAGAGCTGGCTCACTCCTTCTGCTAGGCAATTTCATTCTGCCGGCCCAGAAAAGTTAGTAAAAACATCGTTAAAATAGTCCAAGTGACTACAGTGATTCAACCTTAAGTTTATCAAGCGACGAGAATACTTTTTGTGCGCAAAGAAAACAAAAATAACGACTTTATTCAACTATTCATTTTCTTCTGTGTGGGCCTCTGAGTGAGTTCACGAGAGCACCACAACGCATGCACGAGAACTGAGAAGATGACGCTCGCTGGGAAAGTGTGAAAGGTAAGCCATTCATTTTGCGGCATTGGTAAGGCACTATTACGTTTTCTCGTTGGTTTCTCGCGATTCGGACATCCAGGAAATGCACACTTTAGAACCATTTTAAACACTTCATCAAGACCCATTTGCATCATCTTCACTCACTCAGAGGCCCACACAGAAGAAAATGAATAGTTGAATAAAGTCGTTATTTTTGTTTGTTTTTTTGCGCACAAATAGTATTCTCGTCGCTTGATACACTTAAGGTTGAGCCACTGTAGTCACTTGGACTATTTTAACAATGTTTTTACTAACTTTTCTGTGCCGGCAGAATTAAATTACCTAGAAGCCTATGAAGGAGTAAGACAGCTCTCAGATTTCATCCAAAAATATATTAATTTGTGTTCCGAAGATGAACGAAAGTCTTACGGGGTTGGAACAACATGAGGGTGAGTAATTACTGACAGAATTTTCATTTTTGGGTGGAATAACCCTTTAACACATGGGGCCAGATTTACTAAACAGGGCCAATTATCATGAGAGTGATTCCAAAAGGAAAAAAACGCTGATGGGAGTGGAAAGTTCTGCATGTGATCTACTGACGACGTGCAAATTAAAGAACACAGATGCAGCTGGATCATTTTCATAATGACAAACGCAATATACCAATTAGTGTCTGGTTTAAGACATATAAATAATGGCACAAATACCAGTAAATTGACTAGCACAAACCTTAGTAAATCACCTTGCATGATTAATTTAAATACTCTCCTCCCATAAATTTAGCATCTTAAAGGGAAACTTCTATAAATGCATATGCAATAAGGTCAGCTGCAAAAATAACCATGTCCACGCCTTTTCAGCACTTATTTAGATTTTATTTTCCTCTAAACCACTTGCACTTTCCAAAATTTTGATCCTTGACGCGATCGTGGCCAGCAGCCCAAAGTTGATTCTGCGCTAATTTGATCTAATATTTGATGTTTTTTAAAATGTTGTAGATTTAAGTAGCAAATGAGAATCACAAAAATTATTGAATATATTTTGAGACAAAGATCTTCTTAATGATTTTCATTAATGCTAATTAAAGCAACAGTTTTTCAATAAGGGATGAATATGTAAAACGATGTATTTTGGGTAAAAGGCAGTCCTGCTGTCGGGGCGAAAAGCACAATAATTAACATGATAATAAACAGCTGGCTGGCTTTTCTGTTTGTTGACATGGCATGTTCAGATTCACATGGTAAATATCATAGTAAGTTGAGTGTCCACCTTAGAGGTAATCACCATATTTATAATGAAACCATAAAAATATGATATTAATCATATCGTATAATCAAATATTTATTGTTACTCCTGTAAATCTATATTAAATTGTTATGAGATCTCCTTAATAATTCCTGCTTTCAGAATCTTTTTGAAATAATTTTGTTTCTGTATTTTTTACAAATATATTTTGATATGAACATATTTTAATGACAGTATATTTAAAATGTATTTATTTATTTATCAAAATAAACAGAAAATAGTAAAATAATATCGTTTTGAACAAGTATTAACTTAGACATTATTCAAAACATATTATTTTACCTAATGTATTTCTATAAATAATGTGTGCCTTTTGCCCCATGCTGGTGAGCCTTTCATTTACTCACCCTCAAGATGTTCCAAACCTGCTTTCTTCTGCTGAACACAAAATAAGGTATTTTGAAGAATGTCGGTAACCGAATGTCTGAATTTTTTTATCCATAAAAAAGTCAGTGATGTCCATCAACTTTGGTTGTTTGGTCACCGACATTCTTCAAATGATCTTCTTTTGTGTTCAGCAGAGGAAAAAAATTCCCTTTGTGTTGTGAGCATAAATAGCTTTTTTTATATATAGGGTACAATGGGGCTAAAGGCACACCTCAAGAAAAATGTGCTTTTCACTACTCCCATTTTCATTTTTGGGTGAACTATCCCTTTTAGTATCAATGCTGGCTCTTACTTTATTTGGTACTTGTACATCAGAATCAACAGGGACAAAAAACACGGCACGCCAACCACACCGGGGACAACTCCACCCCCAACGAACGGCGCAACCTGATGACCTCAGATGAGAACTACCACAACGAGCGAGCGCACAAGGGACGTAACCGGGGCTCCTCAGGCTCGCAGCACGGGGGCAGCGGTCGAGACCACCACTACATGGAAGAGCAGCAGGGCTACCAGGACCCCTACCAGGACACCTACAAGCCCCACCGCAACCGCAGTTCCCCAGGCAGCTACAGCCAGGACTCACGACACCGGCTCTGAGCCACCCTGCCCCGTTTCGTCCTCCAAGCCTGAGCCACAGAGCCACCGAGCCAAGATGGCTTCTGTCCACAATTGTATACATCTTCCATTATGTTTTCCTTTTGTTAGGGTCTCGTGAGCTACAAAGCAGAAACTGTTTAGCCCCTCCTGAACCTTCGCCATCTGACCAAAGCCTGCATTTCCACCTGCTTATTCGAGGCTCAATGTGTCTGCCCGGGGAAAGAGGACCTTTTAACATGCAATTGGAGACAGTTGTTATGCTTTCACATGTTAATATGCTTGTTGACTTTTCGTTTTGTCTATTCTGTTGAAAAAAGGCAGGTTTTCCTTCTTCCAAGCAACCATTTAACTTCAAAATGGAATTGAATGATTGGTTGGCCCTTAAAAGCAAATATTCTGTGAAGCTAGCAATAGCAGAGAATCGGAGAGTTTCAAAGGGTGTATGCAGGATCCCTGAAAACCGAATAAGGAGCTCAGTTAGTCTTTATGTCATTATTGCCAGCATGTTACCTGACCGCATGCTACCCTTGTCATTAGTGCATAACTTGAGCGGACAGACCAATAAGCAGGACTCAGAGAAAGTGGCTGCCAAACTGGAACATTTCAATAATAATGTAACACAAACCTACTGCCAGCTATCTTTTTGTTACAGAAATGGAATCTTAAATACAATGATCTTTGGAGTTTTCCAAAGCCTCGAAATCTTAGGCAGAGGAATTTCCACATAACTTCTGCCGTAAACAGCAGGAATCTCAGATTGCGCCACAGACAGCCACTCATCTGTGCAGTTTAGCATGACGCACTGCATCCAGTGCCATGGACTCGTTTCTTGCCAGGCATTCATTTCCAGTTAGGAAGACAGCTTAAAGAGATGCATAACATAGGAATGCTGAAGAACAAAAATGTCGCTGTGATCTAGTCCTCAGTAGAGTTAGCAAAACTTTTTATGATTCATTTTCATCATTTAAAAGCAGAAATGATGGCACTTTGGTACATTGTAATTTAAGTAGATCAATCTTTTCTCTAAAAAATACCATCAAAGACCTCAACACTAAATGTAACTCTAGGATGAAAAGGTTAGTTTAGCTCTGATTCTTTAGGAGTGACTGGCACCCTGTTCTCCACCCTGCCAACTGGAGCAGCTGCCGTCCAGATCTCAAATTCTTACAAACTAAACCCGCAAAGTGTTGTTTTTCTGATAATACGTTTTCAGGGTGAAAGGGACTGGTCAAGGACAAGTAGATCCTCAAATGGAAGCAGTTCACACCTAGACCTGAAACTTACAGACACAAGGCCTTGGCAAACCATGGATTTCCTCGCCTGCATATTCTCGCCTTATTGATTTATGCTAGTTTGTGCATTTTCAAAAGAATACATTTTAAAGAAAAAACTAAACTCTGAAAAACGAAGGGCCGCAACGAGTACATTCTGTATGCATTTGTCTATGAGCATGCTTCTCTGTTAATTATATAATGAGGATGAATGAACATGAGGAATTTGGCAGTCGATGCCAAAAATGGACTAAACAAAAAATCTGAAATCTCTGAATTTGCTGCCTGAGACAATCAGATGGAACTTCTCTGTAAAACCGGAACGTTGTTCATCCTTTCCCATCATCCTGCTCTCTCCCGTTTCACAGCAGCTTCATCTGAGCTCCAGACAAAAGAATAAAAATGTGTAATTTTTTCCTTTTTTTTTTTTTTGGTGAAAGTTGAAAATTGAAGATGGAAATGCAAAATTGCATGCATATCATTTTAATTTATTACAAATTTGAAAGAAAAAAAATGTTTTATGGAATATAATTGTGTAAAAGGCAAATCTAGCAGTATTTAAGTTCTTTTACAAAAAAGAAAAGAAGAAAAAATAAATGGTCATTTTGAAACTGTCATATTTATTTATTCATTTTAGATATTTTGGACCCGTTGGTTTATTGGCATCTCAAAGGACATGGTAATACCATGGTAAGGATATAGTATGATGAGTGACTATTAAGCAGGTGCATTTTGAAAAGCTTATTTTAAAATACATTTCTATATGGTTTAAAACACGTGCCAATACTGCATTGTACCATCTCAAGGTACTAATATACAATAAGCTATATGAAAGTTTACAGGACTCAAATTAATAAAACGGTGATGTTTTTTTTTTTTTTAAACGATTTAATACTTATATATTTGTTAACTGTACAAAATCATTGCAACAGGATTGACAGCTTGCAACTTACAAAAACACAAATTAATAGAAATAGAGATTGGCCTCACAGAATTAATATTTTTTCAGGAAGCCACGTTTAAAAATACATAAAAGTTAAATCAATTACACTATCGAGGAACACAAGATGGGTTTTGTAGAATGCCCCAGGTATTGTTAGACCACAACAACCAAGGAAAGTGACTTTTATTACTTGCATGCTTTCTAAAATAATTAGAAATAATTAGGATATACTTTGTAAAATATGCAAATATAAAATGCTTATATAGCCTACGAGGCTATGTCTTAGCATTTTATATTTGCACATTTTACTAATTAAATCCTTTAATATAGGCCTACAAATTATATTCCTGTATAGGCTACAGCGACAAAAATAAATAAAAATGAACTGAATGTTGGGACGGATAGTTAAGGGACAGAAGCCAACGTAGAAACCATCTAGGCCAGGATGCACCTCAAGAATCATATTATTAACTCAATATACAGGCTTTTAAATTATGGTAACTTTTTATTGTCGAGTTTGCTAACGCCGTCGTCTTGTTGTATTGTGTTAGTTTAGTAAAAGCATCCGCTGAAGTCTATTGCAGATAAATATGCATACATGCGTAGGCTATAGCTAGTTGCAGACGCACAGTGCTCTCGAGGGTTCACCGACCAGATTTGACCGTTCCAATATGGCGGATGGCTTTAGCATAACGACCATATACAGTATAAGAAGATAACGACCCCTAGATAATCTGTGGATTCTATAGGTAGATCTATAGGAATCTATGTATGTATGTATGTATATATATATATATATATATATATATATATATAGAGAGAGAGAGAGAGAGAGAGAGAGAGGGAGGGAGAGAATGACCAGTGTGTGCAGAGCTGTAATCTACACACAAGATGGCGACTTTGAGTAAGAATTAAACTACTTGAATACCTACAAAACTTCCATTTCTGACGACTTTATTATTATTCTAAAATGTTGGAAAATATATATTAAATAAATAAATAAAATAAAACATTGAGTATGTGTGTCCTACCTTTGGATTGGAAGTTAATACAAGCAGTGGCTTTCTGACGAAACAAATCATGCACACTTCTCACAAAAATCCATTCTTGTTTCGAACAGTAGGCAGCAGTGTTGTCTCGAATGTCACTGGTGTAGCCTACCACTCCCTTATTAGCAACCTTTTCTCCTCCCTCTCAACCTATTTCCCTCCCCTTCCTCTAAAATCTAGATTAAAGGCACTTTGTAGTTGTAGCATTCTTTAAAGAGACTCTGTAGGACAGAATGTTCCCTCTGTGGCTCACACAGAACCCAGAAGAAGAAAAAAAACATTGACTTTGGTTCATCCAGTCTGTTGTTTGTCAGCCTGACAGAAAAATCCAACTTTTTGGGAATGCAGAAAGCACAGTTATGGATATCCCGCTGAAGAGGTTATCTGGCTTAAAAGCGAATTATAGTTCTCTGACTCCAGATTTTCTTTAATAGGGTTAGTCGTGTGAGGAAAATAACAAAAGCACTTTGTAGACAATCTGCTGTTTAATGCACAACACTTTAAAATAAGTACTTTTGGCTTTACTGATGACATCAACATCTACTTTTTAAGGAAAGTGCTCTTTGTGGTTGCCAGGCAACGTTTAATTTTCTCTCTTCAATGAATGAGATGTTAAGTGCTCGTATTAGAAATGGCCACATGAATAGCTGCATCACACACACACACACACACACAATTTTTTTTAATAATTGGCAATAACATTGGTGAAAGTGTTGGGAAATATGAATTAAAATTTTACCAGAAATTAACGTGTTTGATTTACCTCATAAAATAAGTATATTTAAACAATAGCAACATATGAGAGGTGTGCATGAGAGACTGTAAACAATAACAACATATGAGAGGTGTACATGGATGGCTGTATGTCATGCCTGCTAGCCCTTTAGCCATTACTGTATTCACGACACTTGCCTTTGTTGCTTTTATAAAACATTTACTGCATTATAAATAAAGAAATAAATAATGACACATTTTCAATAGATCTGTTCACAGATATACACTACAAGACACAAAAGTTTGGGGTCAATGTTTTTAAAAGAATTCTCTTATGCTCACCAAGGCTGCATTTCTTTGGTCAAAAATACAGTAAAAACAGTAATATTGTGAAATATTTTTCTCAATTTAAAAAAACTGTTTTCTATTTTAATATTTTTAAAATGCAATTTATTCCTGTGATGGCAAAGCTGAATTTTCAGCATCACTTCATGCTTCAGTTTCAAATGATCCTTCAGAAATTATTATAATAGGCTATATTATATTTCTTAAATTTATCAATGTTGAAAATGGTTGTGCTGTTTTGTGCAACCCATGCTACATTTTTTCAAGATTTTTTTGATAAATAGAAAGTTCAAAAGAACAGCATTTTTTTTTTTATAGAAATCATTCAATTGTCTTTACAATCAATTTCATGCATCCTTTCTGAAAATATAAACTTCTAACTTCAGACTATTGAACGCTAGTATATATTCTGCCAACTAAACAAAACGAATTATCCGCTACAGTGAACAGGTCAAAGATGTTTCTAATGGCGTATAACAAGATTGGTATGCTATAGAAAAATTTGTTTTATAATAAATGTTTTTGAGGATTCTAGAACTGGCAAATGACATGCAAAACATGGAGGGGTGCTTACATAGAACTAACTCTTTTTTTGTTGGCAAAGACAGCATAAACATTACATAAGCTGTGTTGCCTCCTCTCACTGACATTGGCCCGAGGGAATGCTCATCCATCATCAAACAACATCTAGCCTTACTTACTGGGCTGCAGACTGGAACATGCTCTGCGTGGATCCATCGAAATCTGATATTTTTAGCACTGAGGTCTCTAAAATTAAGTCAAAAGTGAGAGATTGATTTTCATGGATCTTTTTGATCAATATTATATATAGTCTAACATGGGAGGTGGGGTTCAGTGTGAAGCGGATGTATGTTTTAATGCTGTTACACAATACATGCTATTATAAATGGAAACTATTATGTGAGCCTACAGGCTCTAATAGAGAGATGGCAGTACAGCAACATAAGCACAGATGGTCACACATTTGGGTTTCATGATGAGTCCAGTCACCTCAACATGAGCGTGAAAAAATGAAGCCTGTTACCACATGTCCAGCCTCTTTTTCTGGTTTACTTAGCTCAAGAGTTCTACAAAGAATATAGAATATAGTCATATTGACCGTATGCGCCAGAGAAACAAGCTCGCAGCCATCTTTAGAATTTTGCCTTTGAACTTCCATTCTTACACCCCCCAACTGGGGTAAGTCAACTATTCTATTTAAAGGTATAGCGGAGGATCTTTCCAAATTTTAGATAAGACCCGCCCTCTCCACTTTTTGAAAAGTTTGATTGATTCACCAGAATGATTGACAATTAGGAGGACCAATAGTTTAGACTACCCACCAGGAAGTAAAACATCCTCCGCTATACCTTTAAATTAGAATTTTGACAATTTAGTTGAATAATTGAATAACCGATGACAGACAAAGGAGAATCCCAGTAAAAGAGATTCATCTGAAAGGTATTATTCTGTGACTTATATAGGCATGTGAACATTTACATATTTAATTGCCCATTTTTTGAATAAAGATATGTCATAATAGTAACACTATGAATGCAACTAACCTAAAGGTTTTAATGAAAGCGAAGATGTCTGAAATGTACATCTAATTCATGGAATACTGAATAATAACCCCATTAATTACATTAATTATTGACACTAGTAACAAGTAGTATAGCGGGGCTATAGCATACATGATGTCAGTGCACACAAGGATAGAGAAATATCTGATTGAATAAGACGCTTAACAAAAAACATAATATCTAAAGTCCCTGTGGAGGTTTGAAAATCCAATCCTAAAAATTACAGTCGTTCAAAGCAATATTTGCATTCAAACAGGGTAAAATAGAAGTTAAACTTAATCAACAGAACTTAATCGAGGCATAATGTTGATTCGATGGATTAAATGACCATAAATGATGAGAACGTCTTTACAGCTCAAATAATATACGTTTAAACAGAAGAATCATGCTGCTATCGGAATTATTGTAAATATGAGTTTCCGAGTTGAAAAGTCATATTTACTACTGGGAAGCTCTGGGATAATTGTGATACCCAAGTTCCTGAGTTGGGTGGGCAATAACTTTAAACATGGTGGAGGGGAGAGCAATTGCTGCTGTGCTTTATTAGTTTTTTCCACAAGGGTTTTTTTCACCTTGTCTTGTCGTTAATCATTTGAAGTGTATTGTAGCCTATGTTTTATACACCGAAAATAGCATGTATTTGAGAATTCCAGAACTGTCAGCAAGCTGACTACCTTCTTCTGTGAGAATATTAGATTACTAATATTAAACTATAGGCGTATACCGTAGTAAATCTAGATAAGACAAAAAGACAAATTTGGTATTTATGTATACTCAATAATGAAATTTTGCTCATTTTTAACCAAAGATTTTTCTTGTAAACTTAACATGATGCATTAAATGCTTCACAATTCTGCTTTTAAATCCTTTCAAAATCTGCCTTATGTTCTTCCATAGAAATTGCCTCACTGTAACCTTGATTTTGCTCCTTTTTTAAAGAAAATGGGGAATGAGTGATATTTGTGTGGTAATCAACATTATGCCACAGTTGAGCTTAACTTGTATTTTCCTTTAAGTTAAAAACAGGCTAAAACCTAAACCTGAGACCTGCAATAGATGAATATTATGAAGTTTAAAGTTCACCCATTCGAATTTGCTGTGTTAACATGTTTCGCGTCTGTGTCAATAATAAGCCTATGTGCAGTGAAGCAGGTAGACAATGAACATGCATTCTTCCACTAGACTCAATGATGTGATAAAATTGAAATCAGTCCAAACAATAAAATCTTTCTTGTAGTCGAGTATAGTGTCAGCCAATGATTATCTTTATCTCTAATTGCAGTAGGTGATAGGACCTTCCATGCAAGCCATCACAGTGATTGAATATTCAATGATGAAGTTGAAATAGTTGACTCCCTGATCCCGGATAACCATAATCTGTATGCGTGTGTTTTTGCTGAAGGCATGGTCTAAAGGTCAGTGGAAATTTGACAGCATGCTGATGGCTGTCTATTTTTTTTTTTTTTAAGACAGGATGTCTACTTTTTTTATTGTACTCCTTTATTGACATGTTTCCTTATTTTTAATGTTTAAATGGTTATAACTTTCAGCATTGAACTGCACTATCATCTCTTACGGGGAACGAAATATTTCAATTCCCAGTTATAGTTTCCGTGAACTTTAAATAAACAGTATTTGTTATAACACAAAGCACTCATGACATACTCGATCAGACATAATGTGTTCTTTGTGAGTAGAACATGTTTAAGACCTTTACAAGCCAATCACTGCCGTCTTTTATCAGAGGTGACGGTAACATCACCTCACCACAACTTCTCGCCTGCATTGAAAAGGTCACTTAACTGTAGACAGTATTCTATTTTAGATTTTTTTTTTCTTCGCTTTTTGTTCCTCCTCTTCTTCCTGATCCACGTTCCTATTTTTTCATTTCTCTCGTAGTGTGGAGAATAATGCGGAGCTGACATTTTCAGCAACTTGCTCTGTTTCTTCCACCACATTGTAAAAAGATCAAATAGCAACATCAAAACAACTTTGCGTCACTGGAGCCCTGGCAGGTTATTGTGAAATGCCATCCGTCATCAGGGGCACACTGGTGGAGTGTGGTGAGGAACTTGTAATAGGTGCCCTGTGCCAAGAGAAGATTCCTAACAGAGGTGTTATATGGCTTTCATCAAAATGAACAGTTGTGACTAATTATATTTAACAGACTTCTTAATGTGATAATGTGGCATACTGTTTGGAATAAAGACATAACTATAACAATAACAGTAGGCTATATTCTAAAAAATAATTTGTTAACACTTTACAATACTGGTGCACTAATAAGCATTAATTCATGCTTAATGCACAGATAATAACATGTTAATGTATGACTCATGAAGAACTAAACCATTTATTAATGATTACTGCATCAGCAGTTAAGAACAATTATATATGATTAATAGATTAAGTAGTATTGGTTATAAATTAAATGTATTAATTCCTTAATAACATATAGTATTAATTAATAGTGTTAATTACCACAATTGGTCAAAGCTTTGTACTTCAGCTTCCAGTTGTCTGCTTTAATTAATCATTAGCTAATGATTTGCAAAGGTATCGTTGTTATGAC
The DNA here is from genome assembly GCF_965113295.1 of Leuciscus leuciscus. Taxonomy (NCBI): domain Eukaryota; kingdom Metazoa; phylum Chordata; class Actinopteri; order Cypriniformes; family Leuciscidae; genus Leuciscus; species Leuciscus leuciscus. The sequence goes on from NC_138738.1 coordinate 30,200,982, forward strand.
GGCAACACTTTAGTTTAGGGTCCAATTCTCACTATTAACTGTTTGCTTATTAGCATGGATATTACTAGGATATTGGCTGTTTATTAGTACTGATAAAGCACATATTAATGCCTTATTCTGCATGATGCATATTCTACATCCCTTAATCCTACCCAGTATCTAAACTTAACAACTACCTTCTAACTAAGCAGTAATTAGGAGTTTATTCAGGCAAAGTCGTAGTTAATAGTTAGTTAATAGTGAGAACTGAACCCTAATCTAAAGTGTGACCATTAGGACTTTACTTGTTGAGGCACATGACTATTAACTAATTGGTAAATAATATGTCATTTTGGTTTTGACATCCACACTAAGCCATGGATTTCAATTTCCAGCTGTCTTCAACCGCGTTTCCACTGTGCGAGATCCAGTATCCACATCCAGTGTGTCAGGTTAAGATTGAGGCATTCAGAGGCAGAACACTGAAAACCTGTGGCCGGGAACTGCTATTTCACAACACTGTGTCTAGCCTGGACAATGACAACAGAACACATTATAGTCAGTGATACACTGGATCTGGCGCGACGCTACACGATACAACAAAACCCTGACAGTAAACTATTGTGACATTCAACTATTTTCTGACATTTTCCAAGCTCTTGCGCTACTTCTGTTAAGAAGGACAAACGGACTTGCAATGGACTTGTCATGTCCAGTGTAGACAGCTGTTGTGGCATGACTTGACAATGGTCGCATCCAGTTTAAACACAGCGTAACATCGGTCAGTAAGTAGGCCAATTGTCCACTGGTGGGGACACTAATATAGTTATAGGTATAATTACTGTCCTTAAAAAGAAAAGACCAATTAATTTGATGGCAATATCCTGGTCAATGCTGAGGGCCTGGCAAAGATGAGCAGCTTTAAGTACCTAGGATTGCACCTGCAAAGTGACGGTGGTATATATCAATCTTTCCCACTGTAGGGCCGAACAGTTCTAAGAACGGTAAGGAACAGTTACAGTTACAGTATATTTCCACTTGAACTTGGTTCGGCAAGGCGTGATTACAGAATTCTCGACTGACGCTTTTGTTATACATTCCAAAGAGCCCCACATTGGAAAATGAAACCATATCCGTACTGATTGGGCCAGATCGACACGGAATGGAGTGGTTAAGCAATGAGAACGGTTTGGTCCAGCAGGGGAAATGTGGCTTTTACGAAGCGCGTAATGGATGTGCAGGAAAGAATAAGCCTATATATACCAATATTGCGCCAATAATGAGAAAATGCGTCATGTCCTATGACCGACACCAGGCACCGTTGGTTACACCGTGCAAAATGACATGCCATAATTCCGTGAACAGCAAAGAGTAATGTCACATGTTGTCATCTGGTAATTAATGTAATTTAAATGCAACATGGCATGAACGCATCAAGTCTTTGAAAGTATTCTCAAGAACACAATGATATCTTGTTTGTACAAGATATAAGTTCACATAGACATGGTTGCCAGACTTTCAGAAACCACTGAACGCAAAGGAGACCGCGAGGCATTCATTGTGCACTGTATGTTAATTAAAAAGAAACACATTTGATTGCTGTGCAGTTTTAGTGGCCACAGTTGACACTCTTTATCTATCGCAGACTTGCTTAAATACAGTAAGTGCTGATATACAGTACAACATCACACATCACACTGTCTTTGGCTTAATAATTGTCCTACTGGTAGCTCTCAACAAGGTGAAGAGGGCAGTGGTTTAACTCTGTGTGTCTGTTACATGAGAGACAACAAAAATGAAAGACACATAACTTATAGCTAACACGTGGCAATCAAATCAAATCGATCGAGTTGGTGTCCCTTTACTTTTTAAATGCAACTAAAGCATAAAACCCATCTTGAGAGATGTAGTAGATGATACTAAAATACTATTAAAATGTCTGTAACCATTAAAAATAGTAATTTTTGCCTGCCCTACCTTCCCTTGTCCTTCTTGCCCTAGTTTATTTTATAATTAAAATAAAACATAAGTTATTTTAATTATTAAAACATTTAATTGTGCACTTAACACATATTATTGGCACATTTAAAAATGTAACATTCCATCACATTGTAACACAGGAAATAACATGAATTTTCAAAATTTAGAAATGACTACATTCGTCAGGTTTATTAAACCATTGAGGCCTGTTAACAGAAAATTATAAAATCAAAAATATAAGTTTATCAATAACTTCAAACCAATATGTGGTCTCAAACTACAGTATACCACAAGTAACAATTTATACCAAATCTTCAGCCAGCTGTGTTAATTGCAGCCCTGTTACACAATATAGGAAGTTTAGAATTTATTAAAACTACCACATTTATTAGAGCTTACTTAGGATTTACTTATTTTTATTTCTAGAGAATAATGAAGTCACACTAATCAAGATATTGACTCCTAATGTCCCAACATTTTGGTAGCAGGATTGCAAAAATGGCTGCTCATAAAATTAAACAGCACATAATATTTAGTTTCACATCCTGAGGTGGATGAACTATATGTTTAAACATTTCTTTTTGAACACAATTTGTGGTTTTGTCTGTCTGCATGTGTTGAACTCCCATCTCTCTTATGCCCCAGTTACCCCGAAGCTTGCTTTAAGCAAGCAGGCACAGCAGTCGTTTAAACACATCGGCACGGCAGCTGGCCTACTTTGGTTTAGTCTATTAGCCAAAGCTGAGTCCCCACACACTCAATCAGCTGCATTTTGGGACAAAGGTTTGGGGGAAGGGGTTGATGTTTCTTACAGAGGCTCTAACTCTTTTGGGGTGGCTGTTGGCCCTCCTGAGCTCCTGATCTCCTGATCTCACTTTAAACACTGCCGGAGCCCTGTGGGCTTAATGTGTTTACTTGCATTTCCTACACCTACCTCATACTCCTCCCCCAGGCAGCCAACAGTCTCCCGCCCCAGCCAACACGGTGCCCTCCTCGGCTTCATCAGCATGCGTGAAAACCAGCAGCTCCGAACACAAGACCATTGGTGAGGGTGTAAATGGATTCAAATAGAGGCATGACAAAGGAGATGGTGTGAAGAGACCGCCTCTGAATCACCGGTCCAAGAGAGGCAGACAGAACTGGAGTGATAGACAAGTGAGAGGTTGTATTGGCCATTGAAAAATATTGTGTTTTTAACAATAACTGCTTCCCGGAAACGGCAGTCAATAGAATTACGCTTTCATATATACTGTTATTTTGAGCCACACAGTTATTTTAAGTGGTGACACAACTAGGACATGTCTCCTGCAGTTTATTTTAGTCATCGCAGATGAACTTTCACAGAAAGCCCACACATCTATATTCTTTAACTAAACTGACGTGCATTATATTACAAAAATTACAAATGGTATTTTATATATATTTCAAAGGAGTGTTTCTTGCAGGTTGCTATGAACGATTGCTATTTCTTTTGTCTCCATGAAGCTATTTTTGCTTTGTGGGTCACTCTGACTCTTGAAAATGTAGTATTTTCGTGAGTCAGCTCTGTTCTCTTTCTCTTTTGCTCTTTCCTCTCTCTCTCATGACCAAGGTATCTCCATGGCTACAGGATCCTCGGAGGTTCAGGTTGCAGAAGTGGGTGTGTGGGTAGGTGTTAGCTGTAGCTGTGGTAAATGAGCTTGAGCAGAAGCATTGAAAATGCGGAAGATCACGGAGAAGTGAACATAAATTTGCTTGATTCAGAGTCTTTTAGCAACTCCTCTTAACTCCTCTAACTCCTCTGTTTTAAATGAATGTGACAGAAATGTAAAATCCTGAATGAAAGGAAAAGAGACAAAAAGTGAGGGGATGTCTGCACTAATAGAAAGAATAGAAGAAACTTTTTACAAAGTCTCTAAGCCAAAACTTCAACCGCTCGAGACATTACAAATGAAATGATACAATTTTAGCTTTTAGGCTTATGCACTTAGCAGATGCTTTTATCCAAAGTGACTTACAGTAGAGGAACATAAGCAACTGTTCACAGAGCCAACAACATTCATACTAAGCAAGGTTTACTTTCCATTCTTTGGATTTTCATAAAGTAAAACATTCCTATCATGACAACTCTCGGAATGTTTGGCATGGTAATGGGTAGGACAATGTTGATATGATTGGTCTTGGCGGAATAGATCTGCTATGTTGCTGCTTTAGAGCAAGTACGGGACTTGCTACTGCCAGTACATACTGCTGTGAGCAAGTAAGACACACTGCTGCTGTAAAATATACATGAACACATGAATTACCCATAGCAGATCTATACAGGTGGAGCTGGGGAAGGTGGAGGGTTTCTGAAAGCACGCTGCAACCGCTATTCAATGTGCAAATGCTGACCAAGTATTTGAAGGTTGAGCAGCGACGTTATTGGCTATGATACAGCAAGAACCAATCAGCTGTACTCTATAGAGAATTATGGGATTGAGTTAAGGATCTATCTGTCTGCACTATCTAGAGCTTCATGACAGAACTTTATTTTTCACAGATACACTGTAATAAAAATGATATGATCAAGAAGTTATGACAACATGTTTTTACATTGCTTTAAAGGGATAGTTCACTTTGAAATAAAATGTTGGTATGTTTTAGCTTACCTCAAGGGCATCCAAGATGTAGGTTAAACCACTGCCCTCTTCACCTTGTTGAGAGCTACCAGTAGGACAATTATTAAGCCAAAGACAGTGTGATGTGTGATGTTGTACTGTATATCAGCACTTACTGTATTTAAGCAAGTCTGCGATAGATAAAGAGTGTCAACTGTGGCCACTAAAACTGCACAGCAATCAAATGTGTTTCTTTTTAATTAACATACAGTGCACAATGAATGCCTCGCGGTCTCCTTTGCGTTCAGTGGTTTCTGAAAGTCTGGCAACCATGTCTATGTGAACTTATATCTTGTACAAACAAGATACCATTGTGTTCTTGAGAATACTTTCAAAGACTTGACACGTTTATGCCATGTTGCATTTAAATTACATTAATTACCAGATGACAACATGTGACATTACTCTTTGCTGTTCACGGAATTATGGCATGTCATTTTGCACGGTGTAACCAACGGTGCCTGGTGTCGGTCATAGGACATGACGCATTTTCTCATTATTGGCGCAATATTGGTATATATAGGCTTATTCTTTCCTGCACATCCATTACGCGCTTCGTAATAGCCACATTGCCACTGCCGGACCAAACCGTTCTCATTGCTTAACCCTCTCCATTCCGTGTCGATCTGGCCCAATCAGTACGGATATGGTTTCATTTTCCAATGTGGGGCTCTTTGGAATGTATAACAAAAGCGTCAGTCGAGAATTCTGTAATCACGCCTTGCCGAACCAAGTTCAAGTGGAAATATACTGTAACTGTAACTGTTCCTTACCGTTCTTAGAACTGTTCGGCCCTACAGTGGGAAAGATTGATATATACCAATGGCTACTGCAGTTCATTGGAAACCGTAGCCAAGGCAACATCTAGTGTATATATCTATACCCGCCCGCGCTCTCAGATCACTTGGACGTGGCTGTGTTCAAGAGGTAAAAACTATATAAATACTGTTTGTTTTCTCACACAAACCGCTCGTTTCGTGTCTTAGGCCATCAATGTGTACTTACGATGGGGATTGTTTAATTTGGACGATGGGGAATTGTTTTAATTTGGACTCTGTGCATGCTCTTTCAGGTGGTGACCACAGACCTGCATTATATGACTGACAGACAAGAACGGTTTGACCTAAAAATATCAAAATTGAAACTACTGCGGAAACAAAGACACCTACATCTTGGATGCCCTTGAGGTAAGCTAAAACATACCAAAATTTTATTTCAAAGTGAACTATCCCTTTAACTCACCAAAATCAGTTAAGCAATTTTCAACTTTTTTATGTTATACAAGATTTAACTCATTTTTTTAAGTCAGTTTAATGTAATTTAAGTTGAAATTACTTAAACATCCAAGTTAATTGTACTCAATTTAAGGCAGAAACTTTTTTACAGTGTATAGGATTACTTGATTACTTGTTTGTTTTTTTGATGCACCCAGACTTTATCTGTCCCATAAATGTAATCATTTTTACTGTTCAACATTTGTGATGCATTTACTTGATTAAATGCTCCCATATCCCTTTACACACGTTCACATAACCACGCTCGTCCGTCATCAATCAAAGGGAGATTTTCGAAATTACAGCTTTGAATGAAAGAGAATCGTTCCCTTCAATTACAGGGAGTAACAGGCAATCACAGGTTTGATGTATCCTGTATAGTATGACACACCAGGGACTGTGAAATGAATTTAGCTCTCCCCGAAGAAGAAAACAAACACTGTGACTCACACCCAGCACAGCAGCAGATCAAGGCTCTGTAATATATTAAAAGTCAATTAATAACATACTGCTTTTTCGATCTGAGACAAAAAAAAGTTCAACCTCACCATGAGTCAAAGATGAACGTTCATGAACAGAAAGCCTATGACTCAACAAAAATGTGAAGCTGCTTTGGCTACATTGTACAGAAGAAGCAGATACGTTCAGTACTGCAGCATGGTGCCATTTCAATTGAATTTAGAGCATATTGTTATATAATAGAAGCATTTTAGAGCTATATTTAGAGTGGCCTTGCAGCAAGTCGCGTGGAACGCTGATGAAAGCTATGGCAACCTGTTTAATTTCAGGTTATGAAGAGCACTATCACTCAGTTTAATGAAGCTGTACAGCAGGTTCTTTGACAAGGATATCAGCACTCAAGCAAAAAAAGAGCCAGTTTTGGATTGTTTTTCTATATTTAAAAAAATAGCCAATGATTTTGCTGGTGTATGGGATATTAAAGTCGCAATGAAAGTAGCGACAGATCTTTTTTTCTATATTGTGATGTTCATCCGAGTGAAATGCATTATCGATAAAAGGAAGAAAAGTAGAATGGGGACTTGGTTCTATCGAATAAGGCAGATCTGAATCCAACCTTGTAGTCAATTGTAAGTTATGCAGGCTAAATGATTGGAGAAGTCTGGCATACATCACCAGAAAGAAACCTGTTGTTTTACCGAAAGATCGAGTTATGATTACACAATCTCATGTCAATTCTCAACTATTTTTCTTTTGTCAAATTGGTGGCTAATTTGCATGAATTTGTAAAATCTCATTTAAACGTTTCTGTATGAACTGTTATGTTTTGGGGTGGAACTTAATGCTTACTTTTTTACTATGTAGCCTACTATGTTTTCGAATCATTTGAATTCATACGAAATCATCACCTTGTAAATTAGTTATGTTTTGGAGTGAAATTGGGTTGGATATTTTAATAAAAAATTACGAGGTCAAAAAATATATAATAATAAAATATATGCATGGATGATTTGTTTATAATAAGATCAATAACATGCATTTAGAAAAAAAAAAGATGAAAGGGACATTTTCATTTCATGCCGACTTTAAGAATAACAGTTAAGAGGCAACTAGCAACACCAAAGCTTTCATGAAAGCCACGGTGACATTTTGTCCTGACTTGTTTCTTGTAGAAAATGAGGTTTATGGGATTTGTAACATATCTCCTTGATAAAAGTTGTCATTTTGCCAACTCTATGTTCATGTGTTACTCTCCACTTACTGTTTAAAAGTCTGTAGTCTCCTTTGTGAGTGTGTGTGTGTGTGTGTGTGTGTGTGTGTGTGTGTGTGTGTGTGTGTGTGTGTGTGTGTGTGTGTGTGTGTGTGTGTGTGTGTGTGTGTGTGTGTGTGTGTGTGTGTGTGTGTGTGTGTGCGTGTGCGTGTGCGTGTGTGTGTGTGTGAGAGAGAGAGGGGCTGAAAAATGACTCACCTATTTACAGAGGGGTGTAACATTCACATGCCATCGACGCAGCAGGAGTGCGCACTACTTTTCATTCTCGGATTCATTCACACATTTTGTCTAATAAACCATATTAGTGAACAAGTTGAATGAATTATACCCTAAAATTATATGAAAAAGTATGTGATCCATGTTAACTGACACTAAACTCCAGATTTCGAAGATGTTGAAGAAGCTGTAATCAATACTCTTTCCATCCTGCACTGTGAATGTTTTATTGTTCAATTTTATTTTTAAATTTAATAGTTTCAGCAGACTGTGTTTGTTAGTTTTTGGGAGTCTGGATTTAGAGACTTCCAGCACCTGTAGAAATGCTTTTTCCATTTCATGTCCAATGTAGACAGCATAAACAATTCACAAACATTTTAGTAAGAAGTAAAAAAAAGGTTTATGAATACTTTCTTTTCTTCAAACAGAAACCATCCTCACAATACATTGCATAGCCCTAAAAATGTTTATTCTTTTATGGACTCCAGCTAAGTAATATAGCAATGCAGATCAGACGATTATTTGTGCTATGTACCATTTCTTTCAAAATTAAATTAATTTAAATGTAAGTATAGTATACATATTAGCTTTGAAGTTTTTAAGGTTGTAACCTATAGGTACGGGAAACCAGAGATCAGACATCACTGTGTGATGTGCAGATGTTTCTTTGAGGAACAGGCATGAATAATAGATCAGACAACAAAGTGTTCTCTCACAGTGGAGTTTCCCAGCAGGGAGCAACACTGATTTTATAATCTGCCTCCCTATTGGGGATATAGTTATGGTGCCATGATCATTTAAGGTGGTACATTAATTTGTCTGTTTTAAAACCTTGTGTAAATATGAGTGATCTGTGAATTGGATGAAGAGAGTGAGCAAAAACAGATAGGCCTATGTTGTGGGGAAATGTTTTGGTAAGAATGAGATTATCACAGAGCAGGGCCGGCCCGCGGCATAGGCGGTATAGGCAAATGCTAGGGGCGCCACTCATCCATAGGGGCGCCAGAATGAATTTTTTTTTTTTTTTTTTTTTTACAAATTTTTTTTTTTTAAATATATAATACTATTTTAAAACCATTAATTCGAAATACTACCCCCCCAAAAAAAAAAAAAGTCCGGCTCACCAATCGTCCCCCGCCCATCGAGAGCTTGAAGTGCGTCAGAAACAGAGCGCGCGCGCGATCAGTTGTTGGTCATTTGTTGTGTAGCGTGCGCGACTCCGCATCCAATGTAGACAGCACTGCTTTTGTTAACACACAGCTCGTAGAAACGGACCTGGCAGCTCGCGCCAGTTTTAGACACGGTGAAAGTTTCCTGATTGTGACGGAAGGCCGAATTTACATGACACATTATAAATGAGCATAGTCTGCGATAGATACAGTGCCAAAAAGAAGAGAAGAGGATAAAAGGGGATAAAGACAGAGGTAAAGTGATGTAGTGAATGAACAATTTATGGCATAGGAGTAAGATACTATAATTTCATGGCAGTTATTTTTACCTTAAACTTAATGTTAGCAGTTGTTCTGAGTTCTCCAGAGTCCCCAGACTGTGTGGTTTTGTAACAATCATGTCAGTTTTAAGACGCATTTTTTATTATCACTTTTTTATTACTGTTTTACTCTACAGTTGTGCAGTTGTGGGGATACAGTACAGGCCAAAAGTTTGGAAACATTACTATTTTTAATGTTTTTGAAAAAAGTTTCTTCTGCTCATCAAGCCTGCATTTATTTGATCAAAAATACAGAAAAAATAATAAATATTGTGATATATTATTACAATTTAAAATAATTGGTTTTCAATTTATTATACTTTAAATTATCATTTATTTCTGTGATGCAAAGCTGAATTTTCAGCATCATTACTCCAGTCTTCAGTGTCACATGTGACATCCAGTCTATCACATGATCCTTTAGAAATCATTTTAATATTCTGATTTATTATGAGTGTTGGAAACAGTTCTGCTGCCTAATATATTTGATGAATAAAATGTTAAAAAGAACTGCATTTATTTAAAATAAAATAAAAATATTTTCTAATTATATAAATCATCTTTACGATCACTTTTTATCAATTTAACACATCCTTGCTGAATAAAAGTATTGATTTATTTCAACCAAAAAAAAAAAAAAAAAAAAAAAACAACTGACCCCAAATTACTGACCATTAGTGTATATTGTTGTTACAAAAGATTTCTATTTTTAAAACATTTAAAAAAAAATTTATTTATCAAAGTATCCTAAAAAAGTATCACAGGTTATGAAAAAATATTAAGCAGCAGAACTGTTTCCAACTTTGATAATGAATCATATTAGAATGATTTCTAAAGGATCATGTGATAGACCGGATGTCACATGTGACACTGAAGACTGGAGTAATGATGCTGAAAATTCAGCTTTGCATCACAGAAATAAATGATAATTTAAAGTATAATAAATTGAAAACCAATTATTTTAAATTGTAATAATATATCACAATATTAAAAATTTTTCTGTATTTTTGATCAAATAAATGCAGGCTTGATGAGCAGAAGAAATTTATTTCAAAAACATAAAAAATAGTAATGTTTCCAAACTTTTGGCCTGTACATTTTATGGCATAGTAATGATATTTATTTACAGGTTTATTGAAAATAGCAAAGTTCACATTAAATCTTTATTGTAAATCGTGCTATAAAAGATAATGGGGACTTGACATGAATGCTATGTAATGCTCTTGGTATATATAGATATATATATATATGCTAAATCATGAACACAATGACGGGGTGAAATGGGCTGTGATGCATGGGGCGCCAGGTAAAATCTTGCCTAGGGCAGCAAATTGGTCAGGGCCGGCCCTGTCACAGAGGATTCCAGTCATTGTCCAGAGTGACACGTCCACTCTTCTGTCACCCAAGATAGAGGTCAGTGGTTTTCAAAGCTCAGTCAATATTCACACTGAAAAAGCAATGGATTAGACTACTGTAAACATATTCTCCATACCCTTTTACGTTGTTATATAATTTCTAGTTAATGTAAAAAATAAAAAATAAACTCTGAAAGAAAAAAACTTTGAAAAAGTATTGGCACAGTTTGGAATCTGGGGTTTTAAGTCTATAGTTTAAACTCGAAGTATTTACTTATTATGCTGAAATTATATTTTAAAAAAATCATAGAATAAAATTCAGATCGGCCCCGCAAGTTTAGAGCCTCAGCTGGACATTCAATCTCGTTTCGCTTCTGGCCCTTTAAAAGTCTCTTTTTGAGTTGGAGAAACATCTGGTTGTTGAATGAAACCCAGTCATTCATAAAAACAGGAGAGAAACATGCTCTGATTGGCTGTCTACAGCCTCAAGATCGCATTGGTAATGCAGTGACAGCTATTGGTCAATCACTTGAATGACATGGTGGACTAGCCAATGAGCGTGACTTACAGTGTTAAGCCGATGCTCTTGGAAAAGCAAGCGATCCCATTGAGAAAATTTCAGTCGCGTCAAGCTGAGGGAGAGTGCGATCATTAGTGCTTTCAAAAGCTGTCTGTTTTTCTCTTGGATTTATCAAATCACTTCATCTTTTTTCAAAATCAAAGGATTTAATCACCGTTGGGTGAGTATATTTTGCACGCTGCTCTAGCGTTGTATTGTTTAATTATGACCCGATGCAAGTTTCGTCTTCTGCTTTTATTTTTATAAAGTTGCATTACTTAAAACGGTGCGTTTAGTTTTGCTGGTTCGCCACGCCATTTTCTTCTTTGTGCGCATATTTGGCAACCATTCCCCCAGTTTTTCAGTACTTTATTAAGCTTATTGTAAACTTAATCATAAGCGCAAGTTTGCGCTCTGCAAAATCCATATGTGGTTTGGAGAAGTGCTTCTCGCGCGTTTGGTGTTTTTATGAATGGAACGTCTGAGGTTTTTTCGGGTAGCGCGCACGATGGATCAAATTTCACTTCATTGAGAAAAACAAGCGTCCGAGGGAAGGGAGGGGGAGCGCGCGGCGATAATGGGCGCTGGGGGTGGGGGGGGAAGGGATTGGACTTCTTGAACTCGCTCTTATACCTGTTAACTCGCTGTTGTAATGCTATAATCTCGCTTTACTTATTCAACAACTATAGCTTCCGCTGGCTGTCTTTATTGTCGCCAATAAAAATCTTTAAAAGCACAAACTCTTCTTTTTCAGCATGAAATGTGCAGACGCACGTTCCTCCTGTTTTATAAAGGTCTGATAAGCTTCAGGAAGCAATAATGTTAAGCTATGGATGTTTAATTAGTTCTTGGTCCAGAGAGGTTGGCTCACTGTGAGGTGTTTTCTTGGCCTCGCGGCTGTAATACGATTTTATGGCTTGAACACTTGCGTCAGGGAAAATAAACACACGTGTGTGACGAAGCGTGAATAGCTTAGGCTGCTTATTTTATTCATGGCGTTCCACTATTTAAATCCGAACCTTATTTGTGTTAATAAAAGTTCCTTTTATTATTATTATCTCTTTCGTTTAGATTCATTCTTAGTCTCTTGGGCAACAGATGGTACTGTATGGTTATGTAAGGACCCCCATCTGTACAGTGTGTGTGTGTGTGAGAGAGAGTGTGTGTGTGCGTGAGAGAGAGAAGAGGCTGAGCAAGTGTAAGTGTCCTGCACTAATGCAGCACACTTCATCTGAGCAGGAGCTGAGAGTGAGTGTGTGTGTTACACAAACAAACATGCTAGCTGAAGTTTTCACAGATCAAAGGGACAGTTGGTCCTAAACTGTCAGGTCCCGGGACGATCACTGACAGCTGCATCAGATCCTGACTTGTCTTTCTCTAAGTGCCATTTTTCTCGGCTCTTCTTCCGACAGGCGACGATATCACCCGTGGGCCCACCCCCCCTTTATCCCTGTTTATTCCTGCTTTCCCTCCTGCTGCAGCCCTAGGCCGCAGTGAAAAGCAAGCGACATGGACGGATTTTACGACCAGCAGGTCCCTTTCGTGGTGCCCCCCAATGTACGTCTCTGCTTTAACTTTTCATGCCTCATTTTCTTCACTTTTTAGATATTTCACTACTGAATATCCATTTGTGGATGGCTGTACACAATGATCACTGGTTTCAACTTCATTGTTTGATCTTGGTCTTATTTTACAGAAGTCTCACATGCAGGAAACATTTTGCAGAACTTTCAATGACCGAAAAAGGAAGTTTGTTGACACAGAGCTGGCACAGGATACAGAGGGTAAACAAATGAGCATGCAATCAATCCATCCAGATCTCTCTGAAACACATCATTTAACCCAGGCCCAAACAAGTCAGCCTGTTTATTCACAAATCAATCTTTGTGTTCCACAGATCTCTTTCAAGATCTCAGCCAGCTTCAAGAGATTTGGATTGCAGAAGGTACGTCAACAGCTCTAGAATAGTCTAGGTTATGGAATACATTTCATAACTACTGTTAAAACACAACTTGGTGGTTAATGCATCCTCTCAGTGGTTGATCTTCAAATTGTATAAGACAATATGGCATGTATAAACATACAAATTATTGATATTCATGTTACTGACTCTGAAGCAGGTTTGCAAGCCAGTCAGTATAAATAGTTTTCCTTCTCCATGTGCAGCCCAGGTACCCGATGACGAACAGTTTGTTCCAGATTTCCAGTCGGATAACTGTGAGTACCTTTTGAATATTCATGTAGCAAGGAAGTGGGGTTGGTTGCAGAATAGCACATAGAACTTGCCTTTATGAATTATAGAAACTCCCAGCATATGAAAAACATTTATTTATTTATACTGCACAAATTATTAGCACTGGATAATTTGCTATGGACATTATGAAGCGTTTTGAGATGCATACTACCTTCCTCCTTGAAACCAAGAAAATGTATCACTAAGAGTGTCTGTGCCAAACCTGATTCTTAGCCATGAGTTTAAGATGTTTCTATGGTGTGAGTGTGTGTGTGTTCACACACACGTGAGGCCCAGTCTGCCGCTGCGGTGCTGTAACTCATGGCAGCCTCCAGCTTGGTGACATTTTAATGGGGTTGGATCCTCGGCGCACACACACTCTGGTTATTATGTGCTGGTGAACAGTGCTCTGGCTGTTTCCCTTGTTAGCTTTTCTTCCCATTTGGCTCTGAATAAGTCTTAATTGTGTGCATTTCAATGGTGTTTATTGTAGAACGTGAATGCACATGGATGTGTTTGCATAGAAATTGTGTGTGAGAGGGTATGTGTGTGTTTGTCTGGCACAATTCCTCTTATCTGGCATCGTGCCTGTAGTTCTCACAGGCCCCTCTTTCACCACAGCTGGGCAGTGGGGCCCTTTTCCAGAGGAATCACGCGATAGTCTGCGAGTTCTAACTTGCGGCCTCCTTTTCTAGAAGGAAAGGCCTTTTTTCCTTCCCCTCTTTAAAAGGAGTAGTTCTAGTAGTTCAGTGCTAAATATTTATCAAACATCTGACACCAGAAACAAACTAGGTTAGGTTCCAAGTTAAAGAACTGTATTTTTGTTCTGGCATTTTAATTTATGTAGACACAATGTATTAAATTAAATGAAAAACTTTCTCTCTAGTGATGTTCCATGGACCTCTTCAAACTAAAGTAAAAAGGGAACTGAGTCCAAGCAGGGAATTTTCCCCCTGTGGACAAGAGCAGAGACTCTCTCCATATGGAGAGAAGTGCCTATATAACTACAGGTATGTATTTCCTTGTCCTTTCCCCATCTTTCCCTTCTCCATATTCCCCTCACTCATGCTTTATTTGTTTTGTCGATTTTAGTGCCTTCGATAGGAAGCCATTTCCTTTCAACAAGCCACTGACTCCTCCTTCTACACCAGCATCACCCTTTGGCTCCTCCACCAGCACAGCAACGCATAATGTGCAAAAAAGAGCAATGCAACCAGCCCAAACTCAGACACAAGGACTGCCACTATTACCTGTCCTAAACCACAGTTCTACCCCACCACATCAGAGAGCACATACTCCACTCCACAGTCAAAGCCCACCTTTTGCTGTGCCCTGCCAACCAGTCAATCACCCAGATGCCTCCTACAGTACAGACCACAGGTATGAATATATAACATCTTGCAATTTATTAGGTTGTTTTTATTTCCGACACTTCACAGTCATTTTTTTGGGTCACGATGATCGATTTCTAACCTCATTTCTATCTTTGGCGTCAGCTTGAACTGCTCGTGCATGTTAAAAGTACTGTAATCAGCTCAGGTTGAGCCTTTCATTGGGTATTATCTTGTTAAAGATGCCACACTGACCTGGAAAGCAGTTCTATGTTTATCCCATTCAAGTCTCCAGGTTTAACTACTGGAAAAAAAGAGCTTTACCACTAGACTTATCCCTCATGATCTCAATTGCCCTTGATGTTAATGCCTTATGTCTTTTCTCCACTTTTTTCCCTTTTTCTTGCTCTTCATCTCGTTAGGTTCCATCGGCAGCTTTCCGAGCCCTGTCTGCCGTTCTCACAGTCCGATGGTCGTTGTCAGACACTTTACCCCCCACACACCCGTGGCCATTTTCCCCGACATAGCCGGCCCCCTTATCACCGGCAGATGTCAGAGCCGTTGGTGCCAATGCCTCCCCAGGGATTCAAAAAGGAAATGGTGGATCCTCGTTACAATGACCAGGGTGTGCAAAACATGGGGCCTCCTCGTGCACCGTTGATCCACCAACTGTCAATCAAACAGGAGCCCAGAGACTTCGGCTTTGACTCAGGTGGGTGTAAATCTCTCAGAGATTTTGGATTCAGTCCCTGTGAAGCATGTAGTGGTGTAATGAGAAATCCTTTTAGCTCCCACTAGGTCAGATGTACTGATGACTATTGAACTGTCAAAAAAGTGAAATTTTAAAAGCAAAAAAGGTCCATTGTGAATAGTGTAGCGACTTGTGAAGCACAGCTCACACAGAAGTCACTTTCTGTTGGTCAACATGGCAAAATTTGTGACCAATTTAATCTGAAGATGAAATGTGCATGGGGAAATATTTTGACATGAAGCGAAATTCCCCGTAGTGTGGATTCCTATAGAAATTACTCCTAGGAACTCCGATGAACTTGAAATTCCAAACTTTACATTTTATTATATTGTATATATTTAAAAATGATTATTAATGTGATTTTATAAAGTGGAACTCTGATAAAAACTCTGATGTATATATTTTTGCAAAAATATTTTTAAGGAGATTTTTATATAAAGGAACACTGATAAACTTGAAATTCCAAACATTGTTATATTATATATATTTTATTAATATTCATGTGTTTGTCTTGCAGAAGTACAGAATTGCCAATCATCTATTGGCAAATCAGCAAATTTCTATGGAGCCAACAGCGAGGGTGAGGTTTTTATCAGTTTAGTTTCACCTACTATTTCCATAAAGTACAGATGTTTTATTAAGCAACAGCTTCTGATTAGTCTTCTGTTGTAATGAAAGTTCTTTCTCAGACTGTCCATATTAAATCCAAATTTTTTTTTTTTTGGGCTGTCGATTGCAGGTTTTGGGTATGATGGAGAATCCCACCTTTATTATGATGATGCGTGTGTGGTCCCAGACCGCCTGGAGGGAAAGCTGAAGCAGGAGGGTGGAGTTTTTCGAGAGGGTCCTCCGTATCAACGAAGGGGGTCTCTGCAACTCTGGCAGTTCCTGGTCACTCTGTTGGATGACCCATCCAACCGCCACTTCATTGCTTGGACTGGCCGTGGGCTCGAGTTTAAACTCATTGAACCAGAGGAGGTCAGTGTGTTATGAAAGCCAATAGCTTTATAGGCCATTTTTATTTCAGCCAACAAGCAATATTAACAACACCAACACCTTCAATAGGTTGCTCGCCGTTGGGGTATCCAGAAGAACAGGCCTGCAATGAATTATGACAAGCTGAGCCGTTCTCTGCGTTACTACTATGAGAAGGGCATCATGCAGAAGGTAAAGGCACGTTCACGTTCCAATGTCATTTTTCTTCATTCAATCCCTTAATAATTAGATTGTAGTTCCCTCATTACCTGTAGTTAGTAAAATCCACCCCATCAAAGCATATCAGCTTTTTCCAAACAAGATTTTCTAAAACATTTCTCTTTCTCTTGTTCATATGTAGGTTGCTGGAGAGCGGTATGTGTATAAGTTTGTGTGTGATCCCGATGCACTCTTCTCCATGGCATTCCCTGACAACCAGAGGCCCAGTCTGAAGGCAGACCCCGATGGGATGCAGGTTCCTGAGGATGACACCGTTCCACTCTCACACTTTGACGAGACTAACAGTGTCCCTTATCCAGCAGATGCCAGGGACCAGTGCTTAGTGGGGCCGTCCTTTCCTGAAAATTATGCTTTCTGAACTGTTTCACTACCAGAACTCTAAAATGCATCCTCACAC
The DNA here is from genome assembly GCF_965113295.1 of Leuciscus leuciscus. NCBI lineage: Eukaryota > Metazoa > Chordata > Actinopteri > Cypriniformes > Leuciscidae > Leuciscus > Leuciscus leuciscus. The sequence continues at coordinate 30,218,129 of NC_138738.1, forward strand.
TCCAAATGCAGCTCATGTCAAATTGTAATCGCTCCAATGAGGAATCTGTAACGCCTGCTGAAAAGTCTCTAAACTTTCTTGCCACATTTTTATTGTTCATTTGTTTGTTACTACACAGGTTCCATTATAGAAAAAGGCTTTTCATTGCTTTTTTAAATGTACACAAAAAAAGTAAAGGGACACAACAGTATTTTTTCAGTATAACCTTTTATATATAATATAAATAAAATCAAAGGTTATACTGAAAAGTACTGTTGCTTTCTTTGTGTATTGGGCCTGGTGTCTATTTTTCAATGCTCTACTTCAGTGAGTTTTTTTAGAACACTTCTGACAATGCATAATGATGCACCTCAGGCTGTGTTGTAATTATCTGTGTATATAGCTTTGATTATAATCTGGAAAAATGCACAATTTTTCTCCAGCTGGCCAAGTAAAATCTTAGTAATTTCAACTGCTTTTGTAATGTGATTTTTATGGATATGGGGCGGGGTAGAATAGGCAAAAAGAGAGCAGGGGAAATGAAAAGTGAAGAATCTATGTATATTATGAGTATATTTTTGCAAAAGCAGAATTGAATAGCATTGTATAACCTGTACAACAGACTTTTATCACTTCTAATCTGTTCTGTTTGTACAGTGGTGTGTGTGAAATTGAAAACCAGCTCTTGATATAGGGCAAAATTGAGGATGAAAAGCCTGATTGCTGATTCAGGATCAGTCATGCTTGTGTGACCTTTAACTGTTTACCAAAGGATTAGAGCAAGGCCATCTGATCACTGTTCAGTAGTAAACCAGCATGGCAAGAAACCCCCTAGCTCTTTCCACAGTCACTGTCAACCTTAATTGTCTTTCCTAGGTACAACAGACCCCTAGTTCTGTTTCACTGTGGATAAAACTGTTGTTTCATTGTCTTTTGAAGGCAATTTCTTTCATTAAGAATTTTTAAGTACAGTTTTGGTGTACAATTACAGACCTGTATTTTCTGAACTATATAAGTACAGGATAATAAATGTCCATAAACAGATATGGTTCTTTTTGGATACAGTTTGTTTGGTTTTTGTGTTATTTATAGCCAGTGGCACATCACCTACACTTTGAGAACATATTTGGGGTAAATAAACAAAGTAAAGAGCATTATGACGGTCATTAATACACTGGTTTCACAGACAGGGTTTAGATTAAGTCAGGATTAGACATTAGTTTTTTAGGGCATTTAAGTAGATTTTATATGTAAATGTGCCTAAAAAACATTACTGGTGTGCATCCTGAGACAAGCCAATGGCAAGCCAATATTTTATGATATGCCAGTGCAAGTTGCTTTCACTTAAAACCACTTAAACATGCCTTTAAGTCAGGGACTAGCTTAAGGCTTGCCTGTGAAACCGGGGGTACATGACTTTTGCTCAGATTTGCATTCTGGACAAATCTAATTGATTCTTGTTGACGAAATTCAGAGCAGTCTGCAGATTTTGGGCAGTTCGAGTTGACAGATTTCACAGAAAATCGTGTAGTGTATGATGGGCACAGACTAAAAAAATGTTTTCGCGTTTTTCACATACAGGCGACAACATTGAAAAAATGATTCCCATTCACACGGATCTGCGAAAACAACTAAAACGCTGTATCATGCTGGCATACCAGTATGTCACTTTGTAAAGAAAAACGACTGAACACGTAATACGCATGTGCATGACATCACTGTTTTCACAAATTTGCATTTTTGTAGTTTACACAGAGACGACAACGGTATTGTTTTTCAAAAACTTGCTCTTTGAGGCCAGTTACATGAGTGTTTTCAACTGAAAATGGAAAACTATATGGGTTTAAGCCGTTTATTTATGCGACAACAGCATTTTGGGAGACTGAAAATGCAAGTTTTTGAAAATAATACCAGTAATGTCTCTGTGTAAACTACAAAAGCCAAAACAAGTGTTCAGTCTATAGACGTTTTTAATTGTTTTCGTGGATCCATGTGAACGGGGATCGTTTTGATAACATCATCTGTACGCGAAAAGTGCAAAGTGAAAACGTTTCAGTTCTTATTACATCATTGTCGTACACTTTGAAACCCATTTTCAGGCCCTCAAAATGCTGTTGTCAGGTAAATGAATGGCCAAAAACCATCATTTTCACAAATTTGCATTTTTTTGTTTTGTTTACACAGCGAAGATACAGTATTGTTTACAAAAACGTTGAATCCCATTTTCAAAGGTTTTAGTTTTCAGGCCCCCAAAATGCTGTTGTCGTGTAAACAAACGGTCAAAACGCATAAAATGTTTTCCGTTTTTAGTTGAAAACACTGCCGTGTAAACGGCCCCTATGAGTCCATCCAGTCTGAGAATATCAAACATGTTTGATATTTTGAGCCGGTTTTAGAACACATTGTTTTCATTTGTCATGTGTCTCCACCAAACCATGTTTCTGCATTCATTTGTTATGTTCTTATGGTTTAAAAGTCTGGTATGTGATCCTCAGGCATTTAGTGTATAATGCTAAAATCTATTCAGATTTTAAAAGTTGTGTACTGTATTCCAGCCTTTACATTTAGACTATTCAGTCCATTTGGCACATTGAGGAATCTCATTTATGTGCGTGATCTTTCCAGGAACCTCTCAGTCTGACTACTAAACTGTAACCCAGCAAAGCCTGTGTAACGAGGCGATGCAAAGTAACAGGGTATTGCATAACCTAGTGACGCTCGTTCTCTTTCTTCTCTCCTCTCTCCTTTAGCAGGGTTAGTCTTAATCCTGCTGGTGACCTTGTTCCATGGAGCCAGAGAATAGAAGAGTTATTAAGCTGTCATACACCCTTATCATCATAAAGGAACTCAACCTTAGTGAATGCTTGACAAATTATGAAGTATTACATTTTTGGTGCCAAACCACAGAAAAGTTACATACCTAAAAATGTGTAATTCTTAGAGATTGAGTACCATAAGTACTGTTATACAACAGTTCCAGCACTCAAATCTGATTGGCTGAGCTGCGATATAGGTATAATAGCACCGGGATATTTAACTGTTCGTATAAGTCAGTTCCTCGGTTTATGCTGTCCCAGACCACAGTGGTGCTGAGTAAAAGGCCAAGCAAAGAAAGATTTTCATCAGAAATGTAAATTACTTTGTATCATTACTTGTTTATGGAACTGTTGTATAAGAGCAATATCACATTCTCATTTCTCACATACTCACATTCTTGCTAAATATCATCTGTGATATTTCTGAAACAAGGCTGCAGCTCTGCAGATATTCAGCACTCCTGCTCATGTGATATTGCTTAAATAAATTTACAGTTTTTTTGTGTATTCAAGTGGAATGCTTCTTCATTAAATTTAAAATGTAGCTCTTAAAGGGCTCCTATTATGCCCTTTTACGAAGTCTTGATTTTGTTTTTGGGGTGTACTAGAATATGTTTTCATGCTTGATTGGTTAAAAAACGCATAATTTTGCCCAGTCTGGCTCGAACACGCCGATTTCCATGAAGCCCCTCCTTCCGAAATACGAAATGTGCTGTGATTGGTTAGCTGACCCATTGTGTTGATTGGCAGCGCTTAGCGCGTGTTCGGGAAGTGTCCTGCCCATTGATAACTGCAAGTTCTTCTCTATTGTAAATATTAATGACGGCCTAAATTTCAAACCATTTCGAGCCCGATTCAGACCCTGACAATGTTAATTACCCATAACCCTTAATGCTATTGGTTAATTTCAGGTTCACCAGAGAACCTTTTAGTGAACACTTTTTTGGTGAGTGTGAAAAACAATGTAATACTCTTAAGAATCCTTTCCTACTATAAAGAATCTTCAGTGCAATGGAAAAGTTCCATGGATGTTCTTCGTGGAACTAAAAGATGTCAATAAAGGACCTTTATTTTTTAACCCAGCAAATAGCCATCATTTCACCGTCTAGGTTAACTATGGACCCGATATAGTCTGGCTATGAGCTTGAATTGAAATATTGAATTGAACTGAAAATAACCATGAATTTGGTTACATGTCGTTTTTGCCAAAATAACTTGTGAGATGATGTTCCATCATGTAAGCAAAGTCAACAGTGATCATTTTTTAAACATGTTATATGCATAGCCTGGGAGTCTATTCTTGGGCTATGGTTATATTAAATGTTCACTGACAGACCAAATTTTGCATTGTTTTAGCCTAGACGTCAGGGCTGTGTTTGGATGGCTATTGGACGTTTTTTAAACACAAAATTGCTTGCTGGGAACTTGGAAGGGTATGTTATGACGTCCAAAACTTTCATACGCACAAAACATCCTGAATGGAAGGAGTTGTCTCCTTTATTATTGTTGTGGTTGATATTATGTGATGTATGATTACTCTTTTGTATGTTTCCGTTCTCTGCAATAAAAAATAAATAAACAAATAAAATCCTGAATGGAAGGAAACTCTGTCCAAAACGTTCTTCCAAACTAGAGTTTTGTTGCTGGGTTGAGCACAGGAGCTGCTAGCTTCTACTTTTAGTGTTTTAGCGCCGACCGCTGGTTGTCAACGTAAATTACAGGTTGGTGTTATATAAGCACGCACCATTGATAAACACGTCACCCCGGCCAATGGCGAATTACTACAGAATAACTCCATTAAATGAATCACCAGTAAATACGTCTGTGATCATTTTGAACGTAACAGTGTTTCCCATGATGCATTTAATAAGCAAAACTGCTGTCAAATTGCCATATGACTTCGGACTTCCGTGTAGGTTATATCTGTCACTGAACGCATGCTTTACATTTGGAGGTGTGATCCAAAATCGGCTCTGCATAGATAATATAGTCATGTTTTATGACCTAAGGTTAAACTAAAACTCTGCAACCAGTCATCCGATCGCTGTCAGTCCCGCTGATCATAATGACGTCATCTATGACTTCCCGCAATAGTCGAAGTAATCCAGGAAGTGATCTGGACTGGCCGAAAACTTTCCCATAAGATTCATTTTTAAGTCGTTTCTGTTCCTTGAGGGTGCAATCACTAAGTATGGCGTATCCTGGGTATAACAATGTAAGTATCACTTATATGTTTTATGTTGTAGAATGTAAAAATGATTTGATAATTAGTTTAAGAAACGCCAGATTGGTTGAAAAATCTGTATGTCTTGTTACGCCCCATATTGTTACATTGAATAAATTACATATAATTTAATACCGGTAATTACATTTCCTCTAATATGGATTTGGCATAAACTAATATGGATTAGGCATACCGATTGAAACCACAGCAAGTTAGGCTATACCTGAACCCGGTATCAGTAATGTAACTTTTTAACTAACGTTACAGGGCTATTATTTTGCCCACCGCCCACCCGGTTTTCAAGGGGAAAAGGACATTTTCAACAATACAATATATAAGCCATGACATTTTTGTTTTGTTTTCCATTGAAACATAAACATTACTAAAGCAAATTATCTTGAGATTTAAAATTGTGGAAGATTTTTTCTTGAAATGTGTTTTAAGCATAAACTTTCACTTCCACTTCTAGACATTTTATTTTAAGAATGTTTAGATGTTTTTATAAAATATCTACACAAAAAAAATAAAAAAATAAATAGTCACAGCACGTTGTCCATCTATGCCAAAAACAAGCTAAATGAATCAAGAGAAATAAATTATTTATTTGCACACCACCCTCACATATTTTTTAAGGGCAAGGACATTTTCAACAATACAATACATAAGCGATAACATTTTTGTTTTGTTTTGGTTTCCATTGAAACATAGAAAGAAACATTACTAAAGCAAATTATATAGAAATTTTGTTGAACCTATTGGCAAATAATTTGTCTTGTTTTAAGCATAAACTGTCACTTCTAGTAAATCTTATTTTAAGGATGTTTAAATATGTATATATATATAAAAAAAAACAAATTTGTTTTTTGTTGTTGTGTGTCACAGCACGTCGTCCATCTATGTCAAAAACATAAGTTAAATTCCTACACTGTCAGGAAGAAAAAATGTGCAAAAATGATGCCGGTTTAGCAAGCCACACCTTGTGACTTGCCTCTGGGAAAAGCTGTTGTACCCTTGAAAGTTTGTTTTCCCCCTTTTTTTCTGAGAATGTATAAGTCCAAATATTTATTTATTATATTTTGTCACTTTTATTGACATTTTCTGCTCCCAAGTCATGTCTATCTATATGCCTGTCTAATTTTGCATGGACAGGTTAAAGTAAAAAAAAAAAAAGGTATATGAACATATAGCATAGATGTGGTTTCACCACAGAAAGCACATGTATAGCCTCTTGGCTAATATGTAGGCTGGACTTTATTTAGGCCCAATAGTAATTGGCCGCCCCTGTCTGTACTCTTGGTAAAACCCAGTGGAATGTTATGAGTTTAATTGGACAATTGTGTGTGTTTTGAAACAAATCCAAGTGAAGTAATACATGATGTTCAGCAATTGGTTGGTTGATACATTATTTTGAACAGACACTAACGGTTGATTTAGATTGCACATTTGATTCTAGCTGTAGCCTATTAGGGCTGTTTTCAGGGGCAGACCACTTGAACCTTGTTGTGTAAGTGTACCCATTAAGCCCATTTACCCTTTAAGCCCACTTTCAATTCTGAAGTCAAATGAATAAAAGAGAAAATTATATTTTATGCTGCTCATTATTTTAACCAATCCAGTGATTTGTTACTTCCCTGGCATTTTTTATTGCATACCAATCACATTTGGCAATGTTGAGTTAGCCCCACACATGTGCATGCTGTCTCAGGGGAGGCTCACACAAATTTAGGTGTTTTGGGACCCTTCAGAAATCAACACATTGCTGCAATTTCAGCCATTTCTTTGGTAACTACATTGATATTATGTCAAATAAGAGATAAATGTACTGTTTTTTGTGTATGAACAAATAGTACTTTATCATTGTATATAATTTTCCTTTAAATGGAAAGATGAATTTTATTAGCTTGCGTTCAAAGCTAATCTCTAGGTCAAACCATGAGCCTTACAGAAAGGCTAGACTGCCAAAGAATTAAGCATGTGAACTGCAAACAATAAATGTTTTGTGATTCATTTTACATTAATTTACAAATAAATACATTATAAATAGTTTTTTAGAAAAGATTCTTTTCATAAATTAAGTTCTTTTTTAAGATGGCCTTAAATGGTACAGTGCCACAAAACGCATGCAAACTATAGCCAACACAAGCTAACCTTGAATTAAAAAAACGTAACATTTCTCAATGTTGGCACAATGAAAATTACTATGATACTTAGTCCACAGTATATTTAAGCTCCCTGCATGTATTTGTAAACATATCTTACTTTTTTAAAGGGAAAACATGTGCATTCACCATTACTTACTGTGGAACCATTTAAGCCCACCTTATGTGTTTCAATGAGGAATCCCTCTAATTGCAAACTTTGATACATTTTCTGAAAGTGTTTTTTAATCATTTTAACAAATGATTTTTCTTATAAACTATGTCAATATCCATGAAAAAAACCTAGACTTAGATTTTGGTGGGCTTAATAGGTACACTTACCTAAGTCTTAAATGTAGTCATGAACCGAAATTTACATCTGAAAATTATTTCTCGTTTTTAATCAATCTGCATTTTGATGAACCAAGATATTTTAGTCTATACTGTTTTCAGTTAGGCTAATGCATGAACAAAACATCACTAAACATTATTTTAGCGCACTTAACGTTACCATCTAATAATCGTAATAAGCATTGTGCTTTGATACGTAACAAAGTGTGAGCTTTAAAATTCTGTACATTTTGTAATGAAATTCAAACAATAAATGTTGTGCTTTTTTGAAATATCACTGTAGCCACCTCAGTTATTCTTCTTTACTTATAGCACGAAATAAACAATAATGGCCGTCAGAAGGTATGTTAAAAGAAACTGTACAACTTACTGAAATGTCTCATGTAATCGCTCCATTAACCGTTAGAGCGCCAAAAGTTACAGGCTGCAGCTTTAACCTGTTGTCTCCATTATTTAATGTATGTTTGATTAAATCTGTCAAGAAAGCACCATTTAAATGTTAATATTTCAACAATGAATTAGAGTAGAAACATAATTATATCATTAAAGGGTTGATACAAAACTGCCATATGTGCAATTTAAATGTTTGTATACAGCTCAGTATATATATAACTAATTTGATTAATTAACTGATTATTAAATACATTTTGAGGTTCGGTTTTTCAGCCAAATAATTTTTTTTTTCCGATCAGTACAGTAGGCTGCTTAAAAGTCTCACTTTTTTACTTGCAGTTTGGTGGTCCAATGCCAGGAGTTCCTGCTCAGGGTATGGCAATGCCAGGGGTCCCTGCTGCAGGTGGTTACCCAGCACAACCATATGGGGCGTACCAGGGGACTTTTCCTGCTTCTCCTGCCCAGGACCCAATGTGGGGCTATTTCACAGCAATAGCTGGTCAGGTGAGAGCTGCTAGCTATACTGTCTTTTCTGTCCCATTATGTTGTTCATGCAGTAAACATAAATCTTATGTCAGGATGGTGAAGTTGATGCTGAAGAACTTCAAAGGTGCCTCACTCAGACCGGAATCAGCGGCACCTACAGTCGTGAGTACAAAGATTGTAGAAGGATTTTTAGTTCAAAATGCTTGGACTAGCAAATCAATAATATAGAGCGAGTGTCGATCATGCTCACTGTGCTTCTTTTTTTGCAGCCTTCAGTTTGGAAACCTGCAGGATTATGATTGGCATGCTGGATGTATCCTTTACAGAAAAATGAAACAGCTCTGTTCTTATCTCTACAACTTGAGTCAAAAGTTTGCTTCATGCAGTATCCCAACATCTTGATGTGGTTTAGATTCTTTAAGCATGTGTGTACAGAGAGATCTCACCGGAAAGATGGGTTTCATTGAGTTCAAAGAATTGTTCACTGTGCTAAATGGCTGGAAGCAGAACTTCATAATGGTGGACAGGGACTGCAGTGGAACGGTGGATCCTCATGAGATGTCCCAGTGCCTTGCTAACATGGGTGAGTTTGACCTTTCATAATAGTATAAGTCTATTTCCATTGACTGAGATCAAAATGTAGCTAGTTCTCAGGGCAAAATATCTCTCATAGAATAAATAACAAGTCACTAATTTTGAGCTTTAAAATCAAATCAAAACTACAGGGCACAATGTACATGTCTTAGCCAATAGCCTTGGAGACTGTGTTGTAAGCAAAAAATGTGTCATGATTGCACAGGTTTCCGAATTAGCCCACAGGCACAGAACGCCATCATCAAACGCTACAGCAAGTCTGGAAAGATCTACTTTGATGACTATGTGGCGTGTTGTGTGAAGCTAAGGGCACTTACAGGTGAGACTTTTTGTAAAAATTTAGAAATGCAAATCTATACAAAACTTGATTATTATAACTACACCGATTATAGTTATACTAAGTATTCTGTTAATTGTATTTTTGATCAAACACTGTATGACTTTTTTATTTTTACGTAGACAACTTTAGGAGGAGAGATACAATGCAGCAGGGAATGGTGAACTTCCAGTATGATGATGTAAGTGAAGACAAAGTTTTCCCATTTAAGTGCCTATATTTTCTTATTTTTAAAATCTAAGATGGTTTTTACTGATTAATTGTAGAAGTAAAATGGTTTACTTCTTAAAAGAATATAGGAAGCTGTTGTAACATCTTCAATTTCCTCTTGCAGTTCATCTTGTGTACTATGTCTCTCTGAAGAGGATTAAAGACAAGTAGAGTATGCACTCCAGGAAGAGCACTGAGTGACTGAAGGTGCAAAGAAATATATGTGCTAATTTGCCAGTATGATGTTATATGTGAACGTAGGAGTAAATCATATATTGCTTGAAATTGCTTTCAATATTTGTGCCAAAGCAGACCTCAATTGTTTTTAAATGATCTTTTTCATATTCATTCTTTATAAATTATGTGTATTATCTTAAAATATAACCTCACTTACCATATATTTTGCCAATAAAACATGGTACATCTTTAAGAGTTGTGTTCTGGCTTTATTTAGCAGCAAGGACAGTGATTCTCACAGTGAACCATGTGCTGTTGTGGTTCATGTAGGTAGTAAAAATCAGTGTCGGGGTATCTTGTACACATTACAAGTACGTAATCAGATTACTTTTTTCAAGTAACTAGCAAAGTAACACTACTTTTTAATTTACATTTATTTACTGACAGCTTTCCTGTCCACATGTTGAGAGAAATCGTAAGTAAGAGCAGAGGCGTTGTGTGTGCTGTCTAAACATGAGCTGACTTGTTGTAGTTCTAGACTAAATGTGAGCATGCTTTTACTCGTCTCACTTGCACAAAAACAGATCAAGTACCTCAAGTCAAGTAACCTTCATTTATATAACGCTTTTAACAATATAGATTGTTTTAAAGCAGCTTTACAGTGAAAATAGGAAATTAAAGTAACAGAGATTGTTTTGGCTTAACAGCAGCTCTAGAATTAAGTTATTGTCCAGCTAAAGTTAGTTTTGATTGATTCACATCCGTTGCAAAGATCATTAGTTATTAACTTAGGGGCCGCTTACACAACACCGTTCTACCAGAAAACCCTTAACGCGCTCATTCCCACAACAACAGTGCCTGGTGGCTCGAGAACGCAAACACTGAAATAGGTTTCAAGGTGCAAGCGTTGACTAATTTTGAAAAACGTCATCTCCGCGTAAACTTCAAAAACGCTAATCTGTGAAAACGCTGATGGCGTGCACATGCGTATTACGTGTTTAGTCTATAGGTATGCGCGTTTGAATATACATGTGTGCAGGTGTGTTGTAGTCCTTCTTTACAAATTGACCTCAACAAATTACTTGTCTGGCCTATGAATTCATAATTCATCATTTTTTGTTGCTTCCGCGTATCCATGTAATGTAAACTGGAATAATTTTGACTGTTGACGTTTTAACTGAGCAGAGGTAAAGGGAAGGGAGGGAGGCCTTCACAGGGAAGAGACTAGTTGACACTTTAGGACTGTGTTGTCATGGTGTCCAGGTGCAGGTCCTTCATTAGATCTGGATACGGCCTGGATCCGGCGGACTGCGATAAACCTTGGGATAAACAAAGAAACTAATATTAGTGTAGACGCCATTCTTATGATGCAACGAGTACATCAGGATTTATGGGAAGTGTTCCCGGTTCCGGCTGACCTAATCTGTGCAGCCTAACATTGAATCATCTAAATTGATAATGTGTTATGTGTATGATAGGTCAAAGAGATGTGTTTGATACAATGAATAAAATTATAAAAACGGTGAAATGCAAACTCTGAGTATTATGCAAGCCTGCAAAAATGAAATGTTAATTAACACAAATATTCTTAATGTATTTAATCTCACGTTATTAAACAATGTCTTTGCTGCTGACCTTCGATGATCCAGTTCAACCATATGAGTAAGCAATAATCACTTTAGTTAGACATCACTTTTTTTTCTTTCTTTTTTATTGCTATGAGGGGCTGCATCCGAAATAGCAAAGTGTCCAAAGCCTACTCTTTTATGAGCACTGTGTATGCGGGCATACTTTTGTCTTATGCTGTTTTTCGCCTACAATATAGTAAGGATGTATGTGATTTTAGATGCAGCCAGAGTTAGTCTCGCGTAGCCAGACCTTTAGCCAACGTTCTGTGGGCGTGACGTCTTGACCTTTCTTCTTCTGCAATCCAGAATGGCAGTATGCAAAGCTGAAAGGTTTGTCTAAGCTGTGCCCTCTACTGTTCAGGCGTGAATTTGCATTTTCTTCAGCCTGAGAATATTTATTCCAGTTATGGTGTGAAAGGGCCTTTACATTTGCCAAAAATGTAACTTTTTAAAATTATTATTATTAAAAGAAACAAGCCCGGGCCAGCCCAGCAAAAATTACGCAAAAGTAATGCCACACAATACTTTCAATAAAAAGTAACGCAGTTATTACTTTTTAGGTAGTAACAATATTGTAAAGCATTGCTTTTAAAAGTAATTTTCCCCAACACTAGCTGCTAAAATTCAACTAGTAGGATATAATAAAGCAATGAGACTCCTTTCTGTCAAAAATTAGGTTTTGGGTCAGCTATTTTTTATGTTTAATATATAACTATGTGTTTTTAAATGATTCTTGTTGCAAATTATACAGATATGCACAAGCAAAGAGTTCAATACATGAAAAAAATAAAACACTGAATAAAAAGACACATATACACAGTGATGCTCTGCATCACTTCACAAACAAGTTTTATTAGTCATCACAAGATACAAAATATATATACTTTTTTAAATTCTTTTTTTTTTTTTTTTTTACACTGATTTGCCAGAGGAATAGAACAATTAAGCTGATCACAATAACCATAAAGTAGAGATATTTTGACCAAGGAGGAAAAGGGGGAATTCGATCACTGTCGTCAACATAACACTGCAACAGATCAGCATGTTCTTCAAAATTGTATCTGAAATTCAACATATCTTCCACTTCAAGTTCCTGCTGTCACATGAGCATTTGATAGCTTTCTCATTGAAATGAAGTGTGATGGATTCCCATAGGAAACTAAAGAAATGTGGAGTCTCTAGGATGTGATTCAGACACATGAATAGGCTCAAATGGAATCAGCAATTTTTTCCACATTTTATGTTCTGCTTGTGAGGGCCAGTTGTTATAACTATGTATAATAGATTAAAACTGTAAAATGGAAATGGATTTATTTTTATTTTTATAAATGAACATGCAAGGGGACGTTTAAAATTCTGAGGGCACACGTTAGCATTGAATGTGTGTTAAATATGTTGAACATGAGACTACAGCAAAGCTCACCTTCATGAAAATTGTTTTCCCCGCCCCCTACCACCCCAGTAGACAAGACTATTGTGTAGGAAACTCACATAACACTGAAGAAGTGTACGTAACAGGACTAAGTCATCACCATGGTGAAACTGAGGGCAGCATAAAAGAGAGAGCGCAAACACGGAGAAACAGACTTCCCTTTAGATAATTACATTTGTGTTACCAAGAGTGAAGGCAAGGAAGAAATCAGATCTTGAAGAGCGTAAATATAGGTCCAAGTATATCTTTTTTTGTGAGTATTCATTTAAAGGAGATTTGATATTACATGCTGTAGGAAGGCAATTTTGGAGAACTAGTTGGGATATGTGGTTTTGAGTGTTTATGTGCAGTAAATCAGAAGTAATAATTAGGGATGCCACAGAGTAATTTTGTAGGCAAGTACTCTTACATTAAAAACAAGTAATCATTACTCCTAAAAAAAACTAAAACGTAAAAAAAAAAAAAATCAACTTTACAATGGTTTCACAAGATAACAAGCTATGTCTTTGGAAATCATGACTCTAACAAGAACCATGAAGACTGATATATTGCACACTTAGATCTCTCACCCCTCTTCATCATGTATCCAGAGTGCCACCCAATGCACTTACCGTAGAAATAACGATTGAAGTGAAGGCAAAGGAAAATCAATTTGCGAGTAGTTTGTGTAGAGTTTTACTAGTTAGTTGTAGAACGAGTACTTGACTAGTTGATTACTTGTGCACATCCCTAATACTAACCTCAGTGGCCACATAAGGCATGTACACATGCATGTAATCTGTGAGTGTGTATGTGTGTCTGCTCAGTCATGGGAATTCATTTCACTGGGGTAGAGCTTTGAGAATAGCATTAACCTCTTCAGCAACAGCGGTCAGTGCAAACTCAAACTGATCCTGAGGAGAGAGAAAAGCATAGATCAGCGTTTATATTTTACGATCCACTACTCCATCCGTCAAACTCTCCTTTAATAACACCATCAGCGCCAATGAAAATGATATATAGCAGTTACTGCAACTGAGGAGAACAAGAGAGGCTGCAGATACTATGGTGTTTTATGGGTACAATAGTGCTTTTATTTCTCATTTGGGGCTCTGTGGTGTTACTGAGCACAGCTCTGCTGTTCTGTCCTTCATTACCTTGGTGCGCACCATTCCTGGCCTCTGGTCTCGAATGTGTTCCAGGGTTGCGGCAATATCGATCTCTTTTACTCCTGTGTTAAAAAACAACAACAAACTTTATTTAGCATCTTCAGTATGTTGTACTTTCCTAAACACTGATTTCTTCACAAGCTTTACTAGTTTGTATCATGTGCTGACCTTTAGCCATGCGGTTCAGGACCATGTCGATCAGGATGTATGTTCCAGTCCGGCCTGTACCATCACTGCACAGAAGGGCGATACTGTGAGCAATACACTCTAAAAAAATCTAATGTGCCATTTGTGAACATACAATTCACAACACAATACTTGATCTCGACAAGAATACTGGGTGTTTTTCAAAACACCTTCTAATAAAATGTTTGGTAGGCTTAGCATCTCTTAAAGGGGTGGTTGATTATGATTTCACTTTTATAACTTTAGTTAGTGTGTAATGTTACTGTTTGAGCATAAACAACATCTGCAAAGTTACGACGCTCAAAGTTCAAAGCAAAGGGAGATATTTTCTTTTAAAGAAATCACTTTTAAGGACTACAACAAACGGCTGGTAGGGACTACACGACATTCCTCCCGGGTTAGTGACATCACAAACCTTTAAATTTACATAAATCCCGCCCCCGGAACACGATTTATAGATTATCAAGACAGAATATGCTAATCAATGACTAGAAGATAACTACACATAAGCTACATAAATTCATCAACTAACCATTCAGAAATGTTGTCTACATGTTGTCACTTCTTCGTGAGTCTCTCTATCTTTGTCTGACTCCGGTTTGAACATAAAAGGCTAAAAGCTTTTGAAATTTTCAGTGCATGTCTGTGTGAGTGGAAGCTGTTGAAGCTCGACCCTCTGTGCCAGGAGCAGCAACTCATTTGCATTTAAAGGGACACACACAAAAACGGTGCATTTTTGCTCACCCTCAAAAATGTATTTTGAGGTATTTTGAGCTAAAACTTCACATACACACTCTGGGGACATCAAATACTTGTTTTACATCTTGTGAAAAGGGCATTATACCACGCCTTTAATATTAAACTCAAAAAGGAGTCAAACTACACTTTTTAATAAAAACGTTTAATTCCTCAAACGCGCCAATGTGTTAAAATACCTGCAGTGCACGATGATGGGGCAGGAGCGTCCACGGTAGCACTTGTTGACTTTCCTGAAGGGCAGAAAGAAAGATTTCCTGAAGGAAATACTAGTGCTTACAAAGCAGCAAAAAATAGTTTTTATGTTAGATTAGCTCTGGTTCTGAGTAAATGAAGTAACGATTATAAGTTGCAATGGCATTGCTTTCTGTCAGATGTTCACAAGAATGCATACGACAGTGTAAAGGAGTATGCAGTACAAAAGTATGTAATATGTACCGTAATTAAATGCCAGAAAAGCAATCCAAATCCATTATCCAAATATTACGATGTTGAATAACAAACATTCTATTAATGTAAGTCCGTTTCTTAAATGTCTATAAAAACTGTATAGAACTGTATTCAACGGTTTGGGTTTAGTACGATTTTTAATGGTTTTGAAAGAAGTCAATTATGCTCACTGAGGCTGCATTTATTTGCATATTATTACAATTTAAAAACTGTTTTCTATTTTTATATATTTGTAATTTATTCTTCTGATGGCAAAGCTGAATTTTCAACAGCCATTACTCCAGTCTTCAGTGTCACATGATGCTCCAGAAATCATTCTAATATGCTGATTTAGTGCTTAAGAAACATTTATTATTAACTATCATATATGTATAATTATAACATTTATTATATGATTATTAATTTTGTAAACAGTTTTGATACTTAATATTTGGTATAAACAGTGATATTGTTTTTCAGGATTCTTTGAAGAATAGTTAAAAGTTCAAATGTATTTGTATAGCACATTTAAAAACAACCACAGTTGACCAAAATAGCTTGGTTTCTATTCTAAGATGAATAGAAAGTTTATTTTATAATAAAAAAATTTTTTGTAACAATGTAAAAGTCTTTTCTGTGATTACTATGTGATCAATTTAATGCATGCTTGCTGAATAAAAGTTAAATCATTATTAAAAATAGTCCTTACCTCAAACCTTTGAAAGGTAGTGTGCATTTATAATGTAATGATTCATCATTTTAATCATTTAACATTTTAACATACAGAACATTTTTGAAGTTTAAAAAAATAAAACAAATAAGTATAAATATGTTGCTCTGTGTAATTTGTTGTGCTTATACGATGATTGTGATTTGTATTGATGATGATGACAAATATAACAAGTTTTTTGTTAAAGTGTATATATATATATAAATATACAGTATATACACGAAGACTTCAGATGTCCCAAAAAAACCTTGAGCATTTATGTTTTTAATTTTACTCATCAGTGAAATTTTTGAAAATAAGGCAGTTCAATAATCTTCACATAATAACCTTTTCATTGCCATTAAAGTGAAATTACTGAACCTAAACATAGGAGCCTGATAAAAAAAAAAGGTCATTTAAAAAAAATATGTCAGACCGACTTTGAGGATTTTGCAAGTCTTTATATATACACGTTGCTCTGTCTGTTATTTATTTTTGTGTTTATATTAATATTATGATGATTGTGATTTGTATTGATGATGATGGCGAATGTTTGGATTTTGATATGGTTAAGCTTTATAATTGAATAAAAAACGAAAAGAAAATTGAAATATGTTCCATTGGGTGTTATTCATTTTAGTGTTTATAATAATATCATGATGATTGTGATTTGTATTGATGACGAAGAATGTTTGGATTTCGATACATTTTCTCAGTGGCTGAAAAAAAACAAAACAGATAGCAAAGCACAACATAAGCTTAATTTAATCTACAGAGCAATGATTAAATTGTGTCTGGACTGGAATATATGTAGCCATTTAAGATGAAATAATTGCAGACTTTGGTGGAGAACAAAAATTTATAAAGATGAGAGGAATTTCAACACAGTGGTCGCCTTGCAAGAACTGTAAAATCGAGGCTAATGTAGAGTAGAGACCCACAGAGATCAGAGGAAAACATCAGGACCACTGCACAGCAGAGAGCCAGAAAGATCAAAAAGAGGAGTGTTATACCAGTCAAGAGTGGTAAGAAACAAGCAACATCAACCCCAAACATCAAAAAGCATGTAATGTAAGGACGTGTTGGAGAAAGGAGAGACACAGAAAAGGAAATGAAAAGAGACTAAGATGGAAAGGTCGACAGAGAACGTGGAGGGGGAGTTAGGCGATGGAGCGTTTCATCAGCGTTGCTGCAGCCACACCTGTCTGTGCTCATTTTTGTGACTATGCAACTGGAACCAGACTACTAGCTGCAAACCACAAAAATGACACAGACAGCTGTGCAATACCTCGCTACTGCGCTCCATCGCTCTCAGAAAGAGACTGACAGAGGTCGAGAGGATAAAAGAGACTGAAGTGAATGGAGGGAATAAGAGTATAGCATGATGGAATGATATCATGGCAGCTGGGAGAAAAGAGAGAGCAAATGGAGAACATGACGTCAAACTGACATATACATAAATTCACACAGAGCTGTCATGGTTTTAGCTGCAATTTTTTTTTTTTTATGTCATTTCTGACTATTATTTGTCATTTTCTGTATGAAAGTTATAGTGTACGCTTATTACACTAACACCTTAAGAATTCAGTTGTTGTTATTAAGAATTAATAACAACAACTGAAAAGCTGTAAAATGACATGAATAAAAATATTTATAATTGTTAAAAAATACCACCTATCCCCACCTTAGTATATAATTAACAGTAAAACAAATAAAATGATGGTTCTTATTATTTTATAGCATTTTATAATATTATGATGTTATTGCCATTAGAGTAAATAATCACAATCAGGCAATAATTAAGCCTTCATACATGTGTAAGTAATGTATTTACACATTAAGTATGTTTGTGAGCATGTGTAGTACCTGCGGAAGTCCAGCAGAGGGCGTGTGGAGGTGGGTATTCCCTGTGCGGGCCAGCTCAGGAAGTGGAACTGAGTGAGGGTTCGAGTTTCCTGGGTTTGGACGTTCTTCAGGTAGAAACTACGCACCAGGAAGTCATTACACCATATATGCTCAGACACCAGGTTCACCTGAGAGAGATGATTGAAGGGTAACAACATTTTATATAGTTTACACTACATAAAGCAAACTGCTCAAGGCATCTCTTCAGGTTCACAAGTGATATTACAAACCTCATAAATGTGGTAAAGAGAAGATCCCTCATCGGGCCAGTAGCGATCGCACTGCTTTTCTCCGTCCTCAACCAGAGCCGTCATCATCACTATGACTGTGCATCCGCTCTCCCAAACCATCTGCGCAACATACACGCCTTACAAAACATGCCATTTAAGCTGTATTTACATGAATGCACAGAAAATAAGCAATAATTGATACGTAGAACAGTGTAAAATATACAGAAATACACCATTAAAAAAAGATTTTTAAAGTTTTTGAAAGAATTCTCTAAAGCTGCAAAATTATACTATTTAAATGTAATATATAATTATTTATATATTCATTTATATTTTAAAGTTTTATTTATTCCCGTGATGGCAAAGCTGAATTTTCATTACTCCAGTCTTCAGTGTCACATGATCCTTCAGAAATCATTCTAATATGGTGATTTGGTGCTCAGATAACATTTCTTATTATTATCAATGTTGAAAACAGTTGTTATGCTTAATATTTTTATGGCAACCGTGATGCATTATTATTATTATTTATCTGATGAATAGAAAGCTAAAAAAAACCAGCATTTATTTGAAATATATATATTTTTTTAAATGTAGACATCTTTACTGTGACTTTTGAACAATTTAATGCATCCTTGCTGAATAAAAGTATATATATAATTTTACTGACCCACATTTTTTAATGGTAATGTACATTTCAAGCAACTTGTATAACTTTATATCAAATGATTACAAAGGTCTCACATCCATACACAGATGTGACTGACCTGCCAGAAATCAGAGATGGTGTGTGAGAGAGGTCCTTGGGTGGCAATATAAGCTGGCATCCGGGGGTCATGCTCGATCTAAAGGGTCAATAGTAGACAAAAGGTCAGGGGTCAGTGCTTTAGCCCTTCTTAACCCTGGATCTGCCCATCACCACGACAACAGGCCATTAATGTGATCCGAGGCGCGTGAAGGCTTAATTGATGATCCCTTGCTCTCAACTACAACAGAGCAGCAGGGGATTCCAGACCTAAACATCATGAATGAGATCAATGCAATGTAACCATGGCAACGCTGAGAGGGGGATTCCGAAACCAGTGGCAGCCTTGCACATCTATGAGGAATAAATGGATTATTGCCTTGGTAACAGGAGGAGATGCAAGGAAGGGACGGCTTTCTAGCTTTAGATTTCAGCTACCGAGGAAAGGAAAGAGACAATAATGCAGGCCCTTCAAACTGCACTGAGTCACATGATGAGGTCCAGGTCAAAGAGGACCATCAAGTGCACATACTTACAATGGTGCTGGCGTTGATGTAATCTGTCCTGGAGGGGTTAATCTCAGCCTTCAGCTTCACTCTTGAATGGTCATCTGCATAAAACAATTGACGGTTACACATCTAATCCATTAAAAAGGGTCGATCAGGTTGTGTGAAAAAGAGATGCGTACTATTTTACGTACTTATGCACTTTTTTATGCCATTTTATAGTATAAATAGCGTGAGTAGTGTGTTCACACTGAACTAACTCCTCAGGTACACTTGCAGGCAGGGGGTGGGGGTGGGGGGCAATGGGGTCGTACTCACAGGGCACGGCATCAGAGCAGCGGTTCTTCTTTATGTTACTTTCACTCTGGGCCACTGAGATGGTGCTGGGTTCAGCCTGGTAGGAGCACAGAGCCTCCCATTCTTTGAGCAAACGGTCTTTATTCTTCAGATGATCCTCCATATATGCCTAGAAAACATGAGAGAGAGACAGAGAGAGAGAGAGAGAGAGAGAGAGAGAGAGAGAGAGAGAGTGAAACACCAGTAAAGACTCCTGATTTCTCAGAAATGCTGCTCATTCATGTGATACTTAAAAAAAAGAAAATTTAGAGAATGCCAGTATACTAACAAAATCAAATCAAAAACACTCTTTGTAAAGCATGAAGTAAATAATATAATAAATATTAATGTTTATGAACAGCAGCAGGCCAATTCATATACAAAGTGTTAACCAAAGGGAAAGAATAAAAGGCTGTGACACACCAGGGATGAATACTATAATGATAACTATAAAGTTTTAATAAGTGTTGTAATTCTATGAGAATAGGAAAGTCCACACCATATAGTAGAGCTGCACGATTTAAACACCCACACGATCTCATTCCTAAATGACAACAATTCTCCTGTGTCTACTAAAATCACACCGGAACATTCAGATCTGCGTTGGCGCTGCCACTGACCTGGAGAAAGAAGTTGTCATGTATAGGTACTGAACAGCTTCACAGTCTTTTCAACCAAAGCATCATTATTTCTGTGTTACAAACAGGGTTTGAAATTAACACCCGCCAACCCGCCTAATGCGGGTAAAGACCAACTGTGGCAGGTAACGCTGTCAAATCCCTAGCCAATTTGGCAAGTTATTTATTGTTTACTCACTTTGCTGGGGAAGTTTGTGTAAGCCAAATCTGCGTAGATTTAGCGCAAATACTCAACTCGTGAGTCATCATGATATATTAAATACAGCGTATTGCGCAAAATCTGCACATATCTGGCTTAATTGAACATACCCATCACTATAGTGGTGGGCTTGTTCATTTGCATTGAAGTAATAGCAACGATTAAAAAGCATTTGGCACACTATGCAGTTTCCGTTTTTCTCAAACAGCGACCCCTAGAGTCGCTGTGGAGTACTTGTATTTAACGTTACTGTCGTAAATACCACTCACGCAGAGCCATCTCTGCACTCTTCCGACCACGCTATCTTCGTCATATCTATGATATCTGCCATGATTCACGTCTGAAATGCGTGCTAGTGTCTTCCATAGAGGCTACTTCATATGTTGTTGATGTAAGTGACGTTGTGCCGTAAAGCAAGTCGTGATTCTTGCGAGATTTGTCAGGGCGCCACCTCTCAAACTTGCATTGCTGGTGAAAAGGATGAGGATGAAAGAGGAAGGGAGGAGATGACTGGATTTCATACATTCATTTCTTGTTCAAACAAAATCCTAAATTTATAATATAAGCTGTGACGCAGTTAATCTGTTTTTTTCTCTCTCTCTTTTTTTTTTGTGTGTGGGGAGGGGATGGGGGCTAGAAGAAGTTCTGAATGGCCGGTAACAAATTGGCTGGTGAGTGAAAAAGTATTCAATGTATTCAAATGATAGCAGAAAGTAACCCCTTTTGAAAGTAACTTGGTGCTTCATTTCGAATGAATTTTGAAATATTGTTTAGAACAGGTAGTCTGCGAATTGGGATGTAGCGACATATTCATCCAGCAATAAAACAAGTGAAGTATTTATGAACGAGTCATTGAATCATTAATTCAAACCGATTGTTTTTGAAAATAATTTATTCAAATTAATTAAACGCTTTTTAAATAAACAGCAGCCATTAACATTTTTTCAGATCCTCTAGTAAATTACTTGTTATTCTGTTTAGTTGTCTGTTCAGAATCGTTGGAAATCGCAATCTCTATTTGAAACAAAAAAAATGTGATTCTCAATTTATCCAGAATCGTTCAGCTCTACCAAATAGTTATCGTTCTTGGTGTGAACGGGCCTTAATTTTTTTGTGTCGGTAAATAGGGGTATAGAGTGTCTACCAGTATCATGTGCCCAGTGGAGATATCCATGTTAGACTGTGCTGGCTCCTCACACCAGGAGGGGGTGCTGCTATGTGAACTAGGGCTTGGCTGAGGTGCATCACTGAACTGTGACGACACGCTACTGACTCGTGACGTATCCGTTCCTCCTCCACCACCTCCTCCTCCTGCACCGGCACCCCCTGCAGCTCCGACTCCGCAGTCCTGCCTGCCCATAGAGGACTTAGCAGCCATGTGCTGCCGACAAAGATCCTGAAAAATTAAGAAAATCAGAGAATGTGAGAGAAAGAAACAGAGAATTAGCTATTACTGACAAATTGCAGCACATGCTGCATATGAAATTCAGACAGTAAATGAATATCAACGCTAATCAAATTACTCTGCTTTGCTTCTGTTCAAATCAAATAGCCTAAATCTGATCACATTAGTGTCAGATAATAACATGCCATCACAGCCAAAGCCACTAAATTAGCTTGAATTCAGAGATTTTATTACAGAGATATGATGCAGTACGCATTTCAAACACTCCTTCCGACCTGGTACTCATAATGCGTCACATTTCCTGCTTCAGGTCCTAGTCCCAGTTTCCCTGAGGCCAACTGGCGGGCATGGGTGCGCAAGCAGGCGATGGTCAATGCCCCCACCAGGAGTCCACCCACACAAGCCACACCCACAAACATGAGGAACACCCACTGGGTGTTGTCACGTACACGTGTTGCCACTGGCAACGCATGGCCATCGTTCTTCTGCAATGACGGAGAGAAGGAAAAAGATGAAAACAAATATATGAATCACAAATCATTTATACATCCCATACTTAATGTTGTGTTACCATAGTTTGTACTATCCTAGAGAAGCACAAATTTTACCCCTGAGAGGAACCATAAAGGACTCTGAAATATTTTAAGATGGAAAAGTGAAGAGGGAGAGAGGGTCCATGAGAGTATTAAAAAGAGTATTTAAAACAGGGCAGAACATCCCACCCCGCTGTCTGGAACTATGACTCAGTGGGCAACATCATAACGTCTGATGCAAGTACCACAGTAGTAATTAACGTGACAATAGATATAAAGCAAATAACTGATGAGAGAAACAGAGAGTGGAAGACTATCTAAAATCTTTATTACACCTCATTTCAACACACAAGAATCCCATCATATTCCCTAGTCCTATTTCTCTGCTAGAATGATGCAGACCACACAGGAGCCAGGGCATTACATCATCACTCCTGTGTGCACACCGCACTGACCTTGTCGCCACAGCAACCAACTTTACCTGACATCACTGTCTGTGCTGAGATTCTGAGTGCAAATCATTCTGATTGGTCATTTTTTATGCGCGTTCTTTATTTCAACAAATCACTGAGCACTTCGAGGAAAACAGTTTAACGACTACAGCAGGTTCCTAGATTCAAATAAAACAGTCTGGACCGGCCAGTAAAGTAACTCATTTATTATTACATTTAACGTACATTTAATTATTTATCAGACGCTTTTATCCAAAGATTACAAGTCTGATCATTTAAAACACTGACTTCGGAGAGTGAGTAAATGAATGCTGGTAAAACCAAGGAGTTAGATAGTGTGTGGTTAAAACGGTCATATTTCATAATTAACGTTTTTAAATATTTTTTTTTTCCAGCAACATGTGATCTGTATGAGATTTCTAACCAAGAATCAAGTGAACTGAAACGACAGGTAGGTGGATACGTTAGATTAAAAAAAGCAGATTTCTTTATAGTTTTACTGCTCCGTATGACCTGCACTTGCACGTGTTTAATTAACATGTTTAATATAATGTAACACTATATTAATACAACGTAACATTTAATCAAGTTTAAGAAGAAGTGCAACTCACCAAAAAATCAATAAACTAATGGAGAATGGAAACCTCACGCGCCCCGTGGTCCGCCGAAGATGAGCAGAAATTTGTACGTGCAATAACCCTAGAGCTCTTCTGCACCGGTTTGACATTTGAATTTCGTCCACTTTTCTTAGGGAGTGGAACGGTTGGTAAGTTTAAGTTCGCGGGAAACGAACAACGGTGACCGAGCTCAGCCCTGGAACAGACATCGTGATGTTTTGCGGGAATGTTGCGCTCTGAGGGGGAGAAGCATTTGGGATGGCAATCGGTCGCGCGCTTAGAGTCGTGAACGCGCCTGACAGTTTGACACGTATGATGTCGTTGTCATAGCAACAAAGCAAATGAGACGGGGCGGGGGTGGGTGTCAGGGGTCTTGTGAGATATTCCCTCCTCAACCATCGAAAGAGACAGAAATCATCGGGAAAGGGATAAACAACAGGCTCAAAAGTTAAGACATTGATTCAATGTTTCTGCACATCCTTACCTCCCCAACACCTGCCTGAAGCACCTTTAGACCAGTCTCTGATTCTAGAAGGTTCTTTTGAGCCACTGCATGTGAAAAAAATTAACAAAATCAATGTAAAGACAGTCACAGACAGCTTATTCTAATGTTTTCTCCACATACTTTCTTATAAACGGATACATAGAAGACATTTAAATAGACAGGTATGAAAGCGAAGCTGTGAGGGATAGACTTGCCATGTTTTCAATGGCATGGGCTGTATAAAGCTCCTAGATCACTTATAATTTTCCATAGTTCATGTTGTCTGGAGTTTTTTTGTCTACTGAAATTTCTTGGAAATATCATTTTGCAGTGTTTTGTAATCCAAAAACACATTAAATAACAGTACAACCCACTGAAGAGATGTATGTCTATCCCTCATAGCCTCGCTTTCATTCCCATTAAAAATCAAAGATGGTGCTGCTGTGAATAAGGTCTATTCACTGTGCGCCAGTCTTTTGTCGTATAAAGCAACGAAAGGTCACAAAAGGTTGTGCATTAGGCTACAGTGATTTTTTTAACGCGATTAGAAAAGCGCACAGCTTTAAGTAGCTTATTGCTTTAATAATGGTACGTAACTGAAATATGATCAGATACACATAGCTTATGTTCAATAACATTAATCAATAATGTATACACTTGATGCAAATATAGAATTCAAAGGATGTGGGTCACGTGACTCATCCAAACAGATTTTTAGTCACCTGGGTCTGTTTGCTTTTACGGCTAGTGTGCTCCAAAACTTTGTCAAAATTCACTTTTTATACGCAATTACAATCCAGTCCTCTTCCAGAAGCAGGCCAAAAAAACTGATGACTCATGGTGCACTCACTTATTTAGTCAAATCAAATGCTCTCTAGAGTGAGAATGCCCCTCCCCCTAATAACACCAACATCTAGTGGCAAATCATCTTAATGGCTGTAGCATAAAATAAAGGCCATTTTCTATTTAAAAACAAGGACAAGCTCTTCAGAAATACATCAAGATAGGGGGGAAAAAACTAAGCCTATCAAGTATTTAGTTTTTACTTTGTGTTATATGAGTTCTGAGCCATTATTATGTATCTCAGAAACACTTCTGTGTGACCAACATCACTAGTCAATAGTCATGAAACATTCTCTTCATTACTCACCGGTCTTTTCGGACACCTCATTTGCTGATAAATTCTGGCTGTTAGGGAGCACCCGGAAAGTGACAGCTGGACCAACCACACTGTGTAGAGCAGAATTTTTAATCACATGCAAGTTTCCCGTATGATTATGAACAGGGTTTGAAATAAACTTTTTCACTCACCAGCCAATTATGCCACTAAATTTTTACGTTACAAGCCATTCAGAACTTCAGAAATAAACCAGATTACCAAATTCAAAGCTTAGATTTAAATATATCTCATTAAATCTGATTCTGAATCATTGAATGGCTTCCAGTTTTATAAAAATAATGTTTGCAGATACCAAAATAAAACAAAATGATCTGTGACTTTTCACATTTTCTAATTTTAAAGATGTGGCACGACACACCTCGTCAAAGTTCTTTAAGCTTTTGTTTCAATAATGTTGGAGGTTCCTCTTAGGGGAAGGGCTCTGGACATAATAAGGAAAATAGGAACTTCATAGGAAAAAAGTCATAGGACATCATTTATGAAACATAACCTGTCAAATTAGCTAGTGAGTTGATATGCATTACCTGCCACGATAGATTTTCATCTGCATTTGGTGGGTTGGCAGGTGTTAATTTCAAACCCTGATTATGTTAGATTGTGATCCAAGCAAAAAGGGAAGGACAAGTAGTGAAGCAAATCCACTTTTGAGGTCAGTTCATTCCATTCACTTTTCTCTCTCATTCTTTCCCTCTTAGCCATCCCCCTCTGTCCTCCTAGGACAATGGATCAAGGTTCCAGCTCACCACAGTTTGATTTAGTAAAAAGGGTTGGTGGGATTAGTGTTTTCTTCCTAACCACAGCAACAAACAGTAATCAAGACTGTTTGCTTTAATAAAATAATTATATTAAATAAGTAAAGCATTGTTAGCTAAGTTAAACAGCTTGCTTTTTTATTTCCATATCTTCAAATTGTGTGTTAGTACATACCTTTGCAAGTTTGCTAATTAAATAAAGCTTAGGGTTAGTGCCCACCGCATCAAAGCTAATTCTGGGACTCTCCTCAGCTTTTGCTGCTAAACCTAAGCCTACCTGATATTGATGAAAGAGCCAGTGGTGAGATGGATCCTCTCAGCAAGGGTCTTCAGAAGACGAACCCCATCAGACAGACTAAGATGGCTGTAGAGAGACATACACATTCATATGCCCCCACACACAATTTCACAAGCACAAACCAACACATAACTCACAAAAACAACACACAAACAGACTCTCCACTGAATATCCCATTTGACGTGTGCCCTCAGGTCCTTCAGTAGTGTTTTGAAAGTAAATACCACATGACTACTTTGCTTTCAGACAAAAGTAACGCCCACATAGACTAGCACTCAGTACAACAGTCTAAACTGTTAGTTGTACCTTTGATTGGTGACAATGTATCCAAATTCCTCCTTTAACTTGGTTTCATTCTTTCCTGGTTGCACACTCAGGGCTCCCTTTCCAAGTCGTCCGTCCTCTTGTTTAAGAGCTGAAGGCCCTAGTGCACTGGCACCCATTGGGATGGAGTTATCCTGGGAGGTTCCTGGGGACCCGGGGCTCTTATGGGAGGTTTTGGGCCCGGGGTTGAGTGGGGAAGGGAAAGAGGAATTTGTAGCTGGGGCAGAAGCCTTCTCCACCACATGGGTCATCTCCTCCTCTGAAATCTTCATCTGATATAGCACATAAAACATGCCATGTCAGGAATAGGCTGGAATAAACTCCACAACTTTTACAAATTTTAAAACAATAGGCATCATATACTTGCTGACTTGGTTACACTGCCTACCAGACATTAAAGTTGTTCGAAACACAACCAAATCAGTCAGAAACACTTGCCTTGTAGCTTGTTCTAAAATTTGCTCAAAATATCAAACATGTTTGATATCCTCAAATTGGATGGAATCATAGTCTGATTGTGAAGCTAAAAAATCAGAGTCATCTTACACTACACGATTTTCTGTGAAATCTGTCATCTGAAATCTGTAGACTTGCTCTGACTTTCGGCAACTAACCTCGACTCATCCTGTAAATCTGAGCAGAAATCTGGGCAAAGGTTGTGTAGTGTATTCCAGCCTAAAACTGACAACAGATAATAATTTGTTCAATTTATGATGTATAGTGCTTTTCTCTCTTATTTTCTTTAAAATGCCTTTGGGAGGACCATCAAGTAGTGTCTGTTTATTTTTTAACCATGACTATTGATCATAGACGAAAGGTGGAGGAAAGGATATCTTGTTTCAGCAGTATAAAAGCACCTATGTGCAGAGATACAATGTTTGGTAAGAGGCCTAAAAGATAAAAGATTTACAAAACAAATCACACATAATCATGCTCTTGTTTCCCTCATGTTATACATTTATTTTCATAGTATTATGAGTTAACACTTGCTGCCCCCTGTAGGTAATATATAGCATTACTACTGAGATGAACGCAACCTTGTAACAATACTAAAGCACTTTACAGCAAAAACATTTTGATGCTCACCACTTTTGGAGGCCCAGAAGAATCCTTTGTTTCAGCTGAATAAAGGAAAACAAGCATTTATGACTTTACATATTTTTTGGAGCTCCAACTCCTCGTATATGGTGCGTATATTTTGGAGTTGTATACTGATACTCTATAAAAGTTCCAGTGAAATCTCAGGGTGCTCACGTTTTCTCTGATTGTTTGTCGGTTCGCTTTGCAGGAGTTGAAGAACAGTGAAGAGACGCTCCGTCTCCTCGGGGTTCAGGTGGTTTAGATCAAATCCATGTTGCAGGAGCAGCTCATTCAGGCTCTGTTGAGTGGGTCCTGGAGTCAGAGTTCAGAAGTCATTGGCAAAGTATAAAAGTATATATAACATACAGTGTATATATATATATATACATACAATGTTTTTTAACTAAACATAAATTAAAAAACAATCTCACCACTGTGCCCAGGAAAAACTCCATACTTCTGAGGACCTTTCTTTTGCTCCTGTTGGCTGTTGATCTTCTCATCTTGGGAAAAGAAGCCCTTGTTATAGTCAAGCGGGAAATCCAGCTCCTGAAAAAAAGACGAGGCGGAGTGAGGCGCTGCCACACGATGGCGTGAGGTCGGCTGTGCAGGCGAGGAAAGGAGGAGAGTCATCAGATCCTGCAGAAGCTGATCATCTTTATCTAGAGACGGAGGAAGTGGAGAATTTCCCTTAATTCGAGAGGAGGCCGGTGGGTACCTGCCCCCATCCACCAGGTTCAAAGAGCGCTCCTCTTCATCTTGGTAACCATACTGTGAGACAAAAAGACATGATGCAGGAATTAAAGAGAAGTAGTTGTAGACATCCGGCCAAAGCTACAATGAGCACAATTGAACAAAAGTGCTACAGTATGTGTTTGGTGCTTGTGCAGGTTCTCTCACTCGCTGGTAACTATATGGATCCAAACTCTGCATATGGAGAGATGACTGAGGTGGATCGACAATCATGTAGTCCATATAAGGCTGCACCAGTTTGGAGTTGAGCTGGTTTGTAGGGCGAATCTGAGGCCTTTTATAATAGAGAGATTAAGAGAAAAATAAATGCAGTGGAAGAAAAGGGAAAGGAAACTGAATATGTGACAAAATTGTATACTCTGTGGATGGGACATTCTTTATCCCAGAAGAAACTGGGATCTTCGGAACTTTGCTAAGTTCTTTCTTAATCACTGATTGGGTGACATCATCCCGCCAAGTTAATCCTGCAAAATAAAAAGTGAAAAATACATCAGCCCAGAGCAACCAAAAAGGTTTGTATTGTTTGTGGGTAAATTACACAATAAGAATGTTCATGATAAAAAAGGGAAAAATCTAGTCTAAAACATGCGAAATGTTCTTAGAAATTGTAGCCTACTAATTTCAGTTTCATTCTAAAAATGTCATTTGTTAATCCTCAAACTAAAAGTTATAATGTTTTCCTTAAATCTTAAGTGTTATTTATTTTTATGGTTTTAAAAAATATATATATTAAAGTATATTTAATTAAATATATTACAAATATCATGAGTAATTAGTTTTAGAGAGTTTCACAGGGTAAGGAGTTACACGGTCCTCTCAATGGCACATCAGAAGATTTTCTTTTTTAAGAATGATGATTTTTATTGAATGAGGCTTTTTTATTATGATACCAGGACAGTTGTAGCACCCTGACATATTAATGCTTTATCGAAATAAAGAGGTGATTTAAGTGCAAGTTTAAGTTAAACTGCATTATTTTTATTTATTATTAAACCAATAGATCCAGAAAAAAGGCGTCATTGATACATGTATATTCACACATGTATTCACTTTTGATTCATTTGACCTTGGTTACTGTGGTAACACTTGGACCATTTTCTGTCACATGTTGGTGGATGAATCGTCACTTTGCCCATCGTGTTTGCATTGTGTGGTTTCTATGCCAACCGTCATTTTTTTGCTAGCTGGAAAAGTGCCAAGAATTTTCATTTCCACTGAAGGAGGATTTTAAAATTTGCATGAGAAACTCACCTTCCTTCATGAGCGTTTGCAATAATGACTGCAGTCTGTCTAGTAAGGCTGCAGTCACCCTGTAGCGAAACCTTTCCTGTCTCTGTGTGAGACACTGACCAAACAGCTCATCTGGAAAACACATATAGAAACCTTACACTATGTGTCTTAGACAGAGTATAAATATTGACAGTGGTCATGGCTTGTGCAGTAGCATCAAACAGCTCACCTAATACATACATATATATATTGTGCAGCTTTCTATTTAATGTATTTATGACAGCCACAAACATTGACAAAAAATACACTCAAAGGTTTATCTGAGGATCTCTTTGCCTTTTTATATTTTGATTTCTCACCCCTGCTCTTTCTGCTTGTATTAGACATAAACAGAGACTCCAGGAGGGTGAAGTTGTGTGATGTCACAGTTGCCATGGAAATGGTTGAAGAACACTGATTGGGTAAGACCAGGTGATGGTGAAAGTGTGTGTTTAGTGTGTAGTCAATGATTATTTATTTTTTTTACACTCTAAACTGCACAGATCAGCTTTAGCTAAAAGCTACAAAATAGTCAGAGATCAAACCTACACATAATAATCTGTATTTACAGGATTTTTTTTTTTTTTTTTACAAAATCAGTTTGTCG
Organism: Leuciscus leuciscus; assembly: GCF_965113295.1. Lineage (NCBI taxonomy): Eukaryota > Metazoa > Chordata > Actinopteri > Cypriniformes > Leuciscidae > Leuciscus > Leuciscus leuciscus. The sequence continues at coordinate 30,248,435 of NC_138738.1, forward strand.
TGTTTGTCAGCATGACAGGCAATGAAGGCGATTTTATACACATAAAACAAATAAACATGAGGACAAGACTGGTGCATGAAAGCCAAATAAAACATAAAAGACGGAAGGGATGGCACTACCACTACTATGTAGAGTCAATATTGCACATCTGTTCCAGAGACTCATAGTTATTCATTATTGTTCATTATTTTCCAGTGATGAGTAACATTATGTAAAACGGAAACTGTAAAATATGGCAGCACTCACCATCCCAGCAAACCTGCCCACTGGAGCACAGGCCTTCATCAAACAGACAACCTTACCAGAAAGAAATGGAGAAAAAGAACAGAGTATGAAAGACTTTTAGGTTAATGTTTTTCTGACATTTGACAAAATAGACCAGCACAGACCATCTCTTCTCATAAGTGAGCAGGTTGTTTCAAGATTTGTACTATAGCTGGCTCACAGCAGCACAAACATCCCAGAGATATGAGTTACATTTACATTAACCAGCACACCTCTGACAATTTCAGCACCATAAGTCAGTTTGTGCAATTGCTTATCAAACAATTTCAATCAATTTAACACCACAGCAGCAAACAGGTTCTGGTTTGGAATAATGACCAGCCACCATAATGGGCATTAGTAAAATTTGCCAGAAGATAAAACAAGCAAGAGTAGCTCTAACTGCCATCTGCATCTCGGTACAAATGTTTCTTAATAGGATTTACAAATAAGAATGGTAAATTACGGAGAGAGAGAAAAAAAAAAGAAGAAAAAAACACAAAATCAAGCTCTATAGGACAAGCCAGTTTTTCATGTTTGTTTGAAAGCATAAAAGAAAATTTTGCACTCTGCCAACCTTCTGTTTCCTCCAGTCCCCTTGTGCTCTCTCAAACATACACACACACTTGAGAGTTGGGCAGACACACTCATCATATATAATTGAATCATGAGATGAAAGTTGGTTACATGAGTGGGAGTTCCTGCTCCAGTCTGCTGTAGGCTACTATATCAAAATAAATGTAAAGTCTTTCTGAGGCTGTATGTGAGGCAAAAGTGTAAGAGATGGGGTGCAGAAGAGGAGAGGAGATAAATCCCCCAAGATTCCTTTCTTAATTTGAAACCCATAATTAGTAGCCTAATTACACATCTCCTATCTATTATGCCACTTTTGTCACATGGAAATCAATATTTATGCTGTTCAGCTTCCACAACAGCTCTCTCATAGATTAATGACACATTCCCATAGAGTTTTGTAGGCTATGCCTCTGCCCTCACAGTGACGGCTGTTATAAGAATGACGTGAGATGGATCGTCAGTGGTGAGTCAGCCTGCCGAAGAGGAGCTAACACAGATGCAGTGCACAAGCGAACATACTATCTCTGTGTACGAGACAACCACTCAGACACCCCCCCACCCCGCTTACATACGCCCCATCAACTTCAGTTTAATTTGAAGCAATTGTTCCCAAATCGACCCCACTGTGCGCAATTAGAAATTGACTACTTCCGCTGTCCATGGTGCTGAGTTTTTACACCACAACAAACAGAATGGCCTCTTAGCAATGGACTATGGTCTTGTGTGAAAGTCGTAAAATGCCTATGAAGGCAGAGGATTGCTCAGCTGTTCAAATTATCGCTGCATAAGTGATTAATGCCACTAAATAACCATATTGTACCAGAATAAAAATAGTGTTGTTACTGTGAACTATTTTAAACACAGATGTGGCTGTTCGCGTCGTATAAATCGCACAGTATGCTGCGTTGTTGCGGGGATTATGAATCATGCCTGTATCTCATGCCAGATCGCCAAAATGTTGCCTTTTTTTGTCAGAGAATAAGAATATTATACAACATAAGACAAATAATACAAAATAAGGTAGAATAAATAAATATTTTGTACAATTTGCACATACTTAATCTTAATACACAATCTTAAAAGCTTTTTATTCAGTTTCCTACTCGCAATGAACCCCATGATTTTCCTTAATAACACACACAACAAAGTTAGTTTTGTTATCAGTAAATTTACATTAAGACTATTGTGATAAATATATATTTGAAATGTAGCCAAATATATATATATATATATATATATATATATAAAATGAATACAACTGTTTTATCATCATCATCATCTTAAAGATAAGTGAAAACAATAAGCACTTTTCCCACAATTAAATATATTTTCTAACGCTGCCATTCATCCCACCCGAGACAAGCGTTATATCTTCGACGTCAACATTACAGCAAGCACAGGATTTTCTTTGTCAAAATTATATTAAATACATGTAACAATTTTACTGATAGCGTTTAGCAAGCACGTTCTTGTGCATAACATTGCGCGTTTTTACTAATTCCAAATGCAGCTTTAGATTATAAACGCTTACAATGTGACATTAAAGTAAAAAAACAAAACAAAACTATGAAGGCTATAGATAGTGCACATGCATTTAATGTGTGTGAGTGGGGGGAGGAGATATGCAACCATATTAAAATCTGTTATTTAATACAGTTGATTTTCCGCAGTTGAATCATGCATCAGTCAGCTGAAGTTAACCTGTGGCTCGTGCTCTTGACGTACCGTATCTATCACCGGTGCCAAGCTGACAGCACGCAGTCGCCAAACAGACCAGCATCCACAGACGCGCCGATTTCATCTTCCCTCGGCTTCTCTCTCCTCGGTCTCCGTTTACACCGACATATTTAGATGACACAGCGATCAATGTGATGTTGCGCGCGTGCCAAACTTCAGAAACACGAGACGTGGGCAAGAGTGCGATAAAGATGAGTGTTTGCGAGAAGAAGCACCAGTGCGCTCCTGAAGGGAGGGGGCGAGAGGGCAGGACAGACTGAAAACCCGGATAGTGGGCACGACAATCAGTACAGTAATGCAGTTATTTTGAGTAATACACAAATTACATCATAATGGCCACTGCTGGTCTGTGGTTTGGACTTAATGCTTACATATTAAAGGCACATATGACATGCAAATAACAATAATGGAAGACATGAAACATGGCATCATAGGTTTATCGGTTTTATTAGCAAGTTCACAAAGTTGAGTGCATGGAAACGTTGTTGAAGTACCACACTATATGAGTGTTTAAAGTCTCCATCTTCACCAAGCAGTGATTAACAAATGGATATATGTTGACAAATGAACAGATGGCAGTGATTGATACAATGAGAAAATGAATGGGTGTTGGACAAGTGATACTGATTTCGCTAATAATGATGTCCATGAATCCCATCTGTATGGTTCTGATGATTCAGTCTAGTCCACAGTTACTGTGCTTCGTACAATGGGGAAGTGCTCAAAGAAGCCCTGCACATTACAACACAGTTATTACAACCCAAAACAGACTTAAAAAAACATTGATTAGACAATTCTTCCTTTATCCTTACAGTTCACCCAAAACTGAGCTCGCCCTTATGCTGTTCCAAACCCATTTTTCTTGAATTCTTCCATGATACAGAAAAGATGAAAATGTAAAATATTGCACTTGTCACTCCTTTTCATGCAATTACAATGAATGGAGCATGAGGCTTCAAAAAGTGCTCTTCTTATTCTAATGTGTTGGATCTTTTTAATATATTGGTTGACCCCGTTCACAAAACCTCTCTGAATAATTTATTCACCAATATAACAACATTTTATGATGCATTCATGGTGCTTTTTTGGAAACTTAAAAACCGTCAGTCTCCATTCTTCATAGTTGTAAAGGAGAGACCAACGCAATATTTCAAAAATGTTCCTGTGTTCATGGAAGAAAGCAAGTTATCCAGGTTTGAAACAACATGAAGAGTAAATTACATATTTCATTTTTAAGTGAACCATTTCTTTAAGCTTATTATCCGCATTTTACATGCCTGATTTGTCATTCTGAAATAATTCACTTAATAACCATGGCCATTTAATATAACATTTTTCATAGAACTCCAAATTTTACAAGTAAATAGGAGTGTTTTAGATTTATATTTGCCCTTATAATACTGAATGACCAAACCTTATGAGGTTAAGCTGGCGTTTACCTTAAAGAGGGTGGTGGTCTGGAGAACTCCAGATGTGCAGCACATCTCACGAATGGAGTGCATGGCAAGTTGCGGTGCCCCGAGATCCAGGACTGCCATTCCTAAACGAGCTGCTAAAATGGGCCCGATTGTTGTTCCACATGGACTGTCATTCCTAACCATCACATCCTGTGGAAGAAGAAGCCTTTTATCCTTTTATTTATATAGCGCCTTTCCACATGCACAAGGTCGCTTTACAAAAAATACATTTCAAATTAAATTTAAACGGATAGTTCACCCAAAAATTAAAATTCTGTCATGAATTACCCTGACGTCGTTCAAAACCCATAAGACTTTCATTCATCTTCGGAACACAAGTAAAGATCTTTTTGATGAAATTCGAGAGATTTCTGTCCCTCCATTGACAGATACTCAACTACCACTTTGACGCTTCAAAAAGTTCATAAACAGATCGTAAAAAAACGAATCAATATGAATCGAGTGGTTTAGTCCACATTTTCTGAAGACACGATCGCTTTATATGATGAACAGATCGAATTTAGGCTTTTAAATATTAACATCAATGCCCATTCCACACAGAGAGAAGAGAGTCATTTATATCACTGTTAATTGTGTATACAAACAGTGTCATGGTGACCAAGGCAAGATTTCATTCACCCTCTTTCTATCAGTCTTATGAGCTGCCTGTTGCTAGGAACAATGGTATGAAGAGAGATGGCATTCTCTCTCTCTATATATACAAACATTAATAAACATTCTAAATGGCTACCAACAAAAACAAACCACACAATATTAATCAATTGCTTTCTCTTCAATTTCATGTCTTCAGAGCAGTAATGCTAATTTTAGCTCAGATAATGAGGAGCACTTTAATTGATTTATATGGCAGAAGAATCTTGACAGATGGTGAAGCAGGATATAATGAAATAGAAGGGAGGAGGGAATGTTCTGCTTACCTGTAGAGGTACGCCCACTTTTCCTGCAATCTCTCGTAATATAGCAGCAGTTACAGCAGTGGTGGCATAGCGCTGGTTACTGTTAAACTTGATGACTGGACCCTGATCCAGGACAAACAATGTGAGAGATTTAGCTGACTGGGCTCTGCCGGAGACTTCATGAATGTGTTAAAGAGGCATTAGTGAGTATGTTTGTTACCTTATGAAAAGCTGGCCTGTGGTTCTCCTCATGTTTCTCCCTGTAAGGTGAATAATATTTATTATACATTACAAATATAATGCGTTTTAAACTAGAAAACGAATATTCCTTTACTTTAACGTGGACACTTATTTGTCATTGACCCTTGCCCAGTTGGATAATTAATAATAACGTAATTAATCATTTTATTAAGGACAATTTCCAGCCTGTGAACAAAATATATACATCACATATTATGCAAGATGTTTTTGAAAGAAATCTCTCATGCTGCATTTACTGGATCAAAAATACATTAAAAACAAAAATATTGTGAAATTCTATTACAATTTCAAATAACCGTTTTCTATTTTAATATACTTTAAGATGTAATTTATTCCTGTGATGCCAAAGCTGAATTTTCAGCATCATTACTCCAGTCGTCTATGTCACATTATCTTTCAGAAATCATTCTAATATGCTGATTTGGTGCTCGGGAAACATTTCTTCTTATGATCAATGTTGAAAACAGTTGTGCTGCTTAATATTATTGATACTGACTTTAGATTTTATTATTTTTTATTACTTCCAAGACTGGAAATAACAATTAGAAACTTCCCAGGTATTTCTTGTGACTGGGAAATATGATTATTATTAAAACAAAAAAGCCACAAATTCCGGTGTCGCCATAGTGATGATACATTGTACCAGGATAAAGGCCGTAAGCGCAGAAACAAACAAGCTGGCATAGTAAGAGACTGACTGGTAGTTAGGGTGTGCAGCGTGTGCCATGTCTGCACTGATCATGTAGGACAGTGGCACTGCCTCCTGAAAGGCGGTCAGATTGTCAGGGGTCGAAGCTAGGCGTCGCAGAATCAACTCAGTCAGGTTAGACTGAGCTCCCTGAGCGCTTTCAGATCCCACCTATTGATCAACCAAGAAGTCAAATTATTTGGGTTAGGAGACTAGTGACCGATGGATTTAGAATCTGCATTTTCTCATAATACTGCATTTTGTTTTTGTCTCACCTCTTCGTTGTCATATAGGGTAACCATACGGATGTTTGGATCTTTAGCTAGAGAATCAGGTGTGCTGGAGTCCATGAGTGCCTGGGAGAGAAGACATAATTATGCATTAATTATTTATCATCACTCCTCAGATAATTTCTGAGTGAGTGAGTGAATGACTGAATATTTAATAAGATGTTGCTCTCTGTGTTCAGACGTACCGTGAGGGCACAGAAACAACTGTGCAGGTTGTCCAGACGAGGAGAGAAAATGAATTCCTCATAGACACCTCCTAGTGCCTGCAGAACACAAAAACATGTCGAAACTCATGATAATCAGTTAAAAAACCCAGGTGAGAACCCACCGCCGTAGTTCCGACAGTTAGTTTATGTGTAAATCATATGGAAATGAGAGCCATTAGAGCTCTTCGTCTTGTTCCTTCCAGATTCTCTAAAGTAATGCTTAATTCTGCTGGGAGTCCCACTCTCACATTTAAAGGCTTCTCTTCAGTCGGGTAAAAATAACAGCAATTCTCTTTGCTGAGCACAAATGTACCCTGCATACTAATCCTCTTTATGTCAGCACAATTTTGTGCAAAACCTCAACAACAAAGAAAGAAAGAAAGAAAGAAAGAAAGAAAGAAAGAAAGAAAGAAAGAAAGAAAGAAAGAAAGAAAGAAAGAAAGAAAGAAAGAAAGAAAGAAAGAAAGAAAGAAAGAAAGAAAGACTACCCAAGTAAAAAACAAAACTATACTAAAATACATTTATTTCATACCAAGTATAGTACAAATCCAGCAACATATTTAATGACATTTGCTTGAGACTTTCTGATAAACATGCACTACTTCAAGATAACTAAAGTACAAATTTAGTTGTTACAATTTAGCAGACTTTAAGTATATCAATTTAGGCTACCAAAATTGCAGGGTATTTATAATAAGTACATACAAAATGTAAATGTATTTGTAGTATACTTAGCATTAAATAAATGTTTTTCATATACCTTTTGGCATATTTATTTTTCACTAGGGGTAGAAAGCAAAAACAGATCTTTTGGGTATTTGTCTAACATGAAGACGAAGAGACTTACGCCAGGCTGTGTGTCTGCCAGACAGAGCTCAAAGTCCAGTAATGCGTTTGGCTCGACCCCGAGCTGTCCACACAGCATCTGGATCAGTGCAGGGTGATGCTTCTCTGCCTGAACACACATTGATGCAAAAACACTGAGAAAAATGTTTACACAAGGATTGGTCACTTGTTCAATTGTAATCAGTTGAAATCAGAAATCTTAAAATATCTGTTTTTCATACTGCAAATTGTGTCTAAACTCACTTGTAGTATTCTACAACTGAATTTGGGTTATATTTTAAATGTACTTAATAGGCCTATAGTATAGAATTTGAATATTGGTCATAAGAAAATAATTATTGGCTTACTCACTTTCATGTCGTTCCATTAATATGGAAGCTCAAAGGTGTTTGCTTCACGCATGACAACCAATAAGGTATGTTCTCGCATGTCATGCAAGCACGTTTGAGAACGTCTTCAAGAACCAATGAGGTTTGCTCTCGCCTGAGGATGAGCTGCCATTGGCCAAATCTGATGTGCTCTATATATGTGAGTTGATAAATGTTTATATGTGAATAAAAGCTGAAATTAAACTTGTTCATCCTATAAAGTGGTCATATCTCTTTGGAAGACTTGGAAGTTAAACGGCTTGATTCATATGGATTACTTTTACAATGTCTTTATAAACTTTTGAAGCTTGAAAATTTGATGGAATGGACTTTCAATGGAGGGATGGAAATCTCTCAGGTTTTACAAAAAATTAATAAAAAATCTTCATTTGTGTTTCAAAGATGAACGAAAGTCTGATAGGTTTGGAATGATAAATGATAACCAAATGTTCTTTTTTGGGTAAACTATCCCTTTATCATTGGTGCATCTCGATTTTACAGTGTTAAGCATTATGCTGAATAATTGGATTTAGTGCTTGTATGTACGGTGGCCGAGAGAGGGCAACGCGCTGCAACTGAAGAAAACACCCGCAAATTAAGAAAACATCTTCATCAGCTTCACAACACATGTGTGCTCCAAATACTCACAACACAACCAAATACAGAAACGTACTACAAATAGCACAGACCACAACGGAAATGTTTCCAAGGGACCCCAATAAGTGACGAACCCGGCTGGGACGTGCTTATTGCTCACGAGCATCCCTATGCCCTACTCCCTTCAAAGGGCAGACGGCAGAGCCCTTGAAGTGGGGACTTTGGAGGGAACAGGGCACGTGTGGGCCATTATGTAATGTTAGCCGTTTGGAACGGACTTGATGAAGTGAGCAACGAAAGACAACGTAATTTCCTCATTATTTTCACCTGGGATGTTCCTATGACAACGCAGCACGGTGTACATCAGCTGAATAGCTGTTATTACTAGAACTGATGCAAATAAATATACATTTTATACAAAAAAGCGTTTAAAATATGCGTTATATATCTGTGTGTGAGTGTCTCATCTTTGGACCCCACATTACCTAACATTTCTTATGAAACTTATTTAAACATAACAAAATTTGTACAATGTAACTGATGTATAGATTAATATCTTCCCCTCGTGTTCTTTTTCTCTATCTTTTTTATTTATTTATTTTAGTTTTCAGCTCATTAGTATTCTGATGACATTGAGCATATTGTTAATACATTTTGTATATTGTATACAAAGTTGAATGTCATAAACATGTCATCTCTGTATGTTTTGCAAAAATAATAAAATAAAATAAAATGTAATAAAATGTAATAAAATGTAATAAAATGTAATAAAATAAAATAAAATAAAATAAAGTAGACTTTGAGTTGTAAGCACGTCCCAGCTGGGTTCGTCACTTATTGGGGTCCTCTGGAAACATTTCCGTTGTGGTCTGTGCTATTTGCAGCACATTTCTGTATTTGGTTGTGTTGTGAGTATTTGGAGCACACATGTGTTGTGAAGCTGATGAAGATGTTTTCTTAATTTGTGGGTGTTTTTCTATTTGCATGTGTTTTATTCAGTTGCAGCGAGTTGAGCTCTCTCGGCCAACGTATGTATGAGTCTAAGTTATTATTGTTACATTTTAGACACAAAAGTGAGCCGTTGTTTCAGTGACCCATTCATAGATGGTCACTTGCTTCGTTCCTGAATGAATCAGTCGTTTGAATGAATGACTGACTCCTTAAAGGTACAATATGCAAGAATTTTTGCCGCTAGAGGGCGCTACATTCCAAACAACAACAACGGCGTAGCTTGATGACGATGTGAAGGAGCGTGGAATGATGGGAACTGTCGTTTTAAACTCCACCGTGGATGTAAATCAGTCAGACGGGAATCGAAAAATCATGTTCATGGATGAGGCAAGTTCTATTTTTATAAATGTTGCGTTTAATGACATGCTTTTTGTGGCGAGGGGGGCGTGGTTCAGCGCGGTCTGTGATGGGAGAGAAAAGAGACGAGCAAGTAGGTCAAGTGCAAATGCACCTGTGTCTTATTGCAGTGATCGGCGTGGAGAGACCGCTTATAAGCCGCGCTGGAACGAGAGAGAGACTGGAGAGAAAATTGGACGCAGAGGAAGAAAACCGGTGGATCCAAGCTCTCATTTTTGAACTGTTTTGTGCCGTCGCGGTTGCCACAGTGAATGAGCGTTGTGCGCGGCTTTTGTTTGTTTTGCTTTATTTGAATAAAGTACGAGTCCCAGTCACGACGACGCGTCTTCTTCCTTCCTGACTCTTAAACCTCATCACACTTTTATTTCATTAAAATGAATTAACCGCAAGAAAAGTAAGGTTTAATACTTCATAGATGTTACTGTATTTGTTGAATTCATTGTTGTGATAACGCTGCGCAGTTTTACATGTTCTAAACAATTGTTGTAAAAGTACATTCGAACATGCCCACATCATTTGCCAAAATACTGATTAATCTTTATGTATAACACATGCTATGTTTATTTACATGGCCATAAACACCAGACGTGATAAACAATGTCAATAAACTAAACACAAATCTAAAGCAATAATACTTTCCTTACATAAACATAACTATTACCGAATGCTACATTTGGAAAATATAAAATTAAGCATGCTTTGTCGACAGAACCAGCTGCAATCGGTAAAGAATAATTGTGTCCCATAACGACTGCAAGAAACAAGCTAAAGTTTGTAGCTTGATAGACGCTACAACTACAACTTCCGCATTTGTCCAGGACTCCACGCAGTACGAGCGGAAACCGAGGGTGACGCGGATATGACGCAATTGACTGGCGACTCCCAGCTCACCCCTGCTCTAACGCCCCGTTTCCTTGGTTAAAATCGCAATTTTCTCACGATTTAAAAATAGTTGGAAACATTTGGGATATTGTAAGTAATCAACTTAACAAAATATATAACACTGGCCTTGAGATTTTGGGATATTTTAATGCAAAATTCTTACATATTGTACCTTTAAGAAAGTGACTTGCCACCACCTACTGGCTGTTTTAGTTTTATATTTAGAGTATCATTTCATTTTTCCTTCATATTCATACCACCTCTGAGCTGCATTGAACAGTCTGTGTAAATATACCTAAATGCCACTTCAGATGCAGCTTCAAAAAAGTATGGTCAAAGTTTATGTATAATAAATTCTGTGGCGAATCAAAATATTTTTTTCTATAAAGCTACTTTTTGTAATGTCTATTCAATGCTTTTCTCATCTAGCAAAATAAATAACTTCAATTATTTTTGGGGGGGGTAACTTCTCTGCCAAAATGGATGCGTGATTAATTCGAATCGGCACATTATGTAATTATTAGATTAAAAATGTTAAGCGCTTGACGACCCTATTAATTGTCATTTGGTTGCAAAGAAAGCACATACTTCAACTTTAATCAGGCTTGTGTGGTTTTGTACACCTAAAGCATGAATTTGCATGATCTTACGATGGATGTTGCATTAGAGGCATCTCCACAGGAGGCAGTTCCTGTTTCCAGCTCCTCCTGTATGGCAGTGGCCAGGAAAGGTGCTCTACAAAGGACAGAAATACAGATACATACTAAACAAACATTCCAGCGTGCTTATCCACATCTGTCCGAAGCTCCACCTGTCCTGCTCCCTGTCTTTTCCTATGGCTAAATTAGTGCTTACAGGTGGTTTTCCTTGTTAGGTCCAAAGGAGTCGTTGATGTCTCTCTGCAGGTGAATGGCAAGGTGGGGGATCCTGAGGATGGGACGGGGAATATGAACCAGACGCTGCACAAGCTTGCCTTCGCTCTGTACAAAGAGAAATAGACAGACAACATCGGTAAAAGCAAGTGTTATTCATATATAACTTAAGATCGATAATGGATAATTCAAATGAACTTGGGTTGGTTTTACATTTCTATATCATGGACTAAAGGCCTGTTCACACCAAGAATGGTTACTATAATGATAACGATATAGTGTTTAAAATCACTCTAAATGTAAAATAAAATAGCAGAGTCCACACCACAACTATAACAATAACGGCACCGAAAACTAAACTGAAACATACCTGGCTAACAATCTAAACCGGCTTCATGGTATAGGCCCCTAGTCGAGGACGTGATAATCACGATAGGTGATAGGTTTTTGCAAGAGGGCGGAGTAGAATGCAGCAAGTTTGCTTTTGATTGGATCACGATGATCGCATGTTAAATGCCAAGTGTAAACGCAGCCAGAGGTTTACCTTAACCATGATACGTCCAGCAATGGTCAGGTCACGATCAAACCATGTGTTCCAGATTCCCCCTCCATAACACTCCACTCCTATCTGCAGGAAGCCTAACTTTGTCTTCTTAGAGCGTGGCTTCACCTGAGCACGCACACACAGGAAATTAAGAATGATACCCACATATGTATCCTCTACTTACATTAATGTGCAATACAGTGATCTGACTGCTATAATGTAATTACAAAACAAAACTACAGATCACTCAGAGAACTGACATGTAATCTATATCAAAAAGCCCTTTCACAGGGCATCAGGTGTTTGTCCTTCTCACCCTCAGACATGGACTGTCCGTATGAGCCCCGATCATGGAAAAACCATTTCCAGGCTTGTAGAGACCACCGACAGCAAAGGCAATAATGGTGGAGTAATTTCTGGTTACAAAGTACTGGAAAGGGAAAGATCACAGTAAAAATACAGTGAAAAGATAAGGATGAGCTGCATGTTTCTTGTTCTGTGCAAAAATAATAGAATAAGATACATAATTATGGCTGAAGACATTTTGTAAGATGAGCAGGACCTTTTTATACAAGTTTCTACACATCTGCCTGCTATCATCCAGGTGTTTGAAGAGTGATTTTTTTTTTGCAATATATAATATAATATGCATCACAATATTATTATTTTATATATTATTATAAAATCACCTTTGAAAGTACTCCCCCATTTGTAGGGGCTTATTATGGTATGCTAAGATTTAAGCGCGCACACACCTTATTGGCAGGTTTAATGTTCCAATGTTCAGCCTCCTTGAGCTCAGTAAAACCAGCCTTCAGCAGGCGGGATTTACATTCCTCCACCACTGCAAGACGGAGAAGAAAGGAAAAGTGAGATATACAGACTGTAAACTGACATTACAAATCTTGTGATCTAGGGAAAAAGTGAAGGTGCATTCTTTCAAAGTCTAGATCAAGATCGATTAACCATATCTGGACCTCTATTAGCCAGTAAGGAACAATGTTCAAGACCCATATCTAGTCAGACTGTAAAGTTGGGTAATCATATTACAGACAAAGTGGAGCTCAGGCTTTCATGCATTTCTCTATAATACATTGTCATGGCTCGCAGCTCATTATACAGCATTTCAGTCCTATGTCATTCTTACCATGGTATGGTGAAACTCCTTTATTGACAAAAGTAAGAAACTCTTTGGCAGCGGCCTGCACAGCTTCTTTGGAGCTTTTCATGATGAAAGACTGTGAAAATTATTGAGGAAACAGTAAATAAAAGCACAAGCACTCAGTCATATGCAGAGACACTTTCACTCTATTAGTGATAGGCGTGAAACCAACTGTATTCTTGTTTTGGAGATTTTAATTATCATTGTTTTGGAGATTTTCATATCTTTAGTAAGCTTATGCACATGAATAAATTAGAAACAACAAAAAATAAAGTACAAATGTAAAAAAAACACCAATCACACAGTCGATACCTATAACCAAAATACAACACTTGCAGAATTACCTAAAATCCGACACAAGGAACACTATCCCGATCTCTGCACTGTCACAGCACTTTTAAAGTGACCCGTCAACCGTTCTTACCTGCATATGATAAAGTGGACTTTCACATTCAGTTCAGGGCATGAACGCAGGAAGCAATGGGGATTTGCTGTAGTCTGGTTGGAACTGGTAGCAGAAGAAGATTTGCGCCCTCTAGTGGTTGGAGGTGCAATAGCTCTTTTAATGACTATTGACAAAGGCAGTTCAAATACCCACTGCAAGTGTTGCTTGCATCATGTAACTTTACTCAATGCATTATGTGAAAATGTATCATTGCATTTTTTTCTTACTTGGTGGCTATATTTATATATTATTCAAAAAAAATAATAATTAATAGGCTATTTATTGTAGTTGTAATTTTGCAGTGTAAATTATTTGATTTGATTGGCAACAACCCTATAGTGTCTTATTGTAACTGAATTTGCAATTACATTTTTACAAATGTAAGAATTTGACATTAAAGACGATGGATACATTTAATAAGTAAAAAAAAAACCCACCTTTATAAAGGTAAATAACGCCCTGGGGTAATTATCACAAATATGCAGATTTAAGTAAGCTGAGAAATCAGATTTGGTCAATTTGATCCGTGCATTAGGTCTTAAAGTGACAGCAAAATGTTAATCAAACAACTAAAGGGACAAAGAGAAAATCATTCCTTGCTTTTGACTGAAAAACTTCCAGCTTTAACAAGGATTAATCTGTATTTATTTTAGGGTGAAGACTATGCAGTGTTATTTTACATTTGAATATTACATTTCTGCCTTCCTGAAAATCTTAAAACTGTGTTTATTTCATCTTTGTTCTTTTAAATTTGTTTTTGGCTATTGCTTGCAAGTTTATTTGTTCTTATTTTGTTTGAATTTCACTGGTAAGCCTAAGTAAAATTGAATAGCTAATTTATTTGAATAAAAGGTTACATGGGTCAAAACCTTTTTATCTTGCAATGATATACTTCAGTGATTACAGTGGGGAAATGTTTGAATGCCTCTTATTTGGGGCAAATGCTTTCTTCAGCATAACAGTTTTTACATTATATAGGATTTAGGAGATGGGCAGAATTTGACTTGTCGTGCATCTTCAGAATGTCTTTTTGTCTGTCTGTATCAAGTTCTGTTAAGTTTGGCCTTTGCATTCAGCCAACATTCTTCAGACACAATGCCTCAAAATTGAATTGGCTTCATTGAGATGATCCATGCCAAATTCCATGCAACATATCTAGTTTGTAAGCTAGTTAGAAATTCAAAATGGCTTATATTTTGCAGTGTTTGACTTAATGATTCAGAGGAATTTGGTTTCTGGCCCTTACGGTTTCAGAGTTAAGATCTAAAATGTACATGGCCTTATTATAGCGCCACCTAGTGTCAGACGGATATGTGTCTGTACACTTTTTTCAGGATCATCCTGCCAAGTTATGGTCTTTGAAGAAGAAGAACTTAAAACAGCTTATTGTCCTGGTCAATATAATATAATATAATATAATATAATATAATATAATATAATATAATATAATATAATATAATATAATATAATATAATATAATATAATATAATATAATATAATATAATATAATATTATATAATATTATATAATATTATATAATATTATATAATATTATATAATATAATATTATATAAATTTCGATTATAAATTTCGATAATATAATATAATATAATATAATATAATATAATATAATATAATATAATATAATATAATATAATATAATATAATATAATATAATATAATATAATATAAAATTCAGTCATGGGAAAGTAAAGTAATTGGGGGACTCATGGCAAGCAAGGAAATGTGTTCACTCAAAAAACAGAAACACATATCAACATTAAAATAATTTTAATGCCCAGGGATGAGTACATAAAATAAAATAAAAAATACACTTGTATTTGTATGTCTATGTTTTTGTACTGTTGCCTGGTTGCAGTACAATATTTAGAAACATGATCTTCCCCGCTTCCCATCACAAGAGCACACAGCCCTGAAGCATGAAGCTGGTATGATTCACAAAACTTCATAATAACATATAGCATTTTTCACAGTCTATCTGGAATTCACAGTTGTACAAATTGTTATGTTGTTTGGAATTATCCTGTAACATTTATTTGAAACCTTCTATGCATTTTCAGTTAGTAGCAGTGTGTGTGTGTGTGTGTGTGTGTGTGTGTGTGTGTGTGTGTGTGTGTGTGTGTGTGTGTGTGTGTGTGTGTGTGTGTGTGTGTGTGTGTGTGTGTGTGTGTGTGTGTGTGTGTGTGTGTGTGTGTGTGTGTGTGTGTGTGTGTGTGTGTGTGTGTGTGTGTGTGTGTGTGTGTGTGTGTGTGTGTGTGTTTGTCCTATCCTGTTCTGAGAAACAAATAAAATATTTTATCTCATCCAGGAATTGCAAGTTTATCTGAGTGATATTTGGCAGCAACATCCCTGAACTTTTAGGGTGTGATGTTTTCGACCACAGCATATTTTTATTCAGTCAAAAAAACCTAAAAAAAAAATTAAAAAAAACTAAATGTCACAGCTTCTATGTGAATAATACCATGGCAACATCTGATAGTGAAAGGTCACACTCTCTAATTAAAGCAGTTTTATAGAAAACAGCTTTTCCTGTTGCCAAGCAAGGATTTAAAGACTCTCCTCCGAGTTTGTCACAATTTGATCTGTTCTGGACAGCAATTTATTTATATTTGTATATATTTACCTATTTATTTGTATTTGTTTTGCATTTATTGTTTTATTATATTCAGAATTACACATTAAATAGAGAAAATGTAAACAATAGTCCAAATTATTGTCAGGATGATTAATTGGCTTACATTTTTGCACTCGTTAATATGGCAGTCTTTTTGGACATACACTGACACCTTGTGTCGTGAATGTAACATTACCCAATATTTCCAAATGTTTCAGCTGGAATTTATGCTCTAATCACAATGTTTTTTTATTTGTGTGTGTGTGTGTGTGTGTGTGTGTGTGTCTCAAACTTTTTGAATGAAAAAAAACATTGTTGAATGCAACTTTAAATACAACACATACCTTCATCATTTTACTTCATTATACTTGTGCACCTTATATAGAGCCGAAAGAGATAGAACAGGGTGAGAGGAGAGGTGGATAAACAGGAGGAGAGTGGAAGAGTAGAGGAAAAGAAGATTTGTTTATATTCTCTGTCACCTGTGGTCTCTCTCTCCTGCAGTTGAAGGCTTCCAGAGAAGCTTTTGTAATGATGGAATTCCAGTCCTCTTACACTCTCTATAAATAGGTTTGACAAAAACCATGGAAAGCCACCAGAGGCTTGTAACAATTTATATGCCTTATTTGATCCCTCAGTCCCAAATATGTGAAATTGCACACTTTAAAATATATGAGATTGTATAGGGGAAAAGGTGTTGATCTCCACTTTTCGCAATTCAGATCATCTTCAGAAATAGGTCTGTCATTACATGCATATCTTAGGTTATTTCATTATTAATACTGCTTGATACTGCTTGTAGAACAGGGGTCTTTAATAGGGGGTCCACAACTCTTAGGGGGTCTTCCAATTATTTTGTGAAATAATGAAAATGTGAGGGGGAAAAATACAACAATATAGTTAACTAAGCAGATGTTAAGGTAAAGTTACGTAAAACTAAAATGTACTAATGATTATTTTAATGGCTTTGCAATGTACACTCACTGGGACAGTACCCTTCAAAGGGGTTCTAATATGTACCATTTAGGTACTAATATGTACACTTTCGGTACCAATATGTCACCACAGTGACAGCTTTTGCACCTTTTTTTCTGAGAGTGCAGGCTATGAAAAATTTAAATGCATTAATATGATGCGAATATGACAAATACATTAAATGCAACACTCAATTTTATACAGTATGTAGCAGGGAATCCCTGCGCTCCCTCTCATCCTCTAAGGAGTACATGGCATTGATAAAGACGAAATACCCTTGGTTTATAGTATTATTGGCCACTTTAAACAAATTCACTCACCATGGTCTCTAAATCAAATGAACTCGGTAACAAGGGTGTGTTGTGTTGAAACATCTTAAAACTGTTCTCCTTCAGTAGTGACATGGCAAATGACATTATGCAATAATGGCAAAATGCATTTACCAATGCAGGAGGAAAGGATAATCTATTCTGCCATTTCCAGAGAAGGAACACAGTAGTGACATGCAAATTACATTATCCAATAATGACACAATGCATTTACCAATGCAGGAGGACAGGATCATCTCTTCTGCTGTTTCCAGAGAAGGCACACAGTCGTACATCCCCTGCTCTCCAGTTCATGCCTTTCCTTTTTAAGGCAGCTTAGATAAACCTTCTGCTCGATCTGTGCTCATCTGTTTACCAGCTTTGTACATGTGACATTTTCTCAAGCTTTTATCAGGGCATTTGCAAAGGGCAGAGCAATGCAGTGAGATCATTGTGGCAATTTATGGAATCACAATGTAAATGCTCTTTAATTTTTTCCAAACAATAAATGGGACACATTTGAGGAATTATTTTATTCTTAAAATCGCCCTTTGCTTTTGAGCTTAAAGGAACAGTTCTCTCAGAAAAGGAAAAAACTGTTACCCTCATGTCATTCCAAACCTGTATTACTTTCTGGAAAAGAAAATAAGTGTTATTTTATTATTATTGATATGCTATTATAGTTTTTATTAATATTTAGAATTTTTTAATTAAAAATATTTTCCATTTTCATTTTATTTTTAGTTCAAGTTTTGGTGTTTTTGTTATGTGTTTTGTCATTTTTTATTCGTTTTTTTATTTTTATTTTAATAGTTTTTAAAACGCTTTTGAAATCGAAAATGAGTAATGCTGCCAGCGCATCTGAAATTAAATAAATTGTTTTTGGGTTTTTTTTTTGTTAAAGTTTATTTTATTTCAAGTAATGGGATTTTTTATGGTTTTATTTTTATTTTTATTTTAAGTTACCTATAATAACCCTGGCCCATACAATGAAAGTTAATGGGGTCCAAAACAACAACAACAAATACCAAGAAATTTCGCAAAATATCTTGTTTTGTATTTCACATAAGATTAGTAAGTGAGTAAATGATGAAACCATTTTCATTTTGGTTGATCTATCCCTTTAATTAGAAAAAAGAAATAGAAAAAGGTGAAAAACATGCATGTGCTTGTCATTTAGTCATTTCCCAAGATTGCAGGTTTGGACCAGAGTCCACAACTGTGTTGAGGGGCACAGTTGGTTCTCTCTCTCACTTCATACTCAATATTCTTGTTCCAAGAGTTGGGACAGCTGGACAGTAAGTGAAAGAGGTATAGAGATAATTAAGGGGTAGGATGGGAGTGTGGGGCTGAAGGAGTTTGGGGTAGTTGGGGAGGGAGGGAGGGGGCAGAGGCCTACAAATAGCCACAGATGATCATGTCATGCGCTCATTCTGTCTCTGTCCTCTCCGGGGGCTGTTTGTATTCATCTGGTCTGTCCTTCTTGTGCTCCAACATGAGCCACTCTTATGCCTCCTCCTCAGGCTCTTCATACCGTCGCATGTTTGGCAGTCCCGGCTACATGACGCCACCAATGTCCCGTTCTACGTTTGGCCGAGCCTCCACTGGGGGGTCCGGCAACTCTAGGGTCAGCTCCAGAGTCTACGAGCTCTCCAAGACCTCCACTTCTTCTCCTGGATTCTCCAATTATCGAGCCTCCTCCTACAGTATGCCCAACTTATCTGCGGGCTATACCCGCTCCTATGGCGGGATGGGTGAGACGCTGGACTTCAGCCTGGCAGACGCGCTCAACCAGGAGTTTCTCCACACACGCACTAATGAGAAGGCTGAGCTTCAGCACCTGAACGACCGATTTGCCAGCTACATCGAGAAGGTTCGCATGCTGGAGCATCAGAATCAGGGGCTGGTGGTTGAGGTGGAGCGTTTGAGGGGGAGGGAGCCCACGCGCATCGCCGACCTGTACGAGGATGAGATGAGGGAGCTGAGGAGAGAGATCGAAGTGGTGACCAATCACAGATCACGTGTGGAGGTGGAGCGGGACAACTTGGCAGATGACCTGCAGAAACTGAAAATCAGGTAAGATGCATGAATACTCCACTGGAAAACAAACAAACATCTTAAACCAGCCTAAGGTAGTTTAACAGTCTTCAGGCTGGTTTTAGATGGGACATTTCAGCTAGTCAGGCTGTGAGAAACCAGTTGACTGCTCTCGACTGCTCCTGTGAACGCGCGTTGGAGATGAATATTTTGTAAATAAAGTGGTAAATTATGTGTGTGTGTGTGTGGGGGGGGTTCAAATAAAGCACTCACTTTGCTTTATTAAATTAAGTTTAAACCACTGGAGTCACATGGAGCATGTCTTTACTACCTTTCTGGGGCTTGAAAGTGGTAGTAGGGTGTCAATGAAGGGTCAGAAAGCTCTCACATTTCATTAAAAAGATCTTCATTTGTGTTTCGAAGATGAACGAAAGATTTACGCGGTTGGAACGAAATGAGGGTGAGCAATTAATTAATGAATTTTCATTATTTGGGTGAACTAACCCTTTAAGATTCTTTATGGAGCCACAGATGACAATACAGTAACCATCATTTTTAGGAGTGTCAGCCAGAGTCCAACTAGACCAGCTGGAGACCATCTTAAACCTTCTAAGACCAGTAAACCAGCTTGGGCTGGTTTAAGCATTTAAAAATGGAATAAAAATGATAGTTTTCTGTTTGAAAGGATACAGTTGAAAAACATGCTATTTGTAAAAAAAAAAAAAAAAAAACTATTTGCAAATGTTATGCATGTGATGTATTCTTTGTGGTAGTGAAGCTGTCAATCCACACTTGAGTTTCATATTTAGAAACACAGTGCTTTACATAACAATCTAGAGTCTTTCAGAGCCAACAGAGAAATGAACATGATCTCTCCCCGTCACAAACATCTTGTAAACACTCATAAGACAACAGCACACTCTCATAGCAATTGATGATGTTATGTTTAGGGGTGGACCTTCTTTCTGAGTAAAAAAATAAATACAATTTTACCTATGTACAAATCAAGTTCATACGAAATTGGTACCTTGTAAAATAGTTATGTTTTCTCATGAGATCAGGTTGAAGGTAACATAATCTGAGAGGAATACAAACATCACGTTCACCCATAACACAACATGAAGACTAAATCACAGCAAAAAGAGCATAAGATCTTGTGAACTATTTAACAACTGGAGGAAAGAAAAATAACCATTTAAAATGAAAATTGTTTTATCAATTGAGAATGTCAGTTTATATTTAAACCAATGTATTATTGAGGTTGTAAAGCTTATGCTATATTAAAGCATGCACTTTCTCTCATGAAATATCTCTATAAGAATGGGAGAATGGACTTTTCTCCCCTAAAATGACCTTTTTTTCCAGAATAAGTGGGCTATATGTAACTGTTGGAAGGGTTATCAGGCAGAGAGACCATGTCACTGGATTGTTCTGATGTGTTCTAAAGAGTTTCAAATTGCCTCTCTCTGCAGAGACCAAGCTAAGAAATAATTTCAACATTACTTCATCCGGTCTACAATTTAATTATGAGCTAAATAAAATGCGGTATCAGACATTGAGAGGTTATTAAAGGCTTAAAGAAACTGCCTTTATAAAGGAAGCTATTGTCCTCTCAAACATGTTGTTTACAATAGCCTAGCTTTAATTCCTATTCAGGAGTTAGTCAGCCTAAAAGTGTTGGCCCCACTCCACCTTTCAGCGCGAAGAACATGTGTGTGAAGTTGTTGTGCACCTTCGGTCTATAAAAGGAAAGGAAAGAGGCTGGTTGTAATAAATATGACATACACAACTCCCATTCCCCCTTTTCTTCTTGCCAGGCTTCAGGAGGAGATTGCACTGAGGGAGGAGGCAGAGAATACTCTGTCCGCTTTCAGAGCAGTGAGTCCCCTAAATTGGTTTTATTAATGAACATTAAAATGTGGCATAGATTTATTTTGGTATCACGACTCTCAGGACGTGGATGCCGCCACTTTGGCCCGCCTGGATCTGGAAAGACGCATAGAGACTCTCCAGGAAGAGATAGCCTTCCTCAAGAAGATCCACGAGGAGGTCAGCACATTTAAAGACTTCTCATTTATTTTGTCTGTGCCAATTTGACTTATTGTAGCTTTTTCAGCAACAAACCTTTTTACAACAAGTATTGTGTTGAGGGATAAAACATTGTTGTTCATCACACACACACACACACACACACACACACACACACACACACACACACACACACACACACACACACACACACACACACACACACACACACACACACACACACACACACACACACACACACACACACACACACACACACACACACACACACACACACACACACACACACACACACACAGCCTCCAGGTAAGTCAGCTAAAATGTAGCATTTTGTGTCTTCTGTCTCATACCAACTATGTTGTGCTCATTTAAAAAATAAATGATTCACTGATTTATTTGTAGTATTGGAAAGTGAGAAGACAGTCATTTGTCTCATACAAACTGATATTTATCTGTTATTTTTTTGTTCAAAACTATTATGAAGTGTGTCAGACAGCTCAGGCATATGCATCTCTTCAAAACATGATTCACTGATCCATTTAAGTCCTTTTACTTAGGGCCTTGTCTGCATTTACAACTTTTTTGTAGTGCAATATTTGGTTAAATTCTGCTGTTTGTCACTATATTTTAGACTCAGTTACACTACTGTTCAAAACTTTAGGGTCAGTACGATTTCTTAACGTTTTTGAAAGAAGTATTTTTTATGCTCACCAAGGATGGATTTATTTGATCAAAAATACAGTAAAATCAGTAATTTTGTGAAATATTATTACAATTTAAAATACTATTTTAATATATTTTAAAATGTCCTTTATTACTGTGATGGCCAAGCTGAATTTTCAGCATCGTCACTCCAGTCTTCAGTGTCACATGATCCTTCAGAAATCGTTCTAATATGCTGATTTGGTGCTCAAGAAAGATTTCTTAATTTTGTCCATTTTTGTGATATTTTGTCTGAATTTGAAGTCGAAAAGAACAGCATTTATTGGAAAAATAAATATTTTGTAAAATTATAAATGTCTTTACTGCCACTCGACCAGTTTAATTATAAAAAGTAATTATTTCTTTAAAATACTTTTGAATGGTAGTGTACATTTATTTTGTAGTTTTTTTTATTTGTATTTCATATAAATGTACCTATTTTGTACCAGATAAAGGACCTACATTAAATTACTGTCTATAAATGTACTAAAATTTAAATCATCATGATACAATGCGCTTATTGTGTCCATGCATGTTTTTACGTTGTTGAGCATATAGCTTTAAATGAGCTTAAAGCTTCATAGTAAAGTAGCTTCCCCAACACTGCTGAGCTGAGTGAATCTCAGAGCTCTATTAGAGCTGCATCTGTTCTGATAAGATACTTTGAAACACAGTATGACAGGCCTCTGCTTCAGGGCCAGGTGTGTGTGGATGTTTGAGTTTAGCCCTGCCAGTATCAACAATGCCGTGCTGCTTTATTAGAACAAGCACAATCACATACACACAAGCCTTTTCTTCCTCTGTGTGTAGGAAATCCGTGAGTTGCAGGCCCAGATGCAAGAGACCCAAGTCCAGATCCAGATGGACATGTCCAAACCAGACCTGACCGCTGCCCTGAGGGACATCCGTGCTCAGTATGAGGGCATCGCTGCAAAGAACATCGCAGAAGCCGAGGACTGGTACAAGTCAAAGGTGAGACAGAAGAAAGAGAGAAGTGAAAGGAGAACCTGCTGATATTTGACCTTGGTTTTTTTCACCATCAGGTGTCAGACCTTAACCAGGCAGTGAGCAAGAACAACGAGGCTCTCAAACAATCCAAGCTGGAGAGCATGGAGTTCAGACACCAGATCCAGTCCTACACCTGTGAGATCGATTCCCTCAAGGGCACTGTGCGTTTGTCTGTTCTATCTGATGTGGATTGCTCTGTTCTTTTGTCTTTCTTCACGCGTCATTCATCTCTTTCTCTCTCACTCTGTAGAACGAGTCTCTCCTGAGGCAGATGAGAGATATGGAGGATCGCCACGGTCGTGAGGCCGGCTCTTTCCAGGACACCATCGCCAGGCTGGAGGCGGAGATCTCTAACATGAAGGATGAGATGGCACGTCACCTGAGAGAATATCAGGACCTGCTCAACATTAAGATGGCCCTGGATGTGGAGATCGCCACCTATAGGAAGCTGCTGGAAGGAGAGGAGAGCAGGTACAAAGGACAGGGAATCCAACAGATGTGTTTTTGTTTTTTTTGACATACTCCATCCTTTCTGCTTATTCTGATGGCGTTTCCTTACTTTTTTTTAATCTTCCTTCCTCTCCCACGTTAAAGGATTGTGATGCCCATGCAGGCGTATTCCACTATAAGCTTTAGAGGTAAGATGAAAACCTTGTTTTAAAGGACAAGTTCGGTATTTTACACTTAAAGCCCTGTTTACAGATCGTATCTGATGAAATAGAACGGTTAAGATTAAAATTTGGACACATGCTGCTGTCCCGAGAATTTTAGGTTTATTTCGCTTTCCCCCCCCCCACCCCCACAATGGTTGTCTATGTGCACTTGAAGATTCCGTCCTAAAAACACATTAAACTTTCGTTTACAAAGACGTGAAACTCACCGAGTGGTCAGGGGTGTTCACTGATATGTGCACTCATAAATCGCTGAAAAAGATGCATTCCAACAGGTTTTATCGTAGTTTTTGTCCATCTCCATTGACTTAATAGGACGTGCTGTGAGACCGCAGCACCTTTACGGTATTACTCCGCCGCTTCTTCTTCTGCTTCTTCTGTGTATTCAATTAAATGCCTGTGGTTTGCTTGCAATTGGCAAAGGTGCATTATCGCCACCAACTGGGCTGGAGTGTCTATTATTCAAGCTCTCAACGGAAGAATCACGGGTGTGACACGTTTGGCAAAATAGGTCCACAAAAGCGAAATAAACCTAAAATTCTCGGGACAGCAGCATGTGTCCAAATTTTAATCTTAACCGTTCTATTTCATCAGATACGATCTGTAAACAGGGCTTTAAGTGTAAAATACCGAACTTGTCCTTTAAGTAGAAATGTTTGTATGTGTTTCCTCAGAGGCCACAGGGTGGCGTTGTACCTGACTTAATGCAATTTGTGATGCCTTGTGTATGATTTTCTTTGAAGACTATTTCATTATTGAGTCAATTTAAACAGAAAGTGAGTGTTAAATACAGTTAGTATGATTTAATTTAATGTTAATATATTTAGAACATTTTTTGGGCGTCACTAATTTTTTTTAAAGAAATAATACTTTTATTCAGATCAAAAATACTTTTATATTACTAAAGAAAGCTTTCAAATAAATGCTGTTCTTATGAACTTTATATTCATTAAAGAATCCTAAAAAAGAGTATCACAGTTCCCACAAAAATATTAAGTTGCACAACTGTTTTCAACATGCTGGCAACTTTCCATTTGTTAACATTAGTAAACTACATTGGTTAACATGAAATAACAATGAAAACTACTTCTAAAGCATTTTTTAATCTTAGTCAATGTTAATTTTATAATTTACGAATGCTTTATTAAAACCAAATGCTGTATCTGTTAATCTTATTGAATGGACCTGAGCTATCATGAACTTAACTATGAACAGTTGTAGGCTATTTTTATTAACTAACGTTAACAAAGATTAAAAAATACTGTATCAAATATATAGTTAATGTACTCAACTAATGTTAACTAAAATCGACTTTATTGTGAAGTGATACTGGAACGTTCCTTGAGCAGCAGATCAGTTTATTAGGATGGTTTCTGAAGAAGAATCACAGGAATAAATTACATTTTTAAATATATTTTATTAAAAATTATTTAAAATTTTAATAACATTTAATATTTCCCCCTTTTCTGTATTTTTTATCAAATAAATGAAGCATCGGTGAGCATGAGACCTTTTTCAAAAACATCTTACTAACCCCAAACTTTTGAATTGTAGTGTATATGTCTTTATTAATATCATTTTCAACAGAGACGAGTCCAGAGCACCAACAGAGAGCATCTGAAATGCACTCAAAGAAAACGGTCCTGATCAAGACCATTGAGACGCGTGACGGAGAGGTGTGATGCATGCGCGCACACATTCACACATTTCAGTTCATTCTCCTCATAACATCATATGCAAAATCAGCTTCATCTTAGGGGCGGTCAAATAGTTTTGTGTTCAAAATAGTCTAATGAGACATCAAAATATTTGATTAAAGTACTTTGATATTGTAAATCATTAAATAAAGTGACATTCATTGCAGAAGCCTGATGACAGGAAGAGATGTCTTTGAATTTAAATAAGTCTACTGCCCCCTACAGGTGGTGAGTGAATCTACACAGCACCAACAGGATATCATGTAAACCTCGGATGAAGAGCATCAACTTAAAAAAAAAAAAGTCAAAATTTTTTATATATATATATATAAAAATTCAAACAAAGACGAAAATAAACCATTTAGGACAGTTAATCATATTCTGTACTTTTTTTTTCTTTTACATCCTAAAAGTGATACGAGCACATCTGCATGAGTGGGAGAAGAGAGAGATCACTTTCTTTTCAAATATATATTTTTAATAAAAAGTCCAGTATGTCAATTTGGAATGATGTAAGGTAGATTAAGCTTTAAATTTCAAATAAAGTAAAAAGAATGAGAGAAATATTAAAGGAGGTGTGAGTGCAGCAAATGGAGAGAGGTGGAAGACAGACTAAGCCAGCAAAATGGAGAAAATTGTGATGGTACCAAGCATAAAAAAAAATAAACTAAAGATACCTAAACCAACACATTGTATTATGTTATCTTTCTGTTTGTGTGTCTGTTCACCTTTACATAGTATAAGAATGCACCTAAACAAATAAATCATCGACCACAAGAGAGAGTGAATTCACAAACTTTACTATAATAACCAGGCCCATACAAACACATGCTGTTGTACAGTGTTAAAGAAAAGTTGATGTCAGATTGTCAAAGGTTTCATTGCATGAGGACTTTTAGTCTTTAAGACTACGCTCCGTTATCAGAAACTAAGTAATAAAGAAAACATGACAAACAAATTAAACAAACTAATAAATACCACCATCCATTCACCTGTCGGGACTCAACATCCCTTGAAAAACAATTAATTAGAATTAAACCAATATCTAATAAATATGAGAGGCCATGTTGAAATGGATATACTAAATGTGCATTAAATGTACATAACATAGACTTTTCTGCTTTGCAGAATTTAAGTGAGAGAGAGAGAGACACCATGGCAGAAACTGCTCATTTCAATTATTTGTATGAAGATGAAGATGAACATGAAAATGCATTGTTAAAAGAAAATTGGGGTGTTTATGTCATGCAGTTTGCCCCAAGGGATTGCGGGGGTCTTTTTAGAAGGATGTTGTCCTCCTGGACACCATAAATGTTCACTTGTATGGCACTGCAAACTAGTTTTATACGCAGCAGTAACTGAACAGTCATGGTGACATCCCTTTTGCACTTGCCTCAGAGGGGACATCATCATCATTTTTGCATCATCATTCTGTGTCCTTGTCCTTTGCAGTTCTTCTCCCAATACTCCATGACATTCACGCCGTCCCTGAGTAACGTCTTCACTTTTTTTCCACCATCTTGACTTGTCCTCGTTCGTTTTATCACCAGGTGTTCAGCTCTGCATCCCAGAGTGGACCAGGTGGCTCTGATCAGCAGTAATATGGCTCTTTGCCCTACAGCCTTTCTGAAACAAGGCTAAGGAGTTGCATTCTCCTGAGAGAGTTTCTTACTGGTGTCTCGAAGGCACCCCTGCTCAACAGTATTTGGTACAGTCCTGGGCGGGAATGCGGGATCTCACAGTACAGACACTGACTGGTGGAGTCCACAGACTTTACTATGAGAGGAAGGGCGGCTGACTTCGAGTGAGTCAGCGTTATTGTACAAAGACAAGATTCAGCACCAACTGATGAATTTGTCACAAACAAACGGAAACGCAATATCGTGAAACACTGATGAACGGGCAACACGCTAAATTCACCACACTGACGTTTTTAGAAAATAAATGACAGAATGGAGCCCAGATTGATTTTTTTTTTTTAACACCTCATAATGGTTTCAATATTAGGTGAACAGAATGCCACATCTCAGGCACATGTTCAGGGAAAGTGTATTAGTGTAATTATGTGTGTGAAAGCAGCTCTTTAATACAACCATGGTCTCAGAAGGATGAGTCCAGTATTATAGTTAGAAGTGCTTTAATTGTTCGGTTCTGAATGGTGAGGAGACCCAAGCCTCTGTGCGTGCGGGACCAAGGGTCAGGTCAGCACCGGATTTGTGTGTGTGCGTTTGTGTACGTGTTTATTTGTAAATAAGTGAGTGTGGTCAGACCCGAACATGTGGTCCAACCCCAGAAGTGAGAGGGACGGTAGAGCCACAGTCATAGTCCATATCCACACTCGTGTGACCTGAAGCTATCAGCCCGCCCACCGGATAAGCTCGTCCATCCACCTGTCTGTCCCGAAAACTCTGGATGTAGCTCTGCCAGACAGAAGAAATAAACATAAATAGGCTTATATATCATAGGTATAGATTCAAAATATTACTACATTATACAGTGAACATAAACAAAAGCTCAACCTTACTTAACATTTTGAAGCTATGGGTGAACAGACCTTCAATGGAGGGACAGAAATCTCTCAGATTTGAGTTAAAACATATCTTCATTTGTGTCACAAAGATGAAAGAAAATCTTATGGATTGGAACGACGTGAGGGTGAGTAACTCATGACTTAATTTTAATGTTTGGGTAAACCCTTTAAAGGGAGACTTATTTCAAAATGTATAACATTACCATTTCCATGAAGATGCATCGAGCTTGTCACGTGACACCGCGGCCACAATATCGGACAAAATCAAATAAAACGATACATCAGTCATACACACTGATGTATCAGTTTTATTTAATTTTTATTTAAAATATTCACAAACTTGTAAACCAGATTGCGAAATATCAGATTTTCTCAAATACATGTAAATAAATGTATTTTGTCTACACACATTTAAGGTCATGCTAATTGACCAGTGCCTTCATGTTAGTTTATGAAGATTTACAACAGATACATTTATTCACTTCTCCTGAAATTCATGAAAGTAAGTGGCCAGTGAACTGGGAGAAGAATAAAATAAATGTTATAGTTACCTCCCAAATGTGTTTGTAACATAAAACACATTGTCAAATTATGTTTGAAAGGGTTCAATTATTTCCCATAGATTTTCTGCTTCAATAGACATCAGTGTGTATTTATATTAATACATATTATATTAATATAAACTATAAATGTTTTTGCTAGTATATGTGTGTAAATGTCTGAAACCTAAAATAAACAAGAAAACACTGAACAGTTGTGATATACGATAAGTCTCTCTCTGGCTTAGCGCCAGTCAAAGCAGATTTGAATTTAGCAGTTGATCACATGATGCACTGAGAGTTTTAAATACACTGGTGTTATTGTATGCGTCAAAGGCTTAAATATATTCTCCATCCAGATAATTAGAAAAAATTAACCAAGCTACAAAAAAAAAATTCCCCAAGGAATTCATTAAGGGGGCATTATGACATTTTTTGACCCCAAGCCCCATTCATTTCGAACCTTGCCCTCCAGTATATGTGTATAATTTGTGCAAGTATGCATGTACAGGACGGGTGTATGTGTGTGGACTCACAGGAGAAAGTACATCACCGTCAAAGCGTCGTATAGGGTTGGGTTTCCTGCGGTAGGCAGGCTCTGGGTGCAGGGCCTTGGCGGCATGTGTGTGTTGTGAGTCCTGCTTCTGCTTCTTTTTTTTCTTCCTGCTGCTTTCCCTCCTCTCCTCCTTCTGACGAATACGCATGAGCTGAACTCGTCGCTGCTGACGACTGATCATCACTGAAAAAGAGAGAAAGAGTGCATTACATAACAGTAACATACATTTTGTATATAATTGGCACAGTTCACTCAAAATTTAAAACTATTTCTACTAACTAATTCTTTCTAAACTACTGGTTTCTATACAACTAAAGTGAATGGGAATGAACATTGTCAAACAAATGAAGCACAACAAAAGTACCATAAATGTAGTAATACAGCACACATGTGGTGTGTCATGTGATGTATAATTCCCAATCCATTCAATAACTTAATGCGATGAACACAGACAGAGCATGTTTACATGCACTGTGTTAGTGCTTAGTGGTGTACTATTTTTCCTTTATTTTAATCATCCATTCTTTTGTACAGTCATGCACACTCTTTAAAATCCTACATATGTTTGCATGATCAAAGTCGCATTCTCTGGCACAAACCCAGGTGTAAAACCGGTTTCTCTTAATCCCTTGGCGTAAAAAACTAACTTGGAGACTAATTGCAATTTTTCTGATAAAATATTATTGCAAAGAGCTCCAGGTTACAATAGAATATTACTATTTAACTATAAAATACAAATAGAGTATTTAAGAAAAAACACCATTATGATTATTTATTTTTATTTTCCAGTACAACTGTAAAATTACAATTCTAATATTTATTTCTTCCAAATCAAGCTTTTATTTTGGCTGAAAACTGCAGGGAGCTCTTCAATTCCCAATGAAATGTAAGTAGAGACAGCTCTTTTCTTCCGTATTGTGACATTGTACATCCAAGTAAAACAGATTATTGACAAAGAAAAAAATGCAGGCTGTGACTTGGTTCCATGCATTGATTGTTAATTAGATTTTTAGGTCAAAATTTTTTTTTAAGACTTTAATGCTTTTCTCTTTATAAATGCTTCCGAGCTGCTTGGAGACACTGAAAACACTGTATCATGAGCTGCACGCGTGGAAATGAAAACAGTGCCGCTTTTTGCTATAAAACTCGCTGTGCATATGTTTTTTATTTAATAAAATCGCAGCCTTTGCTATTGATAATCACACTAAGCAATATTTCAATTTAATTTGATTAATCATTCAGCCCTAGTATAAACTACTTTTATAGTCTTTTATTTTTGGAGTTTGACAGCATCTGTGCCTATTCACTTTCAAAAGAGCACTCTGCACGTTCTGCCAAACATCTCCTCGTGTTCCATGGAAGAAAGAAAATCATGCAGTTTTGGAATGACATGAGGGTGAAATAATGCCAGAGCATTCATGTAAACTCACTCTTTAAGAAATCTGACATTAAAAACCATTCAGTGGACACACACTTGGAATGGAAACTGCCTTGGAGAGACAGAGAGAACCTCTCCATGACCTGATGCTCTGCTCTGCATGATTGTTTCTGTGATCATTAGTCACACAGGCCTGAGAGCACACCGACAGACAGGAACCATCTGCCGTGCTGCGCACACATTCATACAAACCTTCTCTCCCTCTCCGGTAGAGTAAATCTACAAGAACAGTGTGTCACATACTCCAAACAACACTCTGTCTCTCCCTGACTCACCCTTCGTGTGGGAGTAGCCCTCTGCCGTCACTCTCCACTGCACCAAAACACCCAGCAAGGCGAGAGCAGGCCAGGCTCCCAGGACCACCCATGTAGTCCAGCACACCGGCTCCCGGGGGCCCGTTTTCACCCGATCGTAAATATACCTCACAAGTCCAAAGAGCTCCACGAAATAATCAGTGGCCACGACGATCACTGCAGCCCCGAACACGGCTGTGGAGAGCGTGGTGAAGCATCTCTGCCACTGCAGGGTGAGGACGGCGAACAGCATGCCCAGCCCCAGCAGCACGCCCAGGGGCACCCACACTGACCGCGGGGGGTTGGATGACAGCTCCTCCATGCCTATCAGAGTCCCGATGCCCACCAGCAGGCCCAGGAGCAGCCCCACCATAAAAAGCCCAACGCTCCGTACCAGCATAGTCACCAGGCCGCACAGGGTGCCGATGCCCAGCCCGATGCCCACGCTGGCCTCAATGCTCAGCTGCGTGTCTAATATTCGCTCCTTGTAACAGAGCAGGAAGATGATCACAGAGCCGAACATCAGACCCGTGAGGAAGAGTACAGCCTTAAAACAGCGGTAACCTGCAAAAGGGAAAGAGAACTGGAGGTGAGA
The DNA here is from genome assembly GCF_965113295.1 of Leuciscus leuciscus. Taxonomy (NCBI): domain Eukaryota; kingdom Metazoa; phylum Chordata; class Actinopteri; order Cypriniformes; family Leuciscidae; genus Leuciscus; species Leuciscus leuciscus. The sequence goes on from NC_138738.1 coordinate 30,279,948, forward strand.
GTTGAATGAGTGAACAAATGTGCAAAAGAGTGAAGGAGGGAGAAGAGAAAGACATCCGAGGTGGATAAATACTGAAAGTTTGTACAGAGTGGCTGATTTCACAGCTCAAGAATAGCAGTTTATTAGCAGCTCAACACTTTCCATAGTTGTCAGTGAGAAAGAAAAAAAAGAAGAAAAGAAAAAAACTAAAACAAAACAGAAATGACTTTAAAGTTGAAGCCCTCAGGATTATACCCTTCATGTATAATACAAAAAAATAACAGGGTATTAAATAAAAATAAAATCATTAAAAAGTTAAATAAATTTTAAATGCTACATGTGAATTTAGGCATCACATTACAATATACATTATGAAAATAGATATGCACATTTCATTGGGTCATTCCGTGTCAACTCCCGGTCCCCAGCTAAAAATTTAGATTTTTTTACTGTTGAAAGAAATACATGAATGAAGAAGACAGACATAATATTGTTTTGATAGAGGGAAACACAATACATTTCTAGTTTCAGTATTATTTCAGCTGAAAAGTTACCCACATTTGGTTTTTGAACATTATAAATGGGTAACATTCAACAATTTGAACATGCACTGAATTCATTTTAAACATATATTTTTGGTTTTTTTTTTTATAGCTATTTCAGTTCAAATATATTGAGAAGATTCCAATATATTCAAGTCTGTGATTTTGAGTAAGGGAAAATACCTGTTTGTATTTGACATTCAGTTATGCTGTACAATTAAAAGACTGTCTGCAACTAGCACGGCACAAGTAGAATGATAGCTTACTTGTTAATGCACTGGCATTAGCAAAGCTATTGCTCATTGGACGTACAATCATGCAGCATAGTTTTTGTACATGCAGCCATCCACAACCTAACCATAAGCTCTACGTTTCTGCACAATGTTAACCATAAAAACTTCAACGTAACAGAAACTCTTAAATGTCAAACATAACTAAACATTAAACATTAACAGGTCTTTCCCTTCACTCCAAAACACATTAAATAACACTTAATTTAAACATTTACTCTCCAGATCCAGCCATATCCAAAGCATGCTGGGAAATATAATTCCTAAGCCCAGTTTTAGTTAATGCAACAAAAATCATTCATGTAATCCCAACACGAATGGTAAAAGTAAACTTAAATTCTAAATATATTTAAGTGGATTGAACACAATGAGATTAAGTTAGGACAAAATGTATAGCAATTGTGTTGCTTTAGCTCATTTTAATTAATTAATTTAAACAAGCAGCACAAATCTTCTTTTTTCAGCGTGGGACCACATTGAGATTCCCATGTCTCTGGGATTAAACCTAATAGGACCTTAAAAATTAACATTACAAAAGAAACATTTATTAAGAACCAGAATCTAGAAGGCTATTAAGATATCTTTAATACTTTTAGAGTTACAAGCACACAGCCCTTTGGAAAAGAATATTTGTGGCACTTGTATTTCAATGCAATTGTTTTGATAGGAAAAACAATACATTCCTAGTTTCAACGTTATTTGTTCCTCAGCTGTTCCTCTTTGAAAAATAATAATAATAATAATCTGCGGTACTTTTAAATAGTGGATTATTCAGTAAATATACATCCATGACATTTAATATTTTATCTTTCATCACTATTTATATTTGTCTTTCTTTCTTTTTTTTTTTATACAAAATAAAAAAAAATTGAGGCAGGGAAGTTTCTCAAAATTGGTTGATTTAACAAGAACAACCCACCTTAAGTTTATTCAGAGGCATAACATATGCTTAAATTTGGTGTAGATGTTATTTATACAGATAAATTACTGTACATTAAATGCACATATGCAAATATATCATTTTTCACTCTATAAATTGTTTGATTAAGATGATATGTAAATGCATGGTTTTACAATCAAAGCTCAGTAGTTTTAATTGTGGACGTTTTTAGAATTATTCTAAAAGGCTTTTTGCTTTATTTTAAAAAGTATGTACTATCAATCAGATAACAGAAGGTACATTGTAAATTGTGTGCAAACTGGCTTTTCAGAAAAGTTCATTTTCATAACAATGCTATTACATTGTTAATTTCTTTACAATGCTATTGTTTGCATTTCTCTTGCAATGTGAGTAGCCATTAAAAATAGAGAAGGCTTAAAGGTACGGTGTCAAAAACATCCATTAAATTCTATATGACAGCTGTTGACTAACAACATAAGTGGATTGAATGTTACAAAAAAGTAGAATATGTTCCCTTTGTAGCCATCTCAAGAAGAATGCAGTACAGTTATACAAGCTATGACCTTATTTAGAACCTCATCAATATTGAAAAGAGGGCAAAAAACAACTCTCAGAACAAGAGAACATGGGTTTGACACAGAAACAGAATAAAAATTGAAAACCACCACCACCATAACTCTGAGAAATAATTATGCAAGCATGAGATCATGTGCCATCTACAGACTGTTAACTGTAATAAAATTATTAACATTGTATCTTGGTAACATATACAAATAATGGGTCTCATTCATGAAACACGAGCAGAACGAATTTTTGTGTAAATCGTGTGTAAAGTGGTTCTGGCGTAAATTTTCGGATTCATTAAAATGTTCGTATTTTCCAAATGTTAGTTGGTACGAAAGAAACCTACACCTGCTCCCAGCCACGCGTAAATAGTGCGTTTAAGGCGAGACACTACAGGTGAATAGGGTAAAATTTTTAACTAGCAGATATCACCATGAAACTTTCCCAGTTGATTACCTACATTAAGATGAGAAAAAAAATGTATTACAAGTTTTCTATAATTTAATGTTTAAATATGCAAATCAGGCAATTTCTAATTAAATATGCGCTGTTTTGCATATATTTAAAAAAACGAAATCTGAGTATTGGATAAAGCCAGGTTAAAAATAATTTTTTCATTGTGTTCACATATTAGATGGGAAAAAAATTACAGAGGGATTTATGGATATCTACTTTTGTTATCCTGTAAATCAGAATATACTGTCAATAGCCTTAAAAAAAAAGATTTTCGCCATGTTTTTTGGAATAAAATGTTATATAAATCAGGCTAGGAATAATATATTTACAAATCCCTCTGTAAATGTCTTCATAATATAACTAGGTACAAGACTGGAAAGTTTGGTGTATAAAGGTGCTACTGAAGTGGAGATTTCGTACTTGGAGAATGAGAGAAAGGTCATTTTGAGAAAACGGGCTTTAAAGATTTATCATCAGCCAATGAGATTGCGCTTTCAGCCCTTTTACTTTCACGATTGGTTGCTGATAAAAAGGAAATGACCATATTTGGATCCGACAGCATTGTAGAGGAGAGAGAGAGCTATCCAGCCGTGCGTGTGATGACAGGAAGAAGACAGAGATCGCGGAGCAGTGGGAAGATTAAGAACGCAAACTTTTGTTGAATTTATGAGAAATCTACAGACGCGAACAGACAAAGTGTAGTAAAATAAAGACCTAAATGTGTATTTCGGACTTTTTTTCACCACAAGTCTGAAAGAAGACATGCTATTGAAGACAAATATCCAAAAATCTCAAAATTGACCAGTAAAAAAAAAACGATGTTTTTGCCTGCCGTGTCTCGCCTTAACATCCGAACGTTTTGCTCATTAATAAGGCTGCATTTTAATTCACCTTAATCGGGCACATATTACACAGCATTTTGAAAAAATATTATATATAGCCTAGTAATTACATACGGTTTTTCTTTTTACTTTTATTACGAGAGCCAGTAATAGCATCTGCAAACGGAACACAAGTCCGCAAGTCTTTTATATTTTTTATATTTTTTATATTCAAGCTGTTTATTCATTTATTTATTTTTTCCGCAAGTCCGCAAGTCACAAGTGTTGCAGTCAAGCTTCATGTCGAACCATTTTCTTTTCACTTCTGGGACTGTTCGATTAACAGATGAAACTCCGTTAACTGCATCTTTAGGCTAATATGCTGCCAAGCATTTTTACCTAAAGCATTTAGGTAAAAGCATTATTATATAAAAAATCCTTTTTTTTAGGACCTGATACGCCACTATGTAGGCTACGCTTGAAAATAAAATGTGGCGTTTTGAATGAACTTCTGATAAATAAAACTTCAATTTCTGCATCTGAGAAATTTCTCTTCTTCATTCGCTTTTGAGAAGACATGTTGAAATCCTTCGTTTCGTGTCATAATATGATGCCCATATATAGTTGTCAGTCGGTTTTAATGGGCGGGATTTATGGTAATTGAGAATGAGCGTGCACGCGCGCGTCCCATTTACGACTGATTGGAATTCATTTCACATTTCACTATCAAATCTGACGTTTACGAAGTATTTGTGAATCAGGAGAAGAATTTTCGGGAATGTCTCTTTACGCGCAAATCACTCACATATTTACTCGTATATTTACGAATGTTTCATGAATGAGACCCATTGTGTCTTGGTAATGCACATAAACATGAAGACTCAACTCACCAAAGAAGCAATAGATGATCCCGAAGAGACAGCACATAGAGCAGACCACCGAGGGGACCACCTCATAACGTCGTCCCACTCCATCGCTACAAGGCTCTGGTCCAGCTTCTCTTGAGGGAGGGGCCAGCTTAAAGGCTAGGGTCTGCAAGGTGGACGTCATGGTGACCGTAGTGCACTGGACGGAGCGAACAGGTTGTAGGGAAGGGGTGACTGAGGGAAGGGGAAAGGGCTGGGAAATCAGGGTACACCACGTGTCCACATGAATCTACCTGTAAGAGAGAGAAAAATCTGTGTTATAAGATTGGAAGACTAGAAGTTGCATAAACCAACATGTAATTAGTAGGAAAATCGAGCCAAGTCAAATATATTCGTATAGCAGTTTTCACAATACACACAGTTTCAAAGCATCTTGACAGAAAATCATGATGTTAATGTTTATGAGTCAGGCGATAATATAGTTTACATTTTTCTATGATATGACAATCAAACAGTTGAAATATGCCAGATATAACATATTTCGCTCTATGCGAGTATACTGTATGCATGCATATCAAGTTGGACATGCTTATATATCCAACTTTATATAAAGAGCAGTTATATAAGAGTAATAAGTTACATTTTGCACAAAAAAATTAGGCAGTTGAGATTTTCAATATAGTGCATATGGCTTTACTATACGTGAGTGTACTGTATGTATGCGGATAAGGTTAGATATGATAACTTAATATATGGAGCTGTGCAATAATAGTTTACATTTTGCGAAGACAAACAATCACGCAGCCAATATTTGCTATACAGTATATTGCTTTACATGGGAATACTGTATGTGCAGGTAAAGTAGGATAATCTATTTATCCCACATTTAATATAACGCTGGGTGATAATATACTGTAGTAAGTGTACATTTTTCAACAATGTAACAATCAACCAGTTGAGATTTGCCTTATAGAACCTATAAAATCGAACCTAAAAAAAATTAAAAATCCCTAGGCCTATATTTATTATGTTTATTAAAGTTTTCAAGTTTTAAAGATTCCGAATTACACTGACTCTTTCTCTGTCCTGCCCCTTTAGTTCGACCTTTTCCCCTGTGTCTGGCTGTTTGGAAAAGATTTTGGATAATGTAAGGCTACTTTTATGAAATTTACACATGTCTACGACACTACTGATATGTAGGCCATTACTCACTCACAGATATTGCCGTTTCATTTATTCACTGCTTTACTTCACTCTTCTTAATTCTCTCCCTTTCTTTTTTTACATTTTCTTAATTTAATTTTCAAAATTACAGAATTCAATATCAAATTCTTGACACATTTCTTTTACACATTTTGTAAGTATAACTTGAAACACAACAATAAAAAAAAAATATATATATATAAAAAAAACTTAAAAATAAAAGGCATCACAAATATATGTTAAATTGATTTAGCAGAGATATAGATCTTTGGGCTTTTCGATTTTTTAAAAACTTTATGGATTGAGCAAACTTGGGTTTTGAGTTACTCCATTTAGTTTGATGAATACAACATTTTCCTAATAACAAAAACAAATCGAAAACATATTTTTCTTTTGGAAAAGTCATATTCATTTGTATGAAGTAAGACAGATGACAAATTTAAGAATGTAAGTGCCATGATCTCTGAATAGAGATTCAATTTTGGCTGAAATAGAATTCATGACAATACAATATTCTTTAACAGAAATATGACACTTACATTTCAGACATAGTTCAGTAATACTCAAAAAATGACCATCAGAATTCAACAACTGACCAACAAATAATATATCAGACTCAAACCAATGTCTAAAAAATAAAGTTTTTCTTTGGTGTGTGATATACTTATTATTCCAAATAAAAAAGGAGTGAGGATAGAAGTTATGTTTAAAAGCCACACCATGTCAAAAGGACTTGCTTGTGAAAATTAGATAAACAAAGAAGTATTTTGTTAATATCAAAACTGCATCTAAGGAAAAAAATATATACCACCAAGTTGATTATTAATTAGCCTAAATGGTTAGGGAAAATATTCCACATAGAGCAATTAATTATAATAAAACATTTTAGCCAATTTATTTTAAAAGTACTATTCAAAGTTGTAAAATCCACAACATTGAAACCACTCTGATCATATGGATTGCATAATATTTTTCTTTAAATAATGAGGTTTGTTTTTCCACACAAAATCAAATAACAACTTGTCAAACGCTTTGGTACAAATAGAGCTTGGGAAATATACGCAGACCTTGACAAACCTTCAGATTTAGACAATAAGACACGACCATAAATGGATAAATCTCTCTGCAACCAAGAGTCAAACTTTCTTTTTGTACTGTTGATAATCGGATTAAAGTTAAGAGAAGCACGATATGATTCATCTTTACAAAGTTTTACTCCAAGATATGCGACTACCTCCTTAACCGGGACTCCATCAATTTCTTCAAGGTTAACACTCCTAAGTGGAAATCTCTCATATTTGCTAATATTAAGGTTAAGACCAGATACTTTAGAGAAATTATTGATGGTACAAATTGCTTTAGCTGCCAAATTTTTTATTCATTCCCAAAAATGTTAATACCTTGAAAGAAATTCCTATTTACATAGCAAGAAAGAACCTGTGCAACGAGCCAAAAAAAAAAAAAAAAAAAAAAGAAATGGTGAGATTGGGCAGCCTTGTCTGATGCCCCTAGAAAGAAAAAAAATCTACCAGAGTCCCATTAATCATTTTAACAGAGCTGATACATTCGGTGTACAGGGTTGTAATTGCCTTTCTAAAAAAAATACCCAAATTTAAAGTAGCCTATTCTAATGTTGCGAACATGAATTTGTGTTCTACTGCATTGAACGCTTTATTAAAATCAACAAATAGTATTAGATTGTCATCATTGAGAAGGTGACTATAATCAATAAAATCAAAAATAAGACAAATACATGCCTCCCTTTCATGAAACCAGACTGAGACTGATCAATTAGGGAATCCAATCCTAATTTCAGCCTGCTGGCAAAAATAAGAGAAAACAGTAATGATGGGTTTACGAATTAATTTTTCTAAACTTTCAGAGATGCCCTTTCCCCATTTATTTTAGCTATGTTTAATGAATCTATAAATAATGGAATTTTACCTTCATCTCTCAGACAGGGGGTAATTACCTTAATACCAAAGGCAAATAAGGACACCTTATCTCTAGATGGGTGGAGACCCATAACTTTATTTTTCTCTCCCTTTCTTTATCTCCTCCACTTTCTTCCTCCCCCTCCACCACTTGTTCAGTCATGCCCTTCTCCTCTGTCACATAGGCCTAGTTGTGGTTCCTTTTGTGCTTAACGATGCCTAATAACTGTTCTGCCGTTAGGTCTTCTTTAATGATCACAATCTAATCAATGGACAATTCTTAACAACTTTGTGTGATTGTTCTGGCACTGTTTACAACAGAATAGTGGTCGACCGATATTTGACATTTTTTATTAATAGGTTTTTAAATATGTTTTTCTGTTTGGCGATGTATTGGATGTATTGAATTTTATTTTGACGGCACGCCAGACTTTTAAGGCTACGTTCACACTGTACATTTTTGGGATTGACAACCGCATTTACTTACAGGTGTGTGAGTCTCGAAATGTCCCGTTCACACAGCAAATTACAGCAGCATCTCGAATAATGACTAGAGTCAACCCCCAGTAACCATAGCGACATTGACCGAAGTAATATCCAAGATGGCGACGTCCATAACTCTGAAAAAGTATTATCACTTTTGACACGACAAGAGTCCAATTGACCCGCGAGTTCTGTCAAAATTTCAATAACCGACAGAAGCTTCAATGAAAACACATGCAAGCCGGACGCTTTAATCACTCGCATCTCACGTCCTTTTACAGTGTCTCGCGCATAACACGACATCTGTGAAGGGAGCTAGCCTGGTTAAAACCAGACCATTCTCAGTAGTAACTGAGTTATGGTCTGGCAAAGCTTAATTAATAACTCATTTCCAAAGGGGCATCACCAATGGACGTCGCTCAAATGCCTCTGGGCGCAATTGGATAGACCTAAAACCAATCAGAGCGATTGTCATCGTGTAAAGCCCGCCCCAACGTTTCTGATTGGTGCCGCGATTTCGAGGGATTAGAAATGGGCTTGAATGAGCTCTTTGCCAGACTACTTGCAGAGCAAATCTTAATTTGCCAGAAGTTGTCTGGGTTTTCCCAGGCTAGAAGGGAGCCACTCCGGTGGAGAAACGACTGAATCTAAAACCTTCAGATGACACACACGGCTCATATCTCCGTCGCTGTAAGTTACCGAAAGCAAAACCCCTTAGCAGAGCGACTCTCTCGCACTGTATGACGTGAAACAGACAAATATTTGTCCAGTGCGGTTCCGTTCACACAGCGCGGGTTTTCCGAGAATGCGTTGTGCGTCCTGAAAATTTAGTGTGAGAGTTCGGTTGTCACTCCCGTAATTAAATAACAGAACTGTGTGTGAACGTAACCGTATTAAGGATTCAAATAAAGGAGTCGGACTGATAACCGTATTCTGCTGCTGTGTGAACGTGGCCTTATTTTGACGGCGCTAAGAACGCTGGATCTGAGAAAGAAAGCGCCTGAGCACACAGCGCTCTCACTCTCGGTTTAAGTTTTGTCTAATACGTTACTAGATAGAACTGTTAAACAACAAAGAAAGTAAACTGTATACAAAAATGTATTGTAGCGTTTGCTTTTACATTATTTGTAACAAAAGCAAACACTATTATACTTTCTCACTTACTATCAGATTCAGCAAATACACATGCATATCATTTAAACAAATCTTTGAATATCTAAGAAATATTTAATTTCACAAACCATCGGCCAACCTTCTCTCTTAGATATCGGCATCGGCCATCAAAGAAACAATAGGTAACAACTCTTAAGTTTCTCAAATTCTAGTTCCAGATTCTTTATCCAACACTCTTTGACACTGCAGAAAAAGTAGTAATGTGTCAGAACTGCTGACCAGCAGTGATTGGAACCACTAAGTAGTTGTACTAAGCCATTTGTTTCAATGAAATGAACTGGTTTGTTGCAACCATGATTCATTTTTACAACAGTCCTAAAAGGGGACATAACACACAGTTTCTGCCTATCTCGTGTTAATCTTGAGTACCTATATAGTATTGCATCCTTCATATCTCAGAGGAGTCTTTAGTTTGATCAGATTTATAAAAGAGAGATACAGCTGTACCGCTTCTTTCCGAAAACAGACAAAAAACTTTGGCCATGTTGGCCAACTTTGGCAGGAGAATCCAACTGTTTAACAATGCAAATAAGTCAGAATGCATGAAATAGCATTAGCGTGTGCAGCACAGCAAAAATAGACTGTGCGGAAACTATCGCTGCACTGCTGTATACGCACCGCTCCTGGAACGCATTGCCGGATCGCATCTGCGTGCAGTGTGAAAGCTCTAACCTGTTAAAGGATAATTCCGGTATTTAACACCTTGAGTCTATTTTGTAGTTTGTTATGGATGAACTAGAGTGGTGGACACAGAAATTTTGACTCTTTTAGAATCACCTCTGACCGCTTCAGAGTGGGTGTCTATGGGCATGCACGAACATGTCCTTATAACAACCCTTAACGTTCGTTTTCAAAACTGTGCAACTCACCGAGTGGTTAGTGGTGTTCGTTGATGATTAAAAACAAATATATCGGCGCAATGTATGATTTCAATCCGTGTTATTTGCTATAGTGGAACTATTTTTTCAGATACCACACAACCGCGTATAAACTTCCGCTCGATATTTGAGTCTGAAGCGTTAGCACACTCCGACCACTTGATGGCGACAACCACTTTGCCGTACAAGGACGCTGTGCGGAACTCGGTGTCTATCGCATAGAGCACAGTTGCTCTGCTCACGCTAGCCTTCTGAGAGACGGAGAACTGAGCAAAAAGACTACAACCAAATGTAAACAGCCCCCTTTTCCGTTTCCGGTAGCGCAGTAATATAAACGAGCAATGAGTCCTCCAACAGAAATCAATGGGATTTTACAAAATGACAAATAAAACACGACAGAAACTGTATTTCGCTACGCTACTTGTTTTTAATCATCAACGAACACCACTAACCACTCGGTGAGTTGCACAGTTTTGAAAACGAACGTTAAGGGTTGTTTTAAGGACATGTTCGTGCATGCCCATAGACACCCACTCTGAAGCGGTCAGAGGTGATTCTAAAAGAGTCAAAATTTCTGTGTCCACCACTCTAGTTCATCCATAACAAACTACAAAATAGACTCAAGGTGTTAAATACCGGAATTATCCTTTAATATGGGTACAAAAAAAAGTTTTTGTGAAACAGGTATTAGACATCCCCTTTAAGAATCTAAAAATACTTTGCATTTGCACATATTACTGTTTGCAGTAACTATAACTGCTTTTCAACCAAAGTAACTGTTGTTACATCCCTTTTGGTTTGTTTATGTGTTTTATGCTGTTGTGGCATAAATCCAAAATGTGGTTTTTATCCAGGAAGAAGACCGAATTGGTTCCTGCAGTCTGATTGGTGCCATGCCCTGATTGATCAGCTGACACCTGGACGTGTATAAAAGCCTCCTTCGTTACTGCTTTCATTAGCCTTGTGTTAATTCGCTACACTTGTCTTGCCTGACTTTGCTACTAAGTGTATTAGTAAGACTGTTGAGAGTGTTTATTCTGGGGTGTGCATTTGAGAATTTGTTTAAGAGAGAAGAGTTTGTTTTGTTTCTTGTGAACTGCCATTTTCGTGATAATGACTACCGCCTGTTTAATTACCTAGATTCCAGATTACCCCTGCACTGATTTATTTGCTCTTATACCTGTATATACTTGTGTTTTGGATTTGGGAGGTAGGGAGACCGACGCCACCTTTTTGTTTGATCTTTATTGCTTTTGTTTTGGATTAGGGAGTTAGGGAAGTAATTGTATTTTCTTTTCTTTTTTCTTTTCTTGGACAGTAAGAGGTACATACAAATTAGTTACTTTTTTGTTTGTTATTTTGGGCTTTGTCGGCTCCTGAGGTAAAAATCCCCAATTGAATTATAAACCAGTTAAAACTCAATAAATAGTGTTTCATTCACTTTTCCATAAAAAGAAACCGTATCGTTTCCTTTTTTTATGTTACGTCCTTTACCCTAGACGGGGCGTAACACTGTTAAAGTAACTTTTTACCTCATCAGTCAAATCCTCAGTGCATTCCAAATGGCCCGAGTAAGTTCACTCATCTGCTTTCTCAGTATAAATCAGACTTGTCTGAAAGAGATGGTTTTCAGTTGTAATCCTGCTCATTATGTCCAAAAGAGAGTTCTCAGTTCAATGACCTGGTTGGCGACAAGCGGACAACTCTACAAGTGCTTGATGGTTGACTGATATTTGGCATTTTTTTTAATTATTGGCATCAGCTGATCTGTTCACTTAATAAGTGTTGGAAGCGGGACTTTTATTTTGAAAGTGCTGAGAGCACAGGTTCACAGGAGCTCCCATTCTCTGTCTTCATTAGTTTACTGTGTTTGTTTAACAGTCCTGTCTAATAAATTAATAACTTATTTATTTGTGCAAAAAAACAAAAATACATCTACAGAATCAAGAAACTTCTATCTAAAAGTATAAGGGGCCATTTACAAGACACGCTTTCAAACTTTTTATGCGTTTTGGGGGCCTGAAAATGTAAGGCCCCAGGTTTCAAAGTGCAAGATTTTGAAAACGATACCGTTATCCTCTCCATGTAAACAGCAAAATTAACAAAAGTAACATCATGCGCATGCCATGCGTATTATGCGTTTAGTCTATAGGCCCTTAGTTTGTCGTCAACTACTGTCGTGGTGTCGTCAACTACTGTCGTGGTGTCGTCAACTACTGGCCAGGCATGCATAACAGCATTGTTATGCTAAGTTGTTTTTGTGGATCCTTGAAAAAGGGACAACATTGTCGTCTGTAAAAAACACGAAGGAAAAACTTTTCCATTTTAAGTACACATTGACATGTAAATAATATACCCTAAATTGGTTATATTACATTAATATATTTATTTTTCCCCAAGTTCAATCGGCTTATATAGGCTTTATATTGGCCATCCTGCTAAGATATCAGCAACACACCCATAAAAAAAAAATTTACACTTCAAAGGGAATGAACTCAAAGCCAAAAATGGTGTGTGTGTGTTTTTAAGTGCTTTCTAAAACCCTCTAAGCAAAGCTCTCACTCTAACGGTGCATTCACACGGGGTGTCGGCTTTAACGCTTCTCATTTACTTTGAATGGGTGACGTCATGCATTGCTGAACTAAAATGTGGGTTACATGGCGTTGCTCGTGGCAGAAGTTGAAAACTTTTCAACTTAAAGCGCCAACGCAGGCACCAGCCAATTAGATCGCCTATGCAAATACCATGGCGCAGATGCTAGTCAATTGCGTTCATGCAACACCGGGGTCGCGTCAACACCAAGCTTCAGACACGCCCTCCATCAAGCATTGACGCCGATGCCCTGTGTGAATGCAGCGTATAATCATCCTCTTTAAAGCAAAGCTGCAAAAGCTATAAACTTTTTGCTGCATACATTCTGCAGTGTTATGTACAGCTGTTTCTGAATTACTGCTGGGCGGTATACCGAAAGCCGGTGTTTATTTTTGTTATGGTATGAATTTTCAATATACAGCAATACCGGGGCCGGTTTCACAAACTATTTTAGACCGGTCTATAGTGTTAGACAAGTCTAAAATTTGCTCATAGACTAGTCTAATGCAAGTTAGAATGTTTCACAAAAATAAATTCTAACTTAATTTAGACCAAAAAAAATTTACACCTTACCCCCAGGCTAGAGTTCTCAACGGGCGTGAAAATTACAACCCGACCCGACCCGGCCCGTGGCTTTTAAAGCCCGGACCCGATGTAACCCGACACATCAACATTAATGGCGCTTTTCCACTGCATGGTACGGCTCGGTTCGGCTCGACTCGGCGCGGAACGGTTCGGTTCGCTTCGCTTTTCCACTGCGTGGTACGACTCGGCTCGGTACGGCACGGTTCGGTTCGCTTTAGCTCGGTTGCTTTTCCACTGCAGTTAGTACCGCTTCAAAGTGGGTGGGACTGATCGTCTCTACTGCCATTATCATATTAAATGCGAATTTTTCATTCCGTGTTTCCCCATCCACTCCTCGGCAACCAACGAGAGGAACGTCTGCACCTCGTCCACTGACCACGATTCAGCCATTTCTTTTTTAAGTTTATTTTCTTTCTTTTTTTAAGCAAATACTTTTAAAACAGGTGCTACAGCGTTGGCTGTTGTCTACTGGCTTTTTAAATCTAGCGGGTTTAGTGTCTCGTGTCGTAAATACAATGACGCTGGTAGTGATGATTCTGTCTGACCAATCAGTGATCTGCAGTGTTTTCACGTCACATTTTAGTATCGGTACGGTACGCTTGGAACCTCAACAGAGGTGGTACCATTTAAAGCGAGCCGAAGCGAGCCGTACCGTACCATACCGTACCATGCAGTGGAAATGCGCCATAAGTGAGCCGTACCGAACCGAGCCGTACCATACCATGCAGTGGAAAAGCGCCAAAGCGTGCCGTACCGAACCGAGCCGTACCGTACCATGCAGTGGAAAAGCGCCATAATTATCTGCCCGAACCCGGCCCGCGGCGGAAATTTTTTTTCTCATACACGTATTATCATGACCAACAGACACGAATTCAAATCAACCTTCTTTTTTTTTTTACTGAGCGGAAAAGATTAAGCCCAAGGTCCGACCCGACCCGAGTCATTTGCTTATATTTTCGACCCGAACCCGTGGGTCCCGTCGGGTTTGTCGGGCCGACCCGTTGAGAACTCTACCCCAGGCTAACTTAGGTCTAAGACTCTGTGTTACCTTGGCAACCAGCAGTAACAATCAGTTACATTACAAACAGCCAAAAGAAAAGGGAAAATGGCTCATAATTTGTGGTTTGCCGACGACGTTATGGAGAGAGCTATGAGAAGTGAATATTTCCTCTTAAATATTTCTTTTTTGGCATCTTGTACCATGTTTTTGTATCTTTTCTGTACGTCTTTAACGCTACGCTCAACGGTCGGATTAACGCTGTTAACTGTCATAGCAATCTTTTTCCAAATTAAACATTTCTTCTTGTTACTACATTCTCCGCTAATTTTCCCAAGTAAAATGTCCTGTAACTGTTATACTGTTATAAACGCTTACTCGATCCGTCATGTTTTTTGTTTTGAAAAGTGTCTTATTTTACCCAGAATGCATTGCAGTGTAGTCCTACTTAAGATAGTCAGAGTCTTAAGTGCTTTGTGCAACGGTCTGATTTAGATGTCTATCTGAAGTCTGACTATCTACTATATCTAAGCCATAGTCAAAGTCTATCTTTGTGAAACCGGCCCCCGGTGTATGTCGCTTTAACAACGATCGGAACTAGTGATCATTTGCGATGATCATTTCCGATATATCGGCCGACCGATATATCAGTCCGATATTTGTGGGTTTTACGTGCATCGGCAGATACGCGGCTGCTGCGTTCGCTGATAGTTTTTTCCCGTCATTATTTACAGACAGGCGTCCGCTCTGTGTTGCTGGAGACGCTGCAGTTCACGTGCAGCCCATGCACTGCCCCTCCCACACTAGCAGAGTGCTGGAAGCCTCTTCAAGACAACTGTAAGGTTTAAATTTTCAAAGCATCTTTTAACTGTTTGACTTAGCTGAAATATTGCCAGCCATACACTTTGAAAGTGGAAACACGTTGCTCTATATGTGCGTGCAACTATAGCTAAGCAAGTTTGTGGGTCCAAATGGAAAACGCGAATGCCAAATGCCTCATCTATAAAACTGCTTGTCATTGTATTTAGGGAGCTGCAAATAGCTAAGTTTGAGGCTATCCATATGCATACGGCAGCTGTTACGAACACTGGTCATAGGATTAAATAATGCAGACGTTGTTCCGTGATTCCGTTATATTTGTGGGAGTTTTATTCAGTGACCACCTGGCTGAGGTTTGGACGTGTGCTCATAAACGAAGTGACGCGGTTGCGACACGCATGCAATGCAGCGCGCTCGTTTGTCCAGGCGCTCCTATGCCGTGGTGAGATGAAAACATCTAAACTTTTCAGAATGCCACAAGCGCACGCAGGTCATGTGACAAAAAACAACTGACCTTTCCATGACAACATCGAAAGCTCGACCGAAAAGCTGATCATAGCTGGACAGGGCTGGTTTTTATTTCTCATCTCCATAAATATATGTAACGTTAGTCGTAAAGGGCTAGAAATAAATTAATCCTTACTTCCTCGTCATCATGGAGAGCGCAGTTCATGGTTGCACAGCAACGACAGACGCCACGGGAGCACAAGCGCTTGTAGAAAGGAGAAAGCGGCGCGGTCGTGCTTTCCACACGTTTTTAGACGCGATATGTGAACAGTCCCTAATTCATAATAAACTGAGAATCTATTTGGTTTAAAATCGTTTTTGTTTTGTTTAAAATGGAGATCACGATTACATATATCAGACAACTAAGTTACACAGAATAACATGTTCCAGTCTATTTATAAAAAAAAAACTAATGTGAATCATTAATTCAAACACGTTTAAAACAAATTAATTCAGTCTCAGCAGTATCGCCTCCAAATATCGGCCCAAGAAAATCGGCAGCCCGTATCGGTCATCGGCTAAGGCTGATGAAAAAAAAAACGGTATCGGCATCGGCACTAAAAAATCCATATCGGTCGATCCCTAATCGGAACGCGGCGCGACACTGTTTGAGAGGGGTCGCTTTTCAGTGAGGTCACAGCTGTATGTGTTACTAGCGTGACGGTGAAGATGGATAGGATAAACTATAATTGATTGCTGTCAAATTATATTACAGTGTTTCCCATACATTCGTTCACAATATCAACACTGCCAACCACAAATAGATTTTCCAAAAGGCTTTGACATCGTTGAATAAACATGAGCACCGCACATTTCAAAGTCAAACCGCGGCGCGGGTGTTTTTATATGAATGTATCTGTGAACTGTGAAAGTGAACTGACGTTTTTTTATAAGTGTTTCAATGTTATTTCAATTTAATCTTTCTTTATCTTTCCTGATAAAGCAGAGTTTATGAGCCTGCTTTGTGTACAGCCGTTACCGGGGAAACCGATATTTCCGCCGCTCCTAAAGCGCCTCCTGCTGTCACCTCTTTGTAAACAGCCTTGCAAACCTGTATTAATACTAGTGTGGATTTTTTCTACAATATTCACTCATGGTACAGTTAAAAATAGGGTATTCTAAGTCAATCTACTGCAGTATTTCCTCTCTCAATCAGTAGAAAATGTGGTTAACACCCAGTCATGCTTGAAAAAAATAAATACCGTCATATACCGTTAAACCGGTATAATTTTGAAAAATACCGTGATATGGATTTTTGGTCATACCGCCCAGCACTATTCTGAATGCAAAAATACATTTTATGAAACATGTCTGGTGGGCATGGCCCTAAACCAACTTAATTATACAGGGCTTCCTTAAGACCCACAAGTCAACTAGTCATTCAGAAAACCAACTGAGTAGAAGATTATGAAACTATGTAGTTCTGCATATCCCTAGCCCATAATTCCCCTGAAGCCAGTCTGAGTTGAGCTTGAGAAAATTCTCCATTCGGTTGTGCTCCCTCCCTATTTTCTCCCCTTCTCTGTCATACAAAGCACATGCCTTAGTAATTATCTTTAACATAGGGATAATCAAAGCTCTGTTTATGTCAACCCCCACGTGGCAGAGAATCCCTGCCAAACCAAACTACAATCCAGCACAGAAAGTAAAAAAGCCATATTCTACATTGGTAAGTACATGTTTTGATAAAAACATATTTTACATCAATAGATCTCCCTATCCAGACAGATGTCCAACATCAATGACCTTCCACTTCCTGTCTGTGACCATAACAATAAAAAGATGCAACCCTTATAAGCTCTAGGCCAGGCAGCATTGACCAATAGGAAGGCAGCCTCCCCCTCCATAGCAACAGACTAGAATCCAATCAGAACCATTCTAGCTTGTGGGGCTCTTCTAAGTGTTGCTGTAGCATCATCATCACAACACGAGGAACTAAAACGACTGACCACATACCCTCATTTATGCTTATACAAAAGTTCACAATACTCTCCTGAATGCTTAAACTCGCATTTGTGTACACAACAAGCACAAGTCTAGATGAGGGATGAATATAGTCCAAGTTATATGTAAAGATGTAAAGAATTGTTTGGGGAAGTTAGTTTGATGATTTTACTTTTTACAGACTAACATTTCTTTTAACGCAGAGTGAAAAAAGAGGCTGATTGAACGTAAAGTGGCTCCATGGAAATTGAAGTTTGGGATAAATTAGGAATTCTGAATAGTGTATTCTGCAAGCCATCACACAGGTTGTGGTCTAAGCAGGTTTTTAAAACCGTGCAATGCATTTCAAGTGGCAATACCATCAAACACCATTTGTTTTATTCAGAGTGTGTAGAACTCACTCAGAATGGCCCTTCAAAATGACTGCTTCTGAAAGTTGAAAGCTTTAAAACAATCTCATAATTCCCTTTAAAGGCTACATGCTAGAAAATGAACAGTGATTACATAAATTATAAAAAGACATGAACGAATAATATTATAAGTAGCTATAATGTAAATAGCTATATATTTTATTTTATAATATCATTCTATAATATACTATCATTCAAAGTTTAGGGTCAGTAAGATTCTTTTTGAAAGAAATTCAGAAAAAAGTATGCATTGTTATAAACCATTTCTATTTCAAATAAAAGCTGTTTGTCTGAACTTTCTATGCATCAAAGTTCCCACAGCACAACTTTTTTTCAACATTGATAAGAAGAAGAAGAAGAAGAAGAAGAAATGTTTATTGAGCACCAAAACAGCATACCGGTATTAGAGTGATATCTGAAATGAGTTACTGCAGTTACACTGCTGTGGTTTCTGATGCTTTCTGAAACTGTCACTTTCTAGAGGTTACCTGAGGTCACAGGGATGACCACATTCAAATAGACAACACCTGTTTATCGACCGTGTTAATATCATGACCTCTGGAGTTTCTTGCTCCGCCTGTTGTTGGATAGCGAGGTGGACACTTGTAACCACGGTAACCTAATCTGACACAGCTGTTAGAGCTGTCTGGCTTCGATTTATCCCATTGTTTCAGTTTGCCTTCCTTTTGCTCAGTTCCTAGCCTCCCACTTTTTTTGTTCTTCGTCACTTGCTGTTCTCCTCTAAAGCTCATTAATTACTTCCATCTGCGGTTGTTTACCTCAACTTGCACTTCTTTCCATTTAAACGGAGAAGCTTAGTGTTCACCATCTTCATTCCCTGGAGATGTTTTAGTGGATTTGGTCACCTCTCCTTCTGTTTCTCACCTAAACACTCTCAGAGTTGCCTCCATGTCACACGCTTGTGTTTATCTGTCTTCTAGAGCAAGAACATAATCAGATTCCTGACAAACACTATATGATTAATCGCCCGCTGGTCCAACATTAGCCACCCGGCCCATTCCCATTCCAGGAAACACGTTTAAATAACCATCCAATTTACCTTACACAACGGCATGTAAAAGCGGAGCACTCAATGAGATTAAATCCCTTGCTTTTGTTCATTGTCGCTTTCCATTCTCTTATTTCCTCTGATAAACTGAAATGCAGTCCAGACTTTACTGTTCCGCCAGAGTCCCTCTCTTTTTGAATGGAAGCCTCTGAGAAGATGCACCTTTGGTGCAAAAACAGCTTAACACTTAATAAATTGACCGATAGACAATTGACAGATGAAGATGTTGCCACTTCCTCCTGAGTAATTCTCTAGTTGAACTACCACTGTAAACTGCTCTAGCTTTTTAACCTGACACAGAGGATAAAATATGTTTAAAGGGGACTGTGAGAACGTCTCGGGTTACAAATGTAACCATGAAGGAGAACGAGACACTGCATCCTAGGACGCTTTGTGGAACGCCTCCAGAGTGACCTGTGTCTGAAGCAGGTGTCTTAACACAACAATAACATTGGCAGGTGACAGCATATGACGTCACTACCGGTGTGGCCAGAGTATAAAAGGGCGCCTGTAGTACACGTCAACAACTTATTTTGTCTGATGGAGATGTGGGCAGGCATACCCGAAGCATGGCAATGAGACGCAGTGTCTTGTGTCCCTTCTCAGGGAACCATAATTACATTTGTAACCCAACACATTCCCTTTCGAATGGGAACTTGCACTGAATCCTAGGACGCTTTGGGGAACAAATACCAATTCCGCCATGTTAAAGGAATGAATGCCGTAAAAGCAGACATAAAGTCAATGACTCCATGGAGCTAGGTCCAGAGTCACAATTCCCCATCCTAGATGGTATGCACCAGCGGCTGTCGTGACTATTCCCTAGGGCCAGAAACTCTGGCTGCATACCCTGCGGGCAGATCTCAGGGCCTGGTATTCTTCCAAATATCTTCAAGGGAATATGGCCATGGATTAGAAATATCCTGCCTGTCACTTCTGGGGAAAATATACGTTCTACGTTAAGGACTGCTTACCATAGAGGCTCACAAAAGAGCCTGACAACTTGATACTGCCATCCAAGCAGAGCTCTGGGGAGTGGAGGCCTCAACAGAATGACTCTCTAGAGCGAGAGGAGGCCTAACAACACTCCACCTTAAAGACAGTTCCACCAAGGAGGCCCACAGAGAACCATACCACTCGATGTCACTGCCTATAGTGGAATAATGCTGCAAGGACCATTGTAAAACCTGTAATATGATTTGGTCTCTAGACTCCAGCACTCTAAGAGTACAACAGGAGGGGTTCGCCCAAGACGAACAGACCACTTCCTGTTGGAGTCCAGATCCCAAGAAAGTAGGGATGGGCATTTTTCAAAAGCTTTGTATTCGAACATTTGGGCTTGAATTAAATTAAGTTTAACGAGAAAGACATTTTTTAATCATTACGTTTTTGTCATGATTTCTGAACAAGCTCATGATTAGCAAATATACACAACAAGCTTACATTATATCTTGAGATTTTCTTTTAGTTGAAAACATTAGACAATGTGTGTAAACAAAAAATATACAGAAAAAAAAAAGCATTTAAGCTAAAGCAAAGCGAACGGAAAAAAATGCTAACAAATAAGACTGTTCCAGTTATCGTGCAAAACGGATACACGGATATGGTTATCGTGTTTATATTGTTCCACACGTTCATGTTGAGGAAAAAAAGAATATCCACATGCTCAGGTGAAAGTTGGCTCCTAAGTCTGATAACAATAAGGCCAGGTGCAGAGAAAATGCGTTCCGCCAACAGACGTCGCAGGGACACAGATAGGGGGTGTGCGATATCACGTTTTTTGATCGTGGACGATTAAAATGCCTCGACAATCTGCTTTTGAAGAAATATCGTAGTATCATGCTACAGTGCATTCTATCAGTTTACACTTGGCATTAACGTGCGACCTGTATCCGGATGTTGTCCACAAACACATTGAAAAGACAAGTGTAAACGCGCTTCGGAATGTTATCCGATCAGCGTGCCCAGGTTCGGAGGTAGTCGAGGGCGCATTGTGATCGGATCTCAGTGTAATGTAAACGCAATCCAGCCATCGTGTACCGTTTCCATTACGGCATCTATCCACATTATTAGTAGCCTACTTACAGCCTTGTCATCCTCCTCATTTTGCGAGCTTTGTAAAATGTCCCCTGACTGAAAACTGTTTTTAAAAGAAAACCCACCACTTCAGGTCAACTTTTCTTTTTTTTCGCGGAAATGCGATATCCGATCTGTGCACTTGATGTGGTCAAGTGTATACGCACTGTGTCCTGATTGGCTTATGATCCGATCTGCTTGATCGGATCACGGTGATCGCATATTAATGCCAAGTGTAAACGCAGCCTTAGATGCACCGGTCTTAAAGTGACAGTAGCCCAATAGTAAACATGCTGCCGCTTGTCCTTAAAGGGATAGTTTACCCAAAAATGAAAATTCTATCATTATTTACTCACTCTAATGTTGTTCCAAACCAGTATTCATATCTTTCTTGTGCTGAACAACAACAACAACAACAAAAAAAGAATATATTTTGAAGAATGTGGCTATCCAAACAGTTGCTGGTCCCCAATGACTTAGGAAAAAATATACTATAGAAGTCACTGGGGACCAGCAGCTGTTTGGTTACCCACATTCTTCAAAATAAATTTTATTTTCAACAGAAGAAAAACTTATTCAGGTTTAAAACAACTTGAGAGAGTAAATTATGACAATTTTCATTTTGGGGGAAACTAATCCTTTAACGTTAATAAAACAACAAAAAACAAAGAGAAAATCACTCTCTTCTCTTGACTGAGAACTTTAAAAGTAGCTTTAATAATAATCAATGTATAATTTATACAGTGATGTCTATGTAGTGTTTTATTTTTATATTTGTTCATTTAATTTCTTTCTTGAATGCTACTGTTAAACACACCTACTGTAGCTGAAAAAATAAAGCACTGTTTATTTCATTTGTACATTATGTTGTGTAGCCTATTTTTATTTGCGCCACTTTGGCCTAATTGTCTGCCCTTCTTTTTTTTTTATATATATATATTTTGTTACCTTGTAAGGCTTTGTTTTTAAAATAGGGAAATTAGTTTGGCTGTAATGCTCAGTAACTTGCAAAATAGTCAAACCAACATGAAAGAGAATCGTGATAAAATCGTGAATCGTGATTTTCCTGAAAAAAATCGTGATATGATATTTTTGCCATATCGCTCACCCCTACGGTGTGCTAAGCAAAGTTTGTTACAGTGCTTTGTCTTTTCAGTTCTTAAACCCATCTCCCTCTATGAAGCATGTGTCTCAAGATGATTGTGCATTAAGTTATAACTATGAGTTTTAGTTTGTGTGCTTGCATGCAGCTATGCAACATATGTGGCAAAATTCATATTTTTCGGATAATAATTACAGATCGAATATTCGTGCACACCCCTAAAAAAGTATAAGAAGGATTTGGCAAAATTGCTAGCCACGCCAGTATAAATGCTCAACTGAGACTCCAGCAACAAACCAAGCTCTTTTAAGGAGTCAGGAATCCTACTATTGAGGATTCCACTTACTCTCAACCATGAAGACTTTGCTATCAAGGTGCTAGCTGCGACCACTCAGAAACAAATTTGTAGGAGATTCGTAGGATCTCAAGATTCCAGACACTCTCAAAGGTGCATTACAACAAAGAATGGTTTGCAAACTGGGCGAAAAACCCACTTCCTGTCTGATTCTTGATATTGAAAGAGCTCATCATCATAGGGACTGGAGGACCCTGCTTCAAGACCCGACTCAGAGTGAGGGTTCTGCTCTTCAGTCAAACCAGAGGAAAAATGGGCTTTCTAGACTCTAACACTCACACAGGTGCCTACAGCTGTAAACTCGCACTAGACTGACTTGTTTGACCATTGGGCTCACGTCTTGTCTTTTGCAGCGTGTCACGCATGACACAGCGTTCTAAAAACGTTGTGCTCAAGTTAAAAGAAGTGCAATTTTTAAATACGCATCTTGAGTTTTGCCCCATTACACTGTCCCATGTCTCAAATTTTTTTTCAAGCAAAACCCTGTTCTGTGTGAATGGCCCCTTATACAGGAGTGTTGTTGCCACTGTTCCTCCATCTCCGCTGTTCAACTGACCCGTACAGCAACTTGTTTCATGGTCATAATCATCCCGATTTAAAATCCTAAATATAAAACATGATGTTTGATATTATTGGGGCGGTCCCGGTGTGTCTGCAAACAGATCGGGAGGTTTAAGATTTGATTTGTAAATGCCTTACAACAGCAGATAATCTGGGGTCCTGGACAAGATTTTTTCTCAGATTGTCGAGAGGGGTAAATCAGGGATAAATCGGCCTAAAACTCCTGTAGTCTGAGCTCAGCGTTAAGGGAAAATAAAAACATAGGCTACTGCTTTCAGAATTCAGAAGTTTTAGATCTCAAAACTAACTCCCTAGTTTAAAATATTAACAATTAAATAAACAATTATTCTTTTCTACCCTCCTCAAACAGAAAGATTTGAAATCAGGAGAACTGTGATGTCGCCTTTCTCCTTGACACGCCGCTTAACATGCATCATCATCGTGAATTTATGGAGGTGTGTTCTGAACAACTCATATCTGTTCATCAATCATAAGAGTGATTCTGCTGTTGGATAAAGATGTCGAGTAAGACCGTCAAACTCGTTCTCAGTGGATGTACAGAAACTGCACCTCCAAAAACGTCCTAAAATTACAAATGCATGGTTGAATTTATTTTTAATGACGAGCCTGAACACTAAAATTATGGTTTGTTTTTCACATTTTTCAAATTATCTTTTATTGAAAGATACAGCAATGCCAAGAATTTTGTCCTCGGAGTCAACGCACCCCTTAAAGCAAATTTTACTTTGAAGACCAAAAAAGGAACTGATTCCAGACTGATTCATGCATGAATAACTACAGACAGAGTCATTTGTTTGTATGCGTTTGATGATGTACTGAATGAGTGGCACTATGTGAGTGGTATTTGACCACAGAAGCAGATCCGGCACCACCTGCTACACCCCCTACAAGCTGTCCTGTCATACCTAACACCAGGGCCTTGTCTGTGGGCTATGTTCTCTCACGACTCCCTTAGTCACCCACACCCAACACCAATCATCCATTAAGTAACCCACCTACAGCACCGTCAGCATGCGTTGGCTACAGATGATATTGTGTGTGTTTTAGGCAGTGTCGTGTTTGGAAAGCATTCAGTTCCAGAAGAATTTGGCTGATGATTTGAACAGTGTGTATGTTCATCAGAGCACAGGGTTCCAGCCTGATGCGTCACCCTGCAACAAAATCAATGTGTATCATAGCGTTGTCTCATTGTTTTCCATATCTTATCCAGCCTACAGATTGTTTCTCTTCTCTGCCAACTCTTTATCCAGTTTTGCTCATGAAATGCATACTCTTGACTCGCACACTCTGGTTTGTTCCAGTATTGTGTGCTAGTGTTGCAAAATGTCAAAAAAGCATCTGTCCAGCTGTAAACCTCAATCATATCCTCCCACAAGCGCCAAAAACTACACCCCACCACTCTATCTTTCCCTTACATAAACATTTACACATTTTCTTTGTCTTATCCAATTTAAAACACACATACAAACATTGTATATCATATTTGCACAGACATGGAGCACCCTCTCATTCACACATTGTCTAGATAGCACCCAACACACCACCATCCTAATGATAATCCTCCACTAGCAGATTTTCCTATTTTCATGAATCAGAAGGTGCTCTTTAGCACAGGCTGCTACTAAAATAGTCTGCCATCTCAGCCAAACCCTGCAGGGGCTGTTTTTCTCTCATCCCATTGCGGTTTGGACACTGCCAAACACCCAGCGTGGAGTTACAGAATTCCACTCCGGAAAAGATCAGTGTGAGTGAATTTGTGTGTGTGTGTGTGTGTGTGTGTGTGTGTGTGTGTGCGTGGGTGCACCTGGAACACTGCCAGCGGAAGAAACTTGGGCAGAGAATAGAGAGGATGGAATAAAAAAAGGAGGAAAAAATGAGATTGATGAAAAGCAATGAGCAAAACAAAAGAGAGAAGACTGTGGTGATTTTTAAAGAGTACAAGAGACGGAAGGAGAATACATATACAATTGATAAGAGGGAGAGTAAACGTGTGTGTAGGGAGGAGAAAGAAATGGAACCCTCTCTTGCATAACTCCTTCATAATGGATCAGTCATGCTCCACTCATTCTGTTCATGTGTCGCCTGCAGTATCTGCTGACGAAGGGTGAAAGGAACCCACAGCCTGGTTGTGCAGAGAACTAGAAAATGGACGGAGTCAGATGAAACATTTCACAACTCTTCAGACTGAGATTAGCAAAGGACCTGTTTCCACGACACCGGTTTCAACTAAAAACTGAAAACTTTTTATGCATTTTGGCCATTCATTTACACAACAACGGCGTTTTGGGGGCCTGAAATCGCAC
This sequence comes from Leuciscus leuciscus, assembly GCF_965113295.1. NCBI lineage: Eukaryota > Metazoa > Chordata > Actinopteri > Cypriniformes > Leuciscidae > Leuciscus > Leuciscus leuciscus. The sequence continues at coordinate 30,305,379 of NC_138738.1, forward strand.
ATTTTTGAAAATGTTTTTAAAAACTATACCGTTATTGTCTCTGTGTAAACTACAAAAACGCGAATTTGTGAAAACGGGGACATTATGCATATTACATGTTAAGTCAATAGGCATGAAGTTTTACTTTACAAAGTGATGTCGCCAACTACTGGCCTGGCAGCATAATACAGCATTTTTAGTTTTTGCAGATTCGTCTGAACGGGGATCGTTTTGACAATTCTGTCGTCTGTATGTGAAAAAACGTACACCGTTTTTAGTACATCATTGCCGCGTAAATGTGCCCTAAATTGCTTGAGTGTGGACAAGAATTTTTTTTTAATAACAATAACTTTTTTTCTCTGAATGACAAGGAAATGAACCTCATGTGCTATAGTTTCCAACGGCCAAACTCTGGGGCTCCCAGAACGACAAGGCTCCAGTGAGGTCATACTCTCGGCACCTCATGGCTCAGTCTACAGGAAACACACTGCATAAAAACAACAAAATCAACTTCAAAGCAAAAACAACATCTAAAAAAATTAAAATAAATACAACACACAGAGAAAATAAAAAGCAGATGATTAGCACATAGGCTAGAGGCTGGCCTACCTATTTTCTTTCACAGGATCTATCGTCACTCTAATAATTCATCAACCTACTATTGGTAATGAAAACAATCTGTTATTCTAGAAACCTTGAGACTTCTGGATAGAATTTTAGAGGTTCTTCTGGTGTCAGACCTGTAATCGTACCCACAGGGGTGGTCACATGAAACCAAGAGACCAGAGAGAGAAAGAAACAGGCTTTCCTCAGACTACCACACCAGTTTTCACTACAATGCTTGCAATGACTCTGACATAGAGCACTGAACAAAAGATTTTGTGGCTATTCTACTATAACTTAACACAAATAAGTTATGGCATTGCTCAGACCACTGAATATCACAGCCAGCTAGGGAAGAGTTTTCTAGTAAACGTACTTGATCAGTAATGACAGGCCTTAGATGGGGCTACTAGTCTAATATACACAAGGACATGAGATCCCTGGCAGACTCAGTTTATTTAAGGTTTCATTAATTCTGAATCAGACTGAAATACATTATTCTGTATCATTTTATAGCATGCCAACTAATAACATTGAAGCAAAGAAGAAACAAAACAAACAGTTTTGGAATAAATGATGGCCAGAGTGCATAAATGATGACAGATTTTTCATTTGTGGGTGAACTATCCCTTTAAGGCCACTGAAAATGTCATGGATTGAAAAGTATTTTCAATGACCTGATGGCTGAACAATCTACACTAAGGTTCTCAACAATATCTTTGAGCTGATTGTACTCATGTCCCATAAAGCCTTGTCTTTATTCGCATCATATGAAAAATGCCATCTACCCATGTCTATATAGTAATTTCATGAACGACTAATTAGAATGCACAGACTAGTTCCAGAAATGTAACTGTTTTCAAAACGACACAATGATGAAATGCTTGTGCATGCTTGCTGGAATTTAAAAAGATTCTGCAGTACATGTGGTTTGTGTTGAGTGGATTAATAGTATTATGACCTCACGCCTCCACCCTCTCTGTGCGCCTTTGTCTTTTCTTTAGCAGCAACCCCATAGCACCTCTCAGTCTTTCCAGGTCACTTCTATTGTGTTCGTTCAAGGTTTAAGGAATGCCTCCACCTAACCACCTGTGACTTAACTGCACACACCATTACACTCAATATTTTTGTTCATTATTATTACCCTGTAACACTTAGTACACATATCACCAATTACACCAACATGCAGAAATTTCCACATAATCTGTTCTGCAACCAATACAATTGTAACATAACGTGGGGTTAAACATACAGACTGATCGGGACTTCTCAAAACAAAGCAATGAGTTTTTTTCTCTGCACTGACTTTTTATGCTCCTATTAACTTGAAATAATAAATTTTTAAAAAATCACATCATAAGAAGGTCTGAGTCATATATCTGTCAGAGTTGGTGGACATCAAAAGAATGCAAGTCTTTTGGTGATTTGGACATGGAACAAAAGGATCCCCATGTGGCACACACAAGTGAGGACGAAAGACGAAAGATTTGTCCTAACCGCTAGAGGCCTAAAGGACAATGAATGGTCTGTTCATCATACAGTGCATTCGGGGGAAAGTCTTGCTCTGTTTGTCTGTTCATGGAAGTTGAGCCAGCATAAAAAGAGCTAAACCACATCAATATCTGCAGTTTAGATCAACAATATGCATCAAATTATAATGGTCCAAACATACGTTACATGGGCAACATATGTTTTGGTTAAACGCATAAAAAAGTAGCGGTTGGTGTAAAGAATAAAGACTAAAGGTGCGGTCACAAAAATGGTGCAAACCGGTCCATTGTCTATTGTCAATAGTGTAACGATCTAAGAAGCACAGCTCACACAGAAGTCACTTTCAAACCATGCAGCTTTTTGTTCATCAACCCAGAAAATGACCAATCAACACTGCATGGTCAATTTGAATCCATTGCGAAATGTGTGTGGGCCATTCCACGAAATTCACAGTTGTGTGGATTCAATGACTGAGTCAATGACAAAAATTCACCAAACAACAGTGAATGCGACCGTGACTTAAAACTCCACTGCAGTGATTGAAATGACACGCGTGTATTGATGCTACCTCACTTGAGTGTGATCCCTAATCTGGTGTCCATATTGACAAGCCAAATCAATACAAATTAATAATTTATTAACATTAATTATACTAATACCTGAAAGCAGACCAAGGCATAATCTAATATATCGGTACCAGTTGCTAATGTAACCTTACCTAACCATAGCAATTATCACAAGCTCCGATCCAAACTACTCAAATCTGTTGGAGTCACATGATAGCTCTGCTAAATGTGACAGATTTTACAGAAATAGGTCTCCAGCCATGATGAATTAACTTTTATTCGATGTGTGCTGACATGCAGGACAAATGATGGGGACTGCCCAGGGGGCATCATTTGTGCTGTGCCACTGCTGCTTTACTGTACCACTGCAATCGATAGGTGACATGTGCCAATACCAAATGTTCCAAGGGAACGTCCGCACAGGCTAAAGGCCAACTGACAACATCACACAAATAAAATTGGCAGTGCACATGCTGACAGTCACCAACTCCTTAAAGCAATCTGCAAGGGAGTAAGTCTGTAAGAGGCCATTCACACAGCACAACACAGGGTTAAAAAGACAGATGCCAGTGTGTATGTGTATTGCTGTCATTGAAAAAGATTTGGTATGGTGCATACATTTTTTGAAGCATGCACCAACAAAGTCCACAGTGTGTGGGAACTCTGATGGAATCAGAGTTAGACCTAACAAAGAACCTAAAGAGAACATGGTGATAAGATGAAGCAAACAAACTGTAAACATGTCATATCACGATATGACAGCGGTGACATACCGAAGATCACAGAAGAGGTTATGTGAGAAGACAAATACTTGTACAGTACATGACACTGATCAAGATCACTGGCTCTTCCTTAAGAAAAGCACTCTTTGTAAAAATGATATTAAAGAAAGTCTAAAAAAAATAATTTAATGATACCGTTTCTCACAGTCATTTGATCTGGAATCGGACTACACTAAAAAGAACCAGTTCGTAAGAAGAATGAGTTTGGGTCACTGTTCACATTATTTTCTGCACTGTAGCTGCTACATTCTGTAGTTGTGGTGTTGTAGTAACATTTATTAGTATTGTAAAGCAATTCCGGAATTTTTTTTAAATGGTTCCGGTTCTTGGAGGGATACTCCATCCAAAAATCACTCTCATGCCACCCTGGATGTATATGCCTTTCTTCTGTGGAACACAAATGGAGATTTTTACAAAAATAATCAAATCTCTGTGAGGTCATATAATACAGATAGGTCCCACAAAGTTGACGATGTGAAACTCGCACGAGAAGTGACGGTCCTCTGTGCTTCCGCATCACTTCTCGCACGAGTTGCACAACATGCTGACGTTCACAGCTCGCTGACAGTAGGCCAAAAGTGATGGTTTGTATATTAGTATTAGTAAAATATTAGCCTAGTATTTTTCCTCACACACCTATAATTTTGCATCAGAAGACAATAATTCATCAACTGGGGTCATATGGATTAGTCGTGTTCCATTTCACTTGGTTTTTGAAGCGTCAACTTTGAAGGACTTGCATTATGGATAATTTTTTCCGAAAAATGTGTTCCACGGAATAAAGGAAGTCATATAGGCTACAACTGGGACTGCATGAGGGTGAGTAAATGATGAGAGAATTATCATTTTTGGGTGGAGTATGCCTTCAATAAAAACAGTTCTCAGTTCTCCAAGAAATCAAAATAGTTTGACATTTTATCTCCCAATTCCATTAAATAATGTATTGTACATTCTTGGGACAAGAAAATGTTTACTAAATCGTATATAAAACTAAAATAATATAAATTAAACTATAACACACACATAACATACAAGCCAACACATAAAAAAAAGAAAAAAAAAAGAAAGATTAAGCTCATGAGGCTGTCGCATTCAAGTTTGTTTGTTTGTGTGTCAAGTCCTGTCTCGTCTGGCACGTCAATGCCCTTCTGCTGTATGTTAACAGAAGTCATAATCACTTTACCCGCAGATATGAACACACATGCATAGATAGCCTAATTATATATCTATAAGCGTACGACACTAAGAGTGTCATATCTTGTAAATCTCATGCACACACTCATTTGGACTGGGAGCAGATGAGACATCTCGAGCGAAGTAGGCCACGACATCATTTTCTTGATATGATCGCATTCATAACACGCAAGCAAATCCCCCTATGCTACTAATGTAGACATTTACAGTGACACGCGTGTCTGTTGCATGAACGACATTGCCTGAATGCTAAAACCAAACCCGCGCTTGGCATTCTCATGTTATTGTGAACAAAAGCGTCCAGACGTGGCCATATGCACTCACCCTGATCGCGGTTCAGCATCCTGCTTCTCCCAGATCCCGGTCCCGTGCTTTGGCTTCGCTCGTCCGACAGTCTAATCTCCGGCGAAACAGCCACATTCCAGTCCTATCGATCAAGCCCTGCACACTTGAGCTCGCTCGGGAATATAAAGCACTTGTTTGTCCTGACAAACCGCTCCGGAGATGTTCCCGAGGTTCTCCTCGACTCCCTGTCGGCTGCTCGTTGGTCGTGGGTGCTGCCAATTAGTCCACGCACTGATTATCGCCTTACATTTGTGAACCCTAAGACAGATAAAGCACAATATTTATAGTATGCTGTGGAGTGACTTCAGTGGGATGACAGACACTGATCAGAAAGATGCCGAAACACACATAAATACTGCTGTTACCTACTCAGTCTGGGGCGGACCGTATTGGCCCGAGCAGGCGGGGTCAGGGGAAGATGTAGGGCACGAGAGTGCTACTAGTGGAGGATCGTGAATTTGAATGAACACAGACGCAAATCCCTGGGATTCATTTCGATTAATGGGAATCTCTAAAGCTACTCTTGGTAGTATCTGGGGGCAAATCTGATAAAAACCAGTATTTAATCCGTGTCTGTACATAAAACGTTCAGCTGTCCTCATCTAACAAACAACTTTTCTGTAATGAACTGTATCTCAAGAGAATATATGCAAAACAACTACAAAACGATACTTATACATACAGATTACGGAACATTTCATTTAGCCTACTGTGAATTAAGTCTACTGGCACAAATGAGTGGATTCAAAATCTAAGTACGCTTATTCATTCATCAGACATTATCAAATACATGTTATTGAATAGGCTATATACCGTAAATATCATTATATGTCGTTGTTATTCTCACATTAATATTAAAGCCAACATTCCAACAGACGAAGGAAAATAATGACGTGAGCAAACGTGACTAAGAAAGTGCAACACCACTGCTGCCACCTGCTGGATCACAGGTTTATAGCATGTAAGTGAGGTGAAGAGACGCAGGGGAGCTGCAGAATGGATTTGTTCACCCAAAAATAGAACACAAACGAAGATGCCAGGCTTTATGGCATGGCAGACTTCATTCACTTTCACTGTATGAAAAAAATTGCCATGAAAGTGAATGGTGGACTGGTTTGAAACAAACCTCAAGGTGAGTAAATTGTGAAAGAATTTTCCCTTTCACTTCAACACTTATTAGGCTGACTAGCAGCACAACATTGCTGCAACATTGATAATAAATCAGCATATTAGAATGATTTCTGAAGGACCGTGTGACACCGAAGACTGGAGTAATGATGCTGAAAATTCATCTTTGCCATCACAGAAATAAATTATACTTGAAAGTATATTAAAATAGAAAACTATGGAGTCAATATAGGGCCATATATATCTGCAAAATAAAACAATGTTTTGCAAACAAAAAATATGTTTTGCAAAAAAAAAAATATGTTTTGCAAATAAAAATAGAGTATTGAGAATTTTTTTTGCTTTTTTGCAAAAAAAAAAAAATTTGCAAAAGAAAAGTTAACCACTGAGAGAAAAAATAAAGTTTAGCAAAGTAAAACTTCAGCAGCATTGACTTTGCAACACATATTTCCCTTTGCGCCGCTCCTTTAAATCCGCGTTTCAGTCATCCGTGCCTCTGCGGCGCAAGCTTTCCTTTGCGCATCATTTTTCTTTGCGCCTCGCTTTGTGTCCCTGATTTGACGTGGGGGGAGGGGTCAAAGAGGTTGGGGTGTGTACAAGGGACGAAGGCGCGTCCTTCTCGTAACGTCATCAGCGCGAGCCCCAGACCGAGTGGATCGATCGAAATGGCGGAGCAGAGACATGCTGTGCTGCGTTCCAGTCCACTTTTAGACACGCACTTGCGAACTTCCCTAAGCACTTCCCCTTGGGGGAATCCCTGCCGCCATTTGAAGTGCGTTCCACTTCGTGAAGTGGACGAGGGAAGTTTATATGGACAGACCCTCGTTCCCTCGATGTTGACCGAGGGAGCGAGTCTGCTTCAAATGTACACTTCAGGCACCTATATGTCCCACAATGCAGTACGATTGTGACGTCACCACATATCTCGTCTAATCACCACCACACAGACAACTCTATGATATATTAATTATAATGTTTTAAATTTAAAACAACCCAAACACACCTATAAACATTTGGATACTGCATTAAACAAATTATTAAAGGGAAAAAAATTTAATAATAAATCAACTCCACAGCTGATTCCAAGTGATCAGAATCAGAATCAGAATCAGAATCAGAATCAGAATGAGCTTTATTCGCCAAGTGTGCACAAACACACAAGGAATTTTTTGTGGTTTTTACAGGAGCTCTTGGTACATACATACATATATGACATTAGAACAGGCATTTAAATGAGAACATAAATAAATAGAATAAACAATAATAATAGTTCTAGTATACATCTGAAACAGAAGACTTATGTACAGATTTGTGCATTGTGTGTACAGCTCTATAAATAAAATTTGTATATGTATTTACACAAAAAAAACCTCTTGCTTCTCTCTCAAGTACTGAATGAGTTATACAGCAGGTGTTAATGGCTGTTTTAGCTGTTTAAGCTGGAGATAGCATGGGGGAAAAAACTGTTTTTGTGCCTAGATGTTCTAGTGCGCAGAGATCTGTAACGTCTGCCTGACGGCAGAAGTGCAAACAGGTTTTGGCCGGGGTGGGAGGGGTCTGTGATGATGTTCCCTGCCCGTTTCTTCACTCTGGCATTGTACAAGTCCTGAAGGTTGGGGAGGTGTACACCAATGATCCTTTCAGCTGTCCTAACAGTCCGTTGTAGTCTTCTTATATCTGATTTGCTGGCTGACCCAAACCAGACAGTTATAGAAGTGCACAGAACCGACTCAATAACAGCTGAGTAAAACTGAGTCATCTGCGCTTGTGGTAGGTTGAACTTTTTCAGTTGACGAAGGAAGTACAACCTCTGTTGGGCCTTTTTGACAATGGAGTCAATGTGATTGTCCCACTTCAGGTCCTGAGAGATGGTAGTGCCCAGGAACCTGAATGACTCCACTGCTGTCACAGTGCTGTCCATGATGGTGAGAGGGGGGAGTGCAGGGGGGTTTCTCCTAAAGTCCACTATCATCTCCACAGTTTTGAGCGTGTTCAGCTCCAGGTTGTTATGACTGCACCAGACAGCCAGCTGTTCAACCTCTTGTCTGTAAGCAGACTCGTCACCGTCCTGGATGAGGCCAATGACTGTGGTGTCGTCTGCAAACTTCAGGAGCTTGACGGAGGAGTCTTTGGAGGTGCAGTCATTTGTGTAGAGAGAGAAAAGCAGTGGGGAGAGAACGCACCCCTGGGGGGCACCAGTGCTGATGGTAAGGGTCCGAGATGTGACTTTTCCCAGCCTCACTAGCTGCTGCCGGTCTGTCAGGAAGCTGATGATCCACTGACAGATGGAGGAGGGCACCGAGAGCTGGGTTAGTTTATTCAGGAGGGTATACGGGACGATGGTGTTGAAAGCGGAGCTGAAGTCCACAAACAGGATCCTTGCATAAGTCCCTGGTTTGTCCAGATGTTGGAGGATGTAGTGCAGTCCCATGTTGACTGCATCATCCACAGACCTGTTTGCTCGATAAGCAAACTGCAGGGGGTCCAGCAAGGGTCCAGTGAGGTCCTTCAGGTAGGCCAGCACCAGTCTCTCAAATGACTTCATGACCACAGATGTCAAAGCAACAGGTCTGTAATCGTTAAGTCCAGAGATTTTAGGTTTCTTGGGTACCGGGATAATGGTGGAGTGTTTGAAGCAGGAGGGGACTTCACACAGCTCCAGTGATCTGTTGAAAATCAGTGTGAAGATGGATGACAGCTGGACAGCGCAGGCTTTTAGACAGGCTGGTGAGACACCGTCTGGGCCTTTGGCTTTCCTTATCTTCTGTTTCCTGAAGACTCTGCATACATCCCCCTCACTGATCTGAGGTGCAGGCTGAGAAGCAGTAGGGGGGAGGGAGGGGGGTGTTGATGGTTGTGTGTAGAGACGGTCAGAGCGGGTGTGGGGTGTGAGAGCAGGCTTTTCAAATCTACTGTAAAATACATTGAGATCGTCGGCCAGTCGTTGATTCTCAACAGTGTTGGGGGATGGTGTCTTGTAGCTGGTGATGGCTTTCAGGCCTTTCCACACTGATGCAGGGTCGTTAGCTGAAAACTGGCTTTTCAGCTTTTCAGAGAAGCTCCTCTTAGCTTCTCTGATCTCCTTTGTCAGTGTGTATTTGGCCTGTTTGTACAAGGCTCTGTCCCCACTCCTGTAGGCATCCTCTTTGGCCTGACGAAGATGTTTTAGTTTTGCAGTGAACCATGGCTTATCGTTGTTATATGTTATAAAAGTCCTAGTGGGGACACACATGTCCTCACAGAAGCTGATGTAAGATGTCACAGTGTCAGTGAGCTCATCCAGATCAGTGGCTGCAGCCTCAAAAACACTCCAATCAGTGCAGTCAAAACAACCTTGTAAGACCTGCTCTGTTTCGCTGGTCCATCTCTTTACAGTTCTTACAACTGGCTTAGCAGATTTAAGTTTCTGCTTGTAGGCTGGGAGAAGATGAACCAAACAATGATCAGAGAGTCCCAAAGCTGCTCTGGGGACAGAGTGGTATGCGTCCTTTAAAGCAGTGTAGCAATGGTCCAGTATGTTAGTGTCCCTGGTGGGGCAGGTGATGTGCTGTCTGAATTTAGGCAGTTCACGGGTGAGATTAGCTTTATTAAAATCGCCGAGAATGATAGTGAAAGAGTCCGGGTAACTTTGCTCCGTGTGTGTGATCTGATCAGCCAGCTGTTGCAATGCCGCGCTCACACACGCATCAGGGGGAATGTACACACTCACCAGAATAAATGAGGAAAACTCCCGCGGCGAATAAAAAGGCTTACAGTTAATGAAGAGAGCTTCCAAATTAGGGCAGCACATCTTCGTCAATACTGTCACATCTGAACACCAGCCTTCGTTGATATAAAAACATAATCCACCGCCTCTCGTTTTCCCAGTTAACTCGGCGACGCGATCCGCTCTGAACAGCTGGAAGCCCGTTAGATTTAGCGCACTGTCCGGTATGGAACCGTTCAGCCATGTTTCTGTGAAGCAAAGAGCAGCCGAGTTTGAAAAGTCCTTGTTTGTGCGGGTGAGGAGTAGTAGTTCGTCTGTTTTATTTGCTAGAGAGCGGAGATTTGACAAGTGAATGCTCGGCAGCGGAGTCCTGAATCCGCGCTGTCGAAACTTCACGAGCGCGCCCGCGCGTTTCCCTCGTTTGCGTCTTTTGAAGCGCTTGTACAGGATCGCAGCTCCGCCAACTAGGATGTCAAATAAAATGTCGGAATGCTCAAAAGTCGGCAAAATTTCGTTTGGTGTGTTGTTCCTGATGTCTAGGAGTTCGTTCCTAGTTAAACTGACGGGGAAAAGGTTACATAAAACAGGACAAACAAACAAAAACAGTAAAAGTACTGAGGAGCTCAAAACCGAAGCAGCCATCCGCGGCGCCATTTTGTAGCCAAAGGGCTTAGGACGTTCCAGTTCAGCCCATTGCAGTTTCCGCCAGTAGTGGGCACTCGCAATGACGTACATCCGAGTGAACGAGATGAAGGGAAGTTAGCGAGTGAAGAGCATGACTATTTTGGACTGGAACGCAGCACGGGTGATGGATCACAGGTATGTATTATTGACAATAATAGTCTGGGGCTCTATTTGCCTGCTGATGAGAATATGTATATTGTGATGTAATATCTGTATGTACGCTCAGGTTTGTTTGTAAAATCTGAAATTACGAATGCCTTTTTTGTTAATGTTCTATAAATATGTCAATAAAAAAAAAAAAATAAAAAAAATAAATAAAAAAAAGTCTGGGGCTCGCGCTGATGACGTTACGAGAGGGACGCGCCTTCGTCTCTTGTACACACCCCAACCTCTTGACCCCTCCCCCCACGTCAAATCAGGGACACAAAGCGAGGCGCAAAGAAAAATGAAGCGCAAAGGAAAGCTTGCGCCGCAGAGGCACGGATGACTGAAACGCGGATTTAAAGGAGCGGCGCAAAGGGATTGTGTTGCAAAGTCAATGCTGCTGAAGTTTTACTTTGCTAAACTTTTTTTTTCTCTCAGTGGTTAACTTTTCTTTTGCAATTATTATTTTTTTGCTTGCAAAAAAGCAATTTTTTTTCTCAATACTCTATTTTTATTTGCAAAACATATTTTTTTTTTGCAAAACATATTTTTTTTTTGCAAAACATATTTTTTTTTTGCAAAACATTGTTTTATTTTGCAGATATATATGGCCCTATATTGACTCCATAGAAAACCATAAAAAAATTATAATATTTCATAATATTAATGTTTTGTTTTTTTCTGCATTTTTGAAGAGACTTCTTTCAAATAAAAAATAGTAGTGTTTGCAAACTTTTGTACCGGTACTGACACTGCTATTCAAAAGTTTGGGATTGGTAATAGAAAGCTTTTGTAACATTATACATACCGTTCAAAAGTCTGGGGTCAGTAATTTTAAAAGAAATTAACACTTTTATTCAGCAAGGATTCATTAAATTGATCAAAAGTGATAGTAAAGACATTTATCATCTTACAAAAGATTTATATTTCAGATATATACTGTTCTTTTGAACATTTTCTATTACACAACTGTAATATTTTGAATCTTACTTTATCTTTTACTGTATACTATTTTAATAAAATAAATGCAGCCTTGTTGAGCAGAAGAGACTTTTTTTTAAAAAATCAAAAAAAATCGTACTGATCTCAAACTTTTGAATGGCAGTTCATATCAAAAGACCTATGAACATCCAACAAACAATGTTCTTTTTTAAATATATATATATATTTTAACAATGTTTTTTTATACAATTGTGTTTCTTAAAATTACCCTACAACGTTTTCATTTTATAAACAGGTGTCACAGCACTCGAAAATCTGTCCGGAAGCAGTAAGCCATCCGGGAACTTCTCGCCTATTCTTTTATGAATACTGATGTTTCGAACGTAGCCTACTGCTTCCTTCACGTAGGCTACTGTTTTCGCTCAAGACCTTATGCGCCAGAGAAACGAGGGCGCCGCCATCTTTAGGATATTGTCTTTTAACTTCCGTTTTGCGGTCGCTCTGTATATTTCTATGGCATTGCTGTCCAGGAGTAATTCGCTTTTGAAGTGGATTTACTTAATGTAAAGTTAACGAAACTTATCATGAGGACTGTAATGTTTAAAGCAGATGATTAAACAAATGTCAGTTGACCGGGAAGATTTTAAAACGAGCAAAACATGCAAAATCGCTGTGAAAATACAGACCGGAAGTCAAAAGACAATGAGCGCAGCGCAGTAAAGGGGCGGGGCTACATAAGGTCGTAGAAAAGTAGGCATATTCGAACGCACTTAAGTCCGAATCTCGCGATAATTAGTACGTCACCCAGGCCTTGGCCCGCCCATGAGAAAATGAGTTTCGCGAGCGCGATATTGGTTTTTCCTCGAGAGACACCATGGCTTGCAAGCCATGGTGTCTCTCGAGGCAGTTGCTCGATGGCAGTTGCTCAGTGTTTGGATGTACAAATGAACACAAAAAGTATTTTTTTAGTCTGAAGAACCAGTGGGTTATGTGAATTTCTGAGGTGTAATTGAAGAGTTCAGATGCAAAAGCCTCCAAGTGCCATCTGAAAGGAGAGAGGGCTGGCAAAAAGTAACAGACAAATTAAATGCGTAAGTGTTCCATGTTATGGTTATATCACTTATTACAGTATATATTCTTGTATTTTAATAATTTCATAATTGCTTAATGTCAGAGCCAGCTCAGGACCCACTAGAACATGGGAACAAGTAAAAGTGAAGTACAAGAATATTCTTCAAACTGGTAATCTTTTCTACTTCTACTGATTAGTCTCTTTTAGCAAAGACATTTTAAATGATGTGTTTGTCTGTTTATGGTTATCTGCAACCAAGAAAAAGGCGGAGCAGAAAAAAAAACAGGTGGTGGTCCTGCATCCCCACATTATACCCCGGCAGAAGAGCTGGCCCTTGGGCTAAATGAGAACTGACCCATTGTGGAGGGCATCCCTGGGGGCAGCTCTTCCTTAAGGCCTATTTATACTTCTGCGTCGGACCTACGCCGGAGCCTCTACGCTGTAGGCAACGCGTTGGTTTTAATTTATACTTCTGCGTCGTTGTCCGCGTTGATGCGCAATTACTCATGCAGAGGGACCATGTGAAACCCGAGGGAGGGGTTCTAGCAGACCAATCACAGCGCTTGCGTCCGCGTAGAATTGACGCGTTGTTACATTTTTGGAGAGGTGCGCATCAGGGTACGCCAAAGGGTACGCGCGCTAAGCACAGCCTAAAGGCCAATTTATACTTCTGCGTCGAGTGTACGCCGTAGTGTACGTCGTAGGCTACGCACGTAGGCGACGCCGTCGTGAGCATTTATACTTCTGCGAATGTCTGTGTTGATGTGCAGTTACACCGCCGAAACGCTAGTTGGCGCGGGTGGGTTTTAATGTTCCACTGTGTTTACATTCCTCGCGGCTGTATTGAGTTTAGGTTTCTACGAGCAATGGCGACTGAAGGAGTCATACAGATGGCTGTATTTCCGCACTTCTTCAAGCAATCTCTCGGTCACTTGGTCTATTTCCATGGCTCTTCACTGATCTTCGGAATTTAAAAATGGCGGGCGGGCGGTGCAGAGTGCAGAAGATCATTCCGGAAATGCGTAGGTGGAAACGCGATGCTATCCAGCCGACCATTCACAGATCTTGCGGTCCGCGTCGAAGGGTACGACGTATGATACACGTCAATGCGTATGCTACGCCATACCTTCTACGCGCACCCGACGCAGAAGTATAAATTGGCCTTACGACGTAGCTACGGCGTAAGTTCGACGCAGAAGTATAAATAGGCCTTTAGATCTAAAGCCAGGGACCAGTAACAGCAACACCTTAATTACAGGTAAATGAGTTTTAAATCATCTAGCTACACTGTAAATAATTTGTTGCTGCATTAAATTAAGTATGTCTATAATCCAAATGGCTGGTACAGTATCAGCTCCGCTTATGAAGCCGGGATCTAATCCTGTTAACATGAAATAAGCTTGCGCACCTGTTGCTATGACAGCAAGTCCAGGATGAGCGTCGAAGAACCAAACAATCCCAGATCATGCCAAATCGCCAATAATCAAATCCAGCTAACTGAGTTAGCGACGTACGAAGAACGGGCCCCAGGTGCGCAAGCTTAAACCTGCTCGGGAGCAGGCTTATTTCATGTTAACAGGATTAGACTGCGGCTTCATAAGCGGAGCTGATACGGGAAGTCCAGCGCAGCGCAATAGTGCACTTTCTGAGATATATATTTTTTCTCGTGACTGGTGAGATTGTCGTTTACATTATTAATTTGTTGGAAACGCACACTTATTTTCGACTTGTCGGAGTCGGGCTTTAAAGGTGCTGTATGTAGCTTTTCTACTAAAACGAATCCTTTTTTTATTGCCTTTGTGTGAAGGGGTTGTAATATCACATTAAAATGATCCACTTTTCGGGTTTTGCTATTACCTCTGAAAGCAAGTATTCTTATGTTTATGTGAAGGTGCCGGGTCGGATTTACCGCGAAATCCAGTGACGTCACCTGCATGCGCGGAGCGCTCCCGAGCCTCTCGCCTCGTCTAGCCTACTGATTTTGCACTCAACAGCGACGACACTGAAACTTATGACATGGACTTATGACTTATGCAACTTATGACATGTCTGATAACACTAAGAAACGACCTGCTCCCAGCACAACACAGACTCCAACACAAACTCCACATATTGATAAAAAAACAATAAAACGTTTTTTTTTTTTCTGCTGAAGCTCGTATTAAAGGCCAGACGTGAATCGGATGAACTTCGGGTGAAAAAACACGGATCAACATCGGCAGGGCGTTTGAATCATGGAGAGACCTTATCTACAAACCTAGAATGTACATTTCCTGAAGAAAATGTGAAGTAGTGCTTGCAGTGGCAAAATTCGGCACGGTTGATAGGGTTCCATTCTTATCATGGTACGAGCATGGAGCATTAGTTCAACGTCAAGCTGATAAAAGTAACCTATTATTGTAACGTGGCAGTCTGGCCGGTATCCACAGTGCTCGCTCATAAATTCGAGCACGCGCAAGAGCACGCGCTTGTCAATTTATTGGTTGCAATCTGAAACATCACCGCTAGAGGCCGCTGAAAACTACATACAGCTCCTTTAAGTGGCTTGGAAATGCCACAAAAAAACCTAAAACTGTTTTTTTAAACCTAAAAGCGCCAGGTAAACTCCGAATGACACGACAGACAGCACTTTCCATCAAGTTCTCCGCATCTCCAATAGTGTAAAGGAAAGAGCCACTCGCAAATAATCTTAAGGCAATGCAAACAGTTTGTGCTGTAGTTAATGAAGTGGTCAAAATCATGTCTGATCCGCTCCATGTCTCTCGATATATTGTGCATCCTATCTTACTCGTGCTGTTCACTTTTCATAAATCAACATACATTGGGAAAAAAATAACATTATAACATTTTAACAAATATGAAAATAAATGCGCTTATTTAATGGCTACAACAGTATAGGCCAACAGACTCTCTATTTGTACAAATTGCTGCACATTCATTTAATTCTGAATTTTGCACACACAAGTTGATAGGCATTTGTTCAAATCAAGTTCATGATAATTGTGCGTGAATTTATTAATCATTATGATTCTAAAATCATAACAAAGTAGGCTATGCTATGTACAAAAAAATCAGATGAGCCCAGAATATTCCAAACTGCCAAGGCGACATCTAGTGTATATAAACTTTTGATCATTTCATTTCCTGTTTGGAATGGAATAAGGAGAAATGAAAACCATCTCGTTTATTCGTTTTTTTAGTTTAGCTTAAAAAAAAACGAAAAATGAGATTTTGGCTAGATTTTTCATTTTTCGTTTATGGTTTACAAGTCGGTTTATGGGTTCGATATTTCATTTGCACACGTGGGCGGCGCTGAAACGCCCCTTTCATCTGATTGGTCAAACCTCTCCGCCTTCAGTAAGCTGTGAGCTTTTCTTTCTCTGTCAGGCAGAATAAGAGACAGTAGGCTACGAGTGCGGCACTGACAAATGCCCTTTAATGAAATAATGTCTGAAACCACCACTCACTGTTAACTACACACAATATTTGATTTAGAAATATGTTGCTGGTCACGTAATTCGTGCTGCTGCGACTTGCAAGCAACCCCATTAATGTGAGCCACAGTATATGACAGATTCTATTAGCATATTTCCCATTGATAAATACAGTGCAAATAGTTCCGTCTCTTTGGATAAAAGGGAAGTGGAAATAAAAATCAATAATAGGCTGAACTGTACCATGATAATATGTCCGTAACATTTACCACTCTAGTCTTTTATTTACATCAAAAGGCAGGAAGGCGTGTGTGACATATAGCCTATGGGCTATAAATAATTTTGAATAGAAATAAAGTTTATATTTTTGAATTTAAGCATGTGTAGCCTACTCAGTTCACATGAAAAGAAAGAGACTGAAAAGAGAGAAGCCAGAATCAGTGAACGTAAATTAAATACTGACAAAATTACCAGGTTTGGGATTAATTGTTATTATTATTATTATGAGAAATTGACTCCGCCTAGAACTTTGATGCTTCACCAAACTCAGCTCAGACCCTCAGACTGGTCTAACTTGCTTCTAACTGGTCAGACTTTCCCAAAAAATCCATCGACTTGAGTTATCTGAGCAATGAAGGCCGTAATACTTAATGCTGTCCACTAGAGGGGGCGACAGGATAATAAGTGTTTTCTACTCTCTTTCCCTGTTTGCATCAGTTTAAATGACAAATAAATGCATGAATTTCATTCATAAATAGGCCATATCTGTGTATCCACTCTCTAGTTTATTTTAAGATATTGTTATTCACACTGGTTTTTGCATTTAATGTTTGTCCATCCGGAACTTTTATTTGTCATGAGCTCTGTAGCCTACTAGAAAAAAAAAAAATGATTCAACAACACAAACTCTGTTTTTACTTGGCAAATTTGTTTTTCTTTCAAGTAAGCTATAGCCTACAAGTTATCCTGTTTTTTGCCATGGCTTTCCATAGCCTACTGCCCAGAATAAACAATATTTTCTCCACACGAGATGTTTAAAAACCCTGCATTTAGTTTTTTGTGAAGACAAGCGCATATCTTACAAAGGTTCCAGTTCTGTTTAGGCCATTGTAGTTTGTAATGCTTCACAAAGGAAGTCCATTTGTGCGGTCGTTGGCGTTAAACGAAAAGGACATTCTGAATATGAGCCTATACTGTAAAATTAGCTGGCTTAAAAATGCGGACTGATCATTGCAGAGAATAACAGACGCCTCCCGGTGCTATTCGTATTGGAATTGTGTAATCACAGATTATGAACAGATGTTTTACACAACAACAGGATATATTCCCATTGGGTTGTTGTTGGGATTTCATGTTTAGTGGGAACTTTATAGACATAATGATTTTTATACTATAGACAAAATGATTTTTATACT
This sequence comes from Leuciscus leuciscus, assembly GCF_965113295.1. Lineage (NCBI taxonomy): Eukaryota > Metazoa > Chordata > Actinopteri > Cypriniformes > Leuciscidae > Leuciscus > Leuciscus leuciscus. The sequence continues at coordinate 30,322,864 of NC_138738.1, forward strand.
GTAGCCTATACAAACTGTATTATCCCCTAATTCTAATGTAACAGTTATGGCTAGGTCATCTACGGACATCTAATGTTACGGACATATTATCATGATACAGTTCATCCTATTATTGATTTTTATTTCCACTTCCCTTTTATCCAAAGAGACGGAACTATATTTGCACTGTATTTATCAATGGGAAATACATCATGCTAAAATAATCTGTTATATACTGTGGCTCAAATTAATGGGGTTGCTTGCAAGTCGCAGCAGCACGAATTACGTGACCAGCAACATATTTCTGATTCCAATATTGTGTGTAGTTAACAGTGAGTGGTGGTTTCAGACATTATTTTATAAAAGTGCATTTGTCAGTGCCGCACTCGTACTGACTCTTATTCTGCCTGACAGAAAGAAAAGCTCACAGCTTACTGAAGGCGGAGCGGTTTGACCAATCAGATGAAAGGGGCGTTTCAGCGGCGCCGCAAATATGCATCGAACCCCTAAAACGAAAAATGAAAAATCGAGCCAAAATCTAATTTTTCGTTTTTTAAACTAAACTAAAAAACGAATAAACGAGCAGGTTTTCATTTCTCCTTATTCCATTCCAAACAGGAAATGAAATGATCAAAAAGTACACGGACCCTATGACTTAGCACGACGGTGTAATTTACTTCCGGGTAAAGATAGGATCAGTCAAATGAAATACAATAAACGTACAAATAAATATTACAAATTAAAAACCGATCGGAAATGTCGTCCAATTTTCTAATACTATTATTGGATGACAACAATACATTTGGAAAACAAAATACAGCCATTTCTGCTTTTTTTCTTTTAAACAAAAAACCAAGCCGCACCCTTTTTAAAATGTCATCTTTCATTCCGAAATAGAATAATGAATGAACGAAAAAGTACACGGACCGCTTCAGTTCACGAGCTTCAGTTCTTCAGTTCAGGAGCAATGCAATCGCGCCGGCGCCTCCATGATTATATTATCTGCTATATTTGCCTTCTTATTTATTAAATCCAGGCAACTGGTTGATGAAACATTGATTAAAATTAAGATACAATTTATACAAATCGAAATTCACTTTAAAGAAAGGCTTTCTACAAAAATTAAAAAGATCTTTCTATTCATCAAAGAATCCTCAAAAAATGTAATAACTGTTTTCAACATTGATAATAACAATGAATGCTTTTTGAGCATTATTCATATATGATATTAGAATGACTTCTGAAGGATCATGTGACACTGAAGACTGGAGTAATGATGCTGAAAATGAACACAGAAATAAATTATAATTATATATTCGTATTGAACCGTTATTGGCTTTCGGTTCGGTCCTGCCGACCAAAATTTAGATAGCAGTCGCGCTGGCGCGAACACAACAACGCTGCCCAAAATCAAATGGCAAACTCAATCATGCGATAATCATTTGTGCTTCTGCTTCACTGACAGTTTATCAGTTTGGACCAATGTCAGACAGTGCAGCGCGAGCCGATCTTGATCAAGCGACACAAAGATAGGCTACAGTAAAGAAAGCATGCATGTGAATTCGCCACAGAAATAGTAACATCGCTGCGAGATCTAGTGAAAAGCATTCAAATTTCTCCGTTATTACCCGTAGATCTCTATAAGATCAAACAGCGCTGCCGTGGAAACCAGGAGAAACATTGTGCCATGATTACGTCCACAAATCAGAAACATTCACGATGGATTTAATGTAGTAGGCTAAATACTAACTGTCACCATGGAAGTTTGGCAGGAATAGTAAAACGCTTTCAAGTACATCACATATATTTTCTAGCACTTCAAAACTCAAATATGGTCATATATTTAAATGTTATTTTTAATGTGATGACCAAAACATTATTTTGTTCATCCTTCAAAAATTACCCCCATTTATGAAACTAAAAGTTTCTAGATGTAGGGGGGAAAAAACACTTATTTAAAAATAAAAAAGACATTAATTTCCACTCTCAAATATATATTTTTTAATCGTTTTGCTTTTGAATTATTTCGACATTATGAATAAAATTGCTGCCCTCACATGTTAACCTGGAGTCTTGCAAACTTAAAATAAAAATAAAATAAAATAAACCTTTGTCTATAACTAGGCTACTACAATAATAGCCGACATTTCATTTTTTATGAGGAGCGGTTTTTGTTTTATATGCTGCTACGAAGACACCCCCAGAAGATGTGTCAAGTATAGCTCCATCATTGTTCAAAGTAAAAAAAGATAATACTTTATGATGTTAGTTTTAATTTTAAAAATCATAATAAAAAAATCAAGGGAATTTCTCTGGCATTTCTTTCTTTTTGCTGTATCGAAAACGTACCGAACCGTGTCACCACTGTATCGTATTGAACCGAACCGTGAATTTTGTGAACCGTTACATGCCTAATAAATAATTATAAATTCAATTGTTATAATATTTTACAATATTACTGTTTGTTGTTGTATTTTTCAAAACTGAGGCAACAGCAACTGCACACAACACAACAACAACTTTACACAAAGTCTCTCAGGTGGGCCGGCGGTCTTGTTTGCCTCCGGGGCCGTGCAGGCACTGCAAGATCATGAGCTGGAGAGGGTGGCCCTGGGGAGGGGGGTGTGGTGGAAATGTCTGGATGTGTGTCTGTGTGCCCGTTTGTGTCTGGGTGGGGGCTGTTAAGGGGGGTCTGTGAGGGCCTGGGTGGGAGCTGGGGGGAAGCGTCTCCGTGGTAGGGGGCCAACCTGTCTCTATGTATGGCCACTCGTTTGCCACGTGGGGGTAGCTGTACTCTGTATACCACCTCCCCTAGTCGCTCTAACACTCTACAAGGGCCTACCCAGTCACTGTCCAGCTTAGGGCAACGGCCTTTTTTTCTCTGCGGGCTGTGGACCCAAACCAGCTCTCCCGGTTCCAGGTGGCAGCCCTTGTAATGTAGATCGTAGTTCCTACGTTGTCTCGCACCTGCGCTCTGCAGCTGCACACGTGCAAAGTCGTGGGCTGTGTCTAGGCAGACCTGTAGTCTCCTGGCGTACTCTCGTCCTGGGGGCACAGCTGGGGTGTCAGGGGGAGGCCAAAGGCCATTGCTGGCGGGGTGCGGAGCTCTCTACCCAGCATGAGCAGAGCTGGCGTGCAGGCCGTAGATTCTTGGACGGCGGACCGACAGGCCATCAGCACCAGCGGGAGGTGCTTGTCCCAGTCGCGTTGATGTTTGGCGGTGATGATGGCCAGCTGCTGGATCAGGGTCCTGTTGAAGCGTTCTACTAAGCCATCGCTCTGGGGGTGTAGGGGGGTGGTGCGAGTTTTGTTTATGCCCAGTCTGTGACACAGGTCGGCAAATACTCGTGACTCAAAGTTTCGCCCCTGGTCGCTGTGTATGGTTTGGGGCGTCCCAAAACGGCAGACCATGCTCTCCAGTAGGGCTTCAGCCACCGTCTCTGCCTCCTGGTCAGGGAGGGCATAAGCCTCGGGCCACTTGGTGAAGTAGTCCATGACTGACAGCACATACCTGTTCCAGCTGTCAGTGACTGGGAGTGGACCGACTATGTCCACCCCAACTCTTTCCATTGGTGCGCCGACAGGGAACTGTTGGAGCTGGGCGTGGGACTGTTCGGAGGGGCCCTTCTTTGCCGTGCAGCTGTCACACCGCCTGCAGAAGTCCTCTACGTCCCTCCTGAACTGCCCCCAGTAGAAGCTCTGTCGTAGGCGACGGAGAGTTTTGGTGACCCCGAAGTGACCGGCCCCCGTGGCCCCATGCACTGCCTTCAGCACGGTCAGTCTCTCTGCTCTGGGGACCACCAACTGCCACCTCAGCTCTCCCGTCGCTGGATCCTTCCAGGCCCGCTGTAGCACCCCATTGGTGAGCCGCAGGGCCTGGAACTTTGCCCACAGCCCTTTTGTCGCTGTGGAAAGCGGTGCCACCTCCTCCCATGGTGGCCGTGTCTGCATTTCCACCCACTGGAGCACTGGCTGTATGTCCATATCGGCCTCCTGCTGTTGTCTCCACTGCGTTGCTGAGATTTCCGTGAGCTCGCAGCACACTGCCACCCCGGCCCGGCTGACGATGGCTGCCTCCTGACCCTGTAACTCCCTCTCTCGTGTCTCCCTCCGATCGCAGTGGCGGCATCCTCCCTCCGCACAGGGTCTGCAGGACAGGGCGTCGGCGTTGGAGTGGCGGGCTCCCGCTCTATGCACCACTTTAAAGTCATAGGACTGTAGCTCCTCCATCCAGCGTGCTACCTGGCCCTCCGGCTCTTTAAAGTACATGAGCCACTGGAGGGCAGAGTGGTCCGTCCTTACGGTGAACGGTAGCCCACAGAGGTAGTATTTGAAATGTCGAATGGACGATAACACAGCTAGAAGTTCTCTGCGTGTGACATAGTAGCGATGTTCGTGCTTATTAAAAGTCTTACTGTAATACGCCACCACTCTCTCCCCCTCTGTGCTTAGCTGTGCTAGCACCCCGCCCACTCCCTGGCCACTCGCGTCACAGTCCAAGATGAACGGGAGAGAGAGGTCAGCCGGAGCCAACACAGGAGCCTCCCCCAGCGCCTTCTGCAGCGAGGTGAATGCTGTTTGACACTCACTGGTCCACACAAAGTCTTGGTCTTTGTGCAGTAGTCTGAACAGTGGTGCCGCCACACAGGAGAACCCCCTCACGAACCTCCTGTAGTAAGAGGCTAAGCCCAGGAATCTTTTCAGCTGTTGCTGGTCCGTTGGTGTGGGCCAGTCTCTGACCGCTCGTACCTTTTCCTCCATTGTGCCGATGCCGTCTCTGCCCAGCCTGTGCCCAAGGAATGACACCTCTCTCTGCATGAAGTGGCACTTTTCCGGGTGGAGTTTGAGGCCCGCTGCTGCTATACGCTCCAGAACCCGCCGCAGGGACTGGAGAGCTGCCTGGAAAGTGGGGCCGTGGGCGAGAATGTCATCCAGGTACACCACACACTCACACCGAGGGACTCCTGACAGCGCTTTGTCCATCAGTCTTTCAAATGAGGCTGGTGAATTGCAAAGGCCAAATGGGAGAACTTTGAACTGCCAGAGGCCACGGCTTGTGCAGAACGCTGTCTTTGGTTTGGCAGCGGGAGAGAGAGGCACCTCCCAGTATCCGGACCTCAGGTCCAGCGACGTGAACCAGGCGGACCCCGCTACCTGGTCCAGGGCTTCATCAACCCGTGGCAGGGGGTAGGAGTCCTTCTTTGTCACCCCATTGAGCCGTCTGTAGTCCACACAGAACCCCCACTGACCGTTCCTCTTTGGGACCATGACCACAGGGGCGGCCCAGGGGCTGTCAGACGGCTCTACAATGCCCGACTGCTGCATCTCCCACAACACCTTGTCTGCTGCTTCCTGGCGTGCCAGTGGGAGGCGACGTGGGCGTAACTTGATAGGCGGGCTGTCACCCGTATCTATGTCATGCTGTATTAGGTGTGTGCACCCCACGTCACCTTCTTTAAATGCAAAAATGTCCTTGAACTGTAGCAATAGTTGCCACAATTCTTTGCCCTGTTGGGGGTCTAGGTGAGAACAGTTCCGTCGCCATATGCCCCGTACTGCCAACACGACACTTCCCTCCTCCATTTGGGGGAGCCGGGCTGCTAATGGGTCAGAGGCCTGGCTCTTAGGAATCTGTGTAGTGTGTGCTGGCTGTGGCGCAGGTGGGGCGGCTAGATGAGGTGAGGGGGGGTAGTGGGGGTGGCCTCCGCCAGGTCCAGCCGACAGCCCGTGTTCTTCAAAAAGTCCAGTCCGAGAATGCAGGGGTCCTGGACTGACGCCACCCACACCGGGTGGCGCACTGTTTTGCCGCCCACCACAAATGTCAGTGTCCCTTTTCCTTTCATGGGTGACAATTCCCCAGTCACCGTCCGCAGGTGGACTGCTGTTGGCTCCAGCACAGTTTGCCTGGGGAGCACATCGGGCCGCACTAATGTCACTGTAGAGCCGGTGTCGACCAGCGCCACGCACGTTACTCCCTCCACAGTGACTGGAATGTGGCAGAGGTCCCCAATTGAAGTCCGGCCCACTACCGCCACCGCCATCGGGCCAGCCATGCCTGAGGATGTATGTGGGGGGCTGTGGTTCGTGGTCCGCGTTGCCCCCTCTATACGGACCCGAGGTCGTTTCCCCGGTGTCTGGGTGCTTTTGGGCATGAGCGTACCAAGTGACCGGGTTCCCCGCAGGCCCAGCACAGTCTAGTAGTGCGGTCAGCGTGCCGCTGGGTGCCCAGGGAAGCTGCCCGCACCAGCTCTTTCAGCTCCGCTGCCCATGCTGGTGTTTGCTGATCCTCCGCTGCTGCTCTGACATGGGGACTGTTGTGTTCCTGTGTGGGCATTGTGATGTAGGCACGGGCCGTTTTTCTCTCTGACGCCCTCTCCAACGCCTCCTGCAGGGACCGAGGGTGTGTCAGCTGTACCTCCACACGCAGTTCGGGTGGTGATAGGGCTTGCATGAACCGGTCGCGGGCTTACTCACTTTGTACCATCGTGGGCATGTTGCTATATGCTCTGCGGGTAAGGCTCTCAACGTCATTGGCTAGTTGCCGTAGCGGCTCGCCGTGTCTTCTGTATCTGTTATTCAGTTCATTGCGGAGGAGCTCCGATCCCGTAAAGTTCCCGAACCGTCGCTGGAGAGCCCCCACCAGTGCGATGTAGATCTCTCTGTCATCTACGTCTAAGAGTAGCAAGCATGCTAAAGCCTCGTCCGTAAGGCACATCGCCAATTGTAACGCTTTGGTCTCTTGCGACCAGTTCTGTGAATTAGCAAGCAGTTTGAATTGTGCATGAAAAGCTTCCCAGCTCACCTTCCCGTTGTACTTTGGAGTTTTCACGGAGCTAGCCGCTACCGCTGTTATTGTGGACTGGGCCTGCCATTGTTGTTTACTTCTGAGCTTCCCGCGCCGGAAGTGACGTTGGTGTCTGCGCCCCCCTCCGACTTTAGCTTGCGGGTAGCGGAGCCTGCATGTTTCCGTCTGTCAAAGCCAGCCTCGGAGGCCATCGCTTCCATCGTGCCCCTAAGATGGCCTCTGCTGTCCTCCAGCCGTCGCAGCTGCCTTTGTAAGTCACAAAACGTCCATTCCGCGGCTCTGGCTCCTTCTCCGTCACTCATCTCCCCACGCACACTGTGTTGACACGGTCACGCTAACGCTAACTAAGCTAACAAACTAAACTGGTCCCTAACTAGTAGTGCAGGGTGCACCCTCGGTCTTCCTTAATCCCTTTTTCCGAATTTTTTTCTGCTGACACCAGTGTAGCATCTTACAAGAGGCCAGAATTCAGTTAACTTGTTTATTAACCAGAAGCACAACGTGCAGACATTGGAACACAGCGGCCGTGTTTTGGCCCAGAACAGAAAAAAGAGCAGAACTTCCTCAACACAAACGCTATATCCCCAGGGAGCCCGCCCCCTCTCCCCAGGCCGCCAACCAACAGCGCGCCCGGGGTTACACAGAGCTGATTGACAGCCACAGAGCCATTGACAGTCGCTACAGTATGTACGAATCCAAAAGAGTAGGCGAGAATTACGTACTAATTATCGCGAGATTCGGACTTAAGTGCGTTCGAATATGCCTACTTTCCTACTATATAGGAGGCGAAAACAGTAGCCTACGTGAAGGAAGCAGTACGTTCGAAACATCAGTATTCATAAAAGAGTAGGCGAGAAGTTCCCGGATGGCTTACTGCTTCCGGCCAGTGCTCAACCGATGGATCCTCTTCTATCCCAGGAGGCCACGCGAGAGGACGTCATTATCAAACATCGCAGAGATCGGCGACGCGGGTGCTTTCAAATGTGAGTAAACACGGTTCCTTGTGTTAAAATTGCATGTGTTGAACTTCTGTGGAGTAAACTGTTGAATTGCTGAAGGTGTAAAGACGTTACACAGTATAGTATAGTTGTGATTTTGCTGTAAAAACACGTTTTATTATGTATAACGTTAGCTAAAAGGGGAGCTCCAGTAAGGACACGTAAGTTACTTCTCTAACGTGGATTTACATAAACCATATACATCTTAAAGACGCTTATTTTAAATGTCTATTTACACCTGACAGGAAAATCAACATGAAACATGAAATAGACATCTGAGTGATGAATGTGTGCTATTATGTAGAACAAATCTATAAAGTAACTAAACATAAGTTATCTATTTTATTTGTCCATTACTGTTGATAAATTGAGGGACATTTATGTTGGATAAAAAGTTAAAACAACCTCAACATGTAAATGTAGTGTTGAGCTCATAAATCACAGAGGTAATGTGAATCTTGTCTGGATGTTACAGGGTCGGATGAACAGATGTGTTTATCCAGTGGAGAGTGGCTCATGAAGCTGAATGCTGCCATCAAAGGCTTTGAGTGAGTATACTACAGAAATGAATAACAACAACTATTTAAATATTAAGTTGTAGTTTATTTTAATTATTGTAATTTCAAACAGAGCTATTACAGCACTTTTCTGATTCTTGATTTCTGTGCATTTGCTGCAGATCTTTTGTGGTGGAGCAGGACCTGCAAGGAAAGATGATGGCGGCATTTGTGAAAAAAAGCGTTTTTGTCCTCTAAATAATACTGAAATCAAATGACATTGTGCGGTTGAAATGACTGCTTTTGTGTTATGTTTGTGCATTTTTGTAGGATCTGAAATGTCAGCAGGCTGGTGTGAGCACTGAGGATGAGGAGCCCAGAGCTGAATCCTGGAGATGGTGCCATGGACGAACACTCCACCTGCCCTTCTGAGACCCTCCATCACTCCACCTGCCCTTATTGCCTCAGATTGTGAAGCACAACGCATCACGCAACAACCTCAGGCACGAAGGAACGGCTCACCTCTGGCGGTCAGCTGATTCATCAGAATAAAACCGCAGAATGGGAACCGCTGTGTTGAGATGGCAGTAGGATGTGGGGTTCAGTGCCTGTAGCCTACATACATGATTGTAGTTTGAATAAAGCTTTGTTTCATGTGTTGACTTGTATGCATTTGTTTATTGTGTGATGGTGACTTTCATTCATTCTTTTACTAATTTATAAAAATGTCTCGTTGTCAGTAAATAAAATATAATTATTTAATTAATGCTTTATTTAATTGTTTGAATGAAAATGTAGATATGTTTACTATATACACATCTAGAGTGTATTCATGCATAGCTATGTCATATGACATACATTACATTTTGTTTGTTTTATTGAAATATATCATTTTGAGTAAAAAGTAATATAATTAAGTATTGGTCAGCATTTATCGTTGTTATTATTGTATGTTTTGGGGTGGGATAGCAATGCAATTCATTCTGGGGTAATATACATTTTTAATATTAATGATACTTAAATTTTTCGAGTATAAAATCAACAGTTTTCTCCAAAGGCGAATCTTTGCACAGCTGCCTATCTCCTTTGTGCAGACATTACAAGCGCTGAGGAAAACCGTTCTAGGTAGGGCTGTTGAGTTACTGATGTTTTGAGGTATATATATATATATATATATATATATATATATATATATATATATATATATATATATATCAATCATGGGTTTGCATACATAATATGAGATTTTTTACACAGGAAAAAAGAATCTACAAGATTGAATATCTTAATATATATTTTCTTAAATAATTCATTATAATACATTTTAAAAATTCATTTTTTTGTTAGTTATAGGCCCAGGCCTGAGGGATGAAACGAGAGTTAAATTCAACAAGAAAAAGAGGAAAACAAAGCAATAAGCCACTTTTGCTTGTGGATGAAAATGTTTGGATATAAAATAAAGAAATTAACAAAATATTCAAGAGATGACAATTTTGGGATTTCGTAATAAAAATAAATAATATCGTTAAGGATATAACGGTGGGTCACATTAGTAGGGTTAAATATAAGAACTTAAATCAACCATAAATGTGTTCACAAAATAAATGGGCAGCAGTTTCTTCAAAAAGACCACTAAATGAGCAAGTTTAATCAATATCAAGATATTTACAGATAAATGAATTAAACGTGTCGTTCAAATCTTATAAGTTGTTGCGCGTGTGATAACGCGTCGTAGGTCACATGACAACGTCAACATAGCAGATGTCCGGTTCGCATTCATACCATAAGGTGTGTTCGACATCGGCTGCGGCTGGATGTAACCGATCGGCGAGAGTAGCCGCGTGCAGGCGGGGAGGAGCTGCAAACGGAGACGTGAAGTCGGACACTTTCTGGTTCTCGTAGTGACCGCTCACGTGGTGTTTGCATACTTTACCACAGCTGAAGTGAAATAAATGCAATATTTGCCAAATAATACACAGATGTTTCAGAGACATTTTCATTCAATACTTTAAATGTACTGCTTCATACAGCGTCTGTTTGAACAAGAATAAAGTTCAACATAAGCTATACTATCAATGAAGTGGAGTCTACGTTTTTTAATCAGTTTTAATTTGATAAACATGACACAATATAACATCACAACTACATGAAAATAGTGTTTACTGTTATCAAAAACTGATTTGTGAGCTTTAGAGGAACTAAAGGTGTTCGAATAAACACGAAACACACGTGATCGTTGTCATGCGGTGAATCCGGCCAATCGTGGAACAGCTGTGTCGTCATCAGCCCTCCTGCAGCCCAGTGCAGCCGCTCTTGAGAAGCTGCGCTGGCTGAGTTCTCCGGCTACTCCCGAATCGCTCTCGCGGTACTTTGATGGCATACGTCACAGTCACGTGGCGTCGGCGCTGTATCAAGTCGGACAAAATTTCTAACCGGCATGCACTGCTTCAAGTCAGCCGCCGATCGGTCTGCGCAGAGCTGCATGAAGTCGAACAAGCCTATTGACTGTAAAAAATATGGACAAAGCGTCTGTGACGTCACCCATAGACTTTCTGAAGAACGGGTTTGAAGCCGTTTATGGGGGGTATGGGCGGCGCCATCTTGGAAAATCTTGGGAAACCCTAACCCCGCCCACCTTCTGACGCAGCGCGCGTCACTCAGCTCGCTCTGCTACTCCGGTTATCTCTGTGTATATTTTAGGCAACGAAATATGTTATAAAACACCATACTAACTCTTTTCGTTTTCATTTAAAGAAATCTTAAACATTATAGCCACACAAATGTGGTTCAGGCAACGCGTATTGATTATATTCACTGCACATAACGTTTGCCTATTTATAACAAAACGAAATATAAAACACAAACCTGCCTCTTTTCGTTTTAAATATAATATAAAAATATTAAACATTTTAATATGGTCCAGGCAATATGTGCATTTGTACTAAACAACAGATGTTGCAGTAAACAACATTACAGATCATCTTCGTTGTATTAAAATTTAAAATGACAAAACTCAACCCAGTCTCTTTTTGTTAAATTTCAGTTTTATCAATATTAGCTATTATAAAAGTATAAGTAAAAGGTAAAGTTACAATAAGCTATACAAATAAAGCAAACAATTCAGTCAAACATAAAAAGTCATGCGCTCGATCTAGTCTAACCATACAACGGTACAAGTTAAATATAGCTTATAAAGTTATGAAACTTCCCCTCAGCCAAAACGATTGCCCACGAGACCAAAAATCGCCCGTTAGATATAGACAAGACGAATTATATCTCATGTTTAACCACTACAGAGACGCCAGAGTCAGCGGCAAACCTCAAAACGTCTAGCCGATGAAAGGCTGCTCCAGGCGGGGTACATCGCGCCGAGCGCCCGGTCATCGCTGGATCTCACAACTGGATACAATTTTCATACATCTTTATAAATAAACCACAGATTTGAGCTTTAAACAACTACATTCTCGCCTGAAAAACTCTTACAACTACATTTCATGATACAGAAACAGTAGTATTATATGTCAACTGTATTAAAAAATGGCGCTTCTTATGTTGTCATTCTGCCTTTCAGCTGTCAATCAAGCTGTCAATCAAAGTTAACCACGCCCTTATTGTCATACATTTTATATCTAAATACTATCTAAACTAACGAGTTAGAAAAAAATTCACTACCCTCGCCGTTGTCAGGCACTCGGAACCTATCGAAAAATCCAATAAAAGTCCATGGGACCAACCTGTAAAAACATGATTTTATGCTGTGAAAACGGACATTTTAACATGGGGGCTATGGACATTTGCTCCCTTTTGGGACCTTCCCCTAGCGGATTTTCGATGTATTGCAGTTTTTCGCACTTCCGGGTAGGCTTCATTTTTCAGATCAGAATGTTGCCCCTTGATTCATACTCAGATCTGGCTATAAAGTAGCCTACCTACTCTTTGAAGCGCTCGTTAAGTAAGTAGCCTACTTATTGAGTAGACTATGCGGTTTCGAACGCAGCACGTGTTTACTCACATTTGAAAGCACCCGCGTCGCCGATCTCTGCGATGTTTGATAATGACGTCCTCTCGTTTGACCTGGGATAGAAGAGTATCCATCGGTTGAGCATGGACTCACAGAAACTCACGTCATTTCCATTATTCACCACACGATGGCGCCATATTCTTGCAACAAGCACCGAGCAGAAACAGTCATCGAAGCGAGAATATAAAATGTAGGTTTTGAATGTTAGCCTACACGTAATCTAATTTAGAACAGTTACGTATTTAACCTGAGGTAAACTTCAATTGTTTATGTGATAGGCCTAATGGACAATAACTCATATTTGATGTTATTCTACTCAGAAGTGAAACCCATCTCTTACTCCTCATGTTTTTCAGTTTTCTCTGCACATACATAACATTAGCTAACCTACAAAAAGAAGTAGGCTGGTAGACGTCCATCGGGTAACTATCTTTTTCAGCTTCTGATCTAAATCAGGGGGGGGACACATTTGCAAGTGTCATGTAAATTTTGTGCAAATTATACCCGCCCTACGTGAAACTGAGCAAGCCCTTCCTTGTCATCGTGATTCAGTGACTGAATGATTCAAAACGTTTACCGCTTACGACCACGGATGATCCATATAAAATATCCGTATATCAGATCTTAGATCGTAGAAGTAAAAGGACATTTGCATCTACAGCCTTGGAGGCCCAAACCACACTTCAGCAGGACCATCATCATCACACCCCGCCCCTCGGTCAACATTAGACCTGTGTAAAGTGCGACAGGTGCGTGGAGAGATCAGCACCTTTACAGCTGCGGGGAAAGGAGAGGGGGCATGATTTTTGTCGACTATAAAAACCCGACACTGGCCAGATAGATTCACAGGACCCGCAGGTACGGAAACGAGCATGTCGACCGAGGCCCTCCATCAGAGCAACCTGGATTTGAAACTACATGGGTGAGCCAGACAGGTAAAACCAACTAAACAAACAAACAAAACAAAAACTTAAAGGGATTTTCTATGACCATACATAAATGCATTAGGGAACATGCCTTTTTTTATTATTATTAAACTATTTGCATTGTGCAGAATATAGCCTATTTTACAAATTAATTGGATTTTGATATCAATATACGCACAAACTACAATATCAACATCTATTAAAATAACCTTTTTTAATTTAAGATAGGGGAAGGAAACCCTGAACTTTTAATGAAGTAAATTGAAAGTAGTGCCAAAATGACATCAAGCAGTGGAAAATTATTTGCAGTTTCAACCAGTTTGAATGTAATTGCTGCTAAGAAATCAAATTAAACTTCTCAGGTAAACAAAGCAAAAACATTATTGTACCAATATATCCAAGAATGTACTGTAATGCTATAATATGCTATTTAATTGAACTGTTTCTTATTTTACTTGTCTTACTTGCAGGTAAATGGCAGGGAACACCTGAAAAACAAAATCTATTGGATTCAAAGTTTTTGACAGTAGTTTCTGGAGTTTATCACGGTGTGCATCCAGAACTTCGACGGATAAAACTGCACTTGCTCTACGTTGAGCCACACGCACAATACATATGGATTCAGTTTTGTTCGTTCGGCTCGCGTTAAGCAAGTGCAGAACTTCTCCAGTTGCCAAACTCCTGTGACATTTTATGGATTGGAAGCATGAAAAACTGCTATGCTCTATGTTTGGAATGGAAAATAAGAACCCAAACCTCATAAATGTGAGATATCCATAGAAAAATGAGTGGGCTACAATTGATCACCTGCCTTCTGAAATGACCATGATTTACAATATCACCTGTTATCCAACACAATGTTTGTTGAGCTCTCCACTTCCTCTCTTCTGTGTTGGTTTTAAATGAGTAAACTTCTTCTCACACATGCTGCAGTGATGTAATGGCAAAATAAAATACTTCTTAACCCTTCAGTGTTTGTATGTTGAGTTATCACACGTACGCTATAGCCTGGTAACTGTGGAAGCATATGATTGCTATGGAAATCTAGAAGTCAGTGGAGAGTTTGATGGGTAATGGGTAATCTGCACAAATGGGTAACAGGTAAAACATTAACTAGAGGAGCCTGGACTCTCTCTTCCCTCTCCATCAGCCTGACCATCTGCTCCTGGCTGTTTCACACAGGCTCACATTGAGTCACCCTGGCCTCTATCTCTCAAGTCAAATTCATTCAAATAAATTAACATTACTACCTCAACTCTTCTGGATAACACGCACATAAAGCCATTCGACGTCTGGCTGTTAGGTTAGCAGTGCATCATTATAGCACGCCTTTAGGTGTGTTTTTTCTTTATTTACCATACAGCTGCATTATATTAACCGTTATAGTGTGAGGCACATTGTTTTATTTCACATCTGTTGTTTCTATTAAGCACTACCACAAAGCTCAGACTACACAAGGATACTAATAAAACAAGCAGTTTAGTTGAAAGAGAAACGTGGTTTGTAGCAGATGTGCAATCGGAGGGCTGTTATTAGATCAGAATTTGGTGTTCTGCTCTGATGATGCTGAAGGCTACTGCAACTAAAGAGGCTCCAGAGGCCATGTGTTTCAGCCAAAGACCATTACAATACCACTAATGAAATATGCAAGTGCCTTTGGGCGGTTTCCCAGCCTGTGATTGGCCATAGACGTATCTTCAATATCACCAATTAGGCTGAGGAATATTGAGGTCAACATTCAATGTGCCCAAAGCAATTTTGATGAGTGTTTTGTTCGAGCTGTTTATTGATTCTATCTGGCAAACAAACCTAAACACACCTACTTGTATACATGGACGTGCACACACATTTACAGTAAGCTCTATACAGTGTCTCCAAAACATTTGGACACTTAGCATACATTTTTAAACTCACATTTTCTCAATTCTGAATCTGAATTTTCAGCAGCCATTACTCCAGTCTTCAGTGTCACATGATCCTTCAGAAATCATTCTAATATGCTGATTTGTCAAGAAACATTTCTTATTGTAATCAATGTCGAAAACGGTTGTGCTGCTTACTATTTTTGTGGAAACTGATACATTTCTTAGGATTCTTTGATAAATAGAAAATTCAATAGAACAGCATTTATTTAAAATAGAAATCTTTTGTAACATTATAAATATATTTACCACCACTTTTGATCAATTCAATGCATCCTAGCTGCAATAAAAGTATTGATTTTTTACATGTAAACTGTGTGTGTGTGTTGGGTATACTTACAAATTATAGTCGGTTACTAATTCCAAATTACATGACATAAAGTTAGAAACATCCATACATATTTAAAGGAATCGTTCACCCAAAAATGAAAATTCTGTTATCATTTGCTCACCCTCATGTTGTTCTAAACCCGTAAGACTTTCGTTCATCTTCGAAACACAAATGAAGACATTTTAATGAAATCTGAGAGATTTCTGTCCCTCCATTGACAGGCCATGCAACTTCCACTTTGTCGCTTCAAAAAGGTCATAAAGAGATTGTAAAACTAATATACAGTATTAGTATTGGGTGGTTTTGTCCACATTTTTTGAAGAGATCACTTTTTATAACGAACATAGGCTATAAATTCACATATAAACATTCATCACCGCACACATCAGATATGGTAAACGGAAACTCAAGCATGCTTTCTTGACGTGCGAGAACCAATGAGGTTCATTCTCGTGTGTCAAGCAGGTTCAGTTGAGCTTCTGATTGTGTTCGCTGATCAATGTTTATATGTGAATAAAAGGAAAAATTCAATCTATTCATCATATAAAGCGATCGTGTCTTTTCAGAAAATTTGAACAAAACCGCTCTATTCATATGGATTAGTTTTACGATCTCTTTATGAACTTGGAAGGACAGAAATCTCTCAAATTATATTTAAAATATCGTCATTTGTGTTTTAAAGACGAACGAAAAGTCTTACAGGTTTAAAATGACATGAGGGTGAGAAACAGATGACATTTTTTTTCATTTTTGGGTAAACTAACCCTTTATGGTAATATAATCTCACTACATTTGGATTACTTTTAGATTACTTTTGACCTACTCGTTAATCACATTGATTTGAATAGTATGATCTTGTACCACATTAATATAAAGAGAAAGAAAATATTTTCCATTGATTTGTAATCAACAATATGCAGTGCATTGAATATTACATTACGTCAGGGTTTCCCAGACTGGGGTTCGTGAGATTAATGAAAAGCTGTTCCCCCTGGTTTCACAGACAAGGTTTAAGATATTCCCAGACTAAAATGCCAGTTTGAGCTCTATAAACTTGCTCTGATATCTTAAAATATGTCAGTGCCATTGTTTTGTCTCAAGTAATGTTTTTTTTTTCTAAGGCACGTTTATAAAAGCTACTTAAATGTCCTAATTGAACTAAAGGCCTAATCCTGGCTTAATCTAAGCCCTGTCTGTGAAACCGGGCCATTAAGTAATTAAATTATAAAAATGAAAATAAATAATGTGAAAAATAAATATTAGTATTAAGAGTTATGATTGCAAGTATTTTAAAATGTAATATAATCTAATTACAAGTACTTAATTTTTGGAATCTGACATAATCCAGATTACATGCAAGCAGTAACTATCCGGCACTATAACTATATATATATATATATATATATATATATATATATATATATATATATATATATATATATATATATATATATATATATATGTGTGTGTGTGTGTGTGTGTGTGTGTGTGTGTATGTATGTATGTATATATATTTATATATGTATGTATGTATGTATGTATATATATGTATATATATATATATTGTGTGTGTGTGTATATATATATATATACAGTATATATATATATATATACTGTATATATATATATATATATATATATATTACTAATATATTTTAAACAACTGTTTCAAACACGAGCATGTCACAGAAACACACAAAGTGAGAGTCACAGCATATTTGTTGGTGTTGCAGATGTCTGAGTTTGAGCTGTCAGGACCCGTTTTTCACATACAGAGCAGGATTAGTTTCCATGGTGGCAGTGAACATGTGGCAGGTGGTTTTTGCCCTCAGCTTTGTACTACCAGCAGAAAAAGACACTAGTTTTGTCTGTGAGGAAATTCTAAAATGACAGTCATAAAAGAAACGATACATTTTGCAGAAGGAAGCAGTTGATATAAAACTGTATATGTATACATGGATAAAACCAATGAATACATTTCATTTGATATATGTTTTATAATAATTTTTCCATTCCAGTAAACATATCCACACTGCAACTTCTTTGTCTGTTGCATTGTCATTTACATAAGAGATAGAATCTTTAAAAAGAATGCAAATTAGAAATTTGGCAGTGAAATTGGTCTAACTGTTGTGCTGTGTGTCTGTATGGAGGATATTAAATTCAAGGTGTGTGTAAACTTCACCGAATATAGTTCCAAGGACAGGTGACCAGTCAACAGCCCCTGGAGATGTGCGTCATCCAGACAGCTCTTGTTTTCCAGAGCCTACCTGACAACATGGAGATGCTAATGCCATCTCACAGAGACGCAGAAAGAACAGGAGACGAAGAGTGTTACCATGGAACAGATGGATTTATGAAACAGGCACACACACACACACACACACACACACACACACACACACACACACACACACACACACACACACACACACACACACAGTGCTTGCATACTATCTGACCCTGTCGTTCACACACGGAATGAGATACACACTAATAAACATTCATCACACACACAGGTATAGGGTGTAGCACGCAGACAGCAGGAGTGGGGGCAGATGTGTAAACACTACCTGTTTGTTCTGTGTAATGGCTGAATGACTGGGGAAGTGAGAAGCAGGTGATGGTCCTGCTGGAACACTGAGCTCCATATAATACATTCAAGCTACATGTGACAGCCTTGGATTTTCTCCAAGAGTGGGTGGAGTGTATGATTCTCACGGTAAAACAGCGGTAATAAGAGAGTGTTTACAGTACATGCTATACTAATAATAATTTGTACCATACATTGTTACAGAGTAGCCTGCTAACTATCTTAATCTGGTTCATAAAGACCTGGCTGACTCACTGAGCTACTTTGAATGGTTATCTGTGAGAGAGAGAGAGTAAGCTGGCCTGTGATGTAAATGGACTAATTTTACTGTGAAATGAATGCTGTAGTGATGCAAGGAGAGATGTGATTAGCCTGCGGCCTTGACTGAGTCTCACACCAATAGAAGCACAGAAACACCTCTCTCTTATTTCTATAATCCATGAACAAACATATGACTTTTTGATGATCACAATGTATTACAAATCAGGTTATGCTAACATTTCTTAAAACAAATGTAGGCCTATACACTGTCCTATTTTACACAATGTTTGCTGGTTGAGTGATAAGACTTTGACTAGTAGTGTTTTGACCCTCCCTGTCTGGTTAGTCATTATAATTGCATAATTTGTTGGTGAAAAGCTTGTGTGGAGGAGAACCTGCTTTTTCAAATGATACCTGTTCTATTAACATGATGGCAAATCAAATTAAAAACCAGGCATGAAATGTATGGTTTTGTATATTTTTTACATGTAATAATGAATTGGGAGTTTCTTCAACTATGGCCACTTTTTTTGGTCCTGCGGCCAGTTTACTGAATTACTGTCAATGAATTACCAACAATGGCTAATAGTCTACATATATGCATTACCGTTTTATTTTATTTTTTTTTACAAAAGAAAATTCCCACCAGTGTTCAGTAGAATTTTTTGATGATAATGGTAGTGGTTCCTTTAAGAGCTCAGAGCTGCATTTTATGTAACCTATAAACACAGTTCATTTTCTTTGTTTATTTTGAAAAAAATAACAGTTTGTTTGGAAATTTCACACATTAAACATTCTGCTAAAAAGAGATATTAACCTTGATTTTTTTCTTTGCACATCACATGCCTCATATTTCATCTCAAGCATGGTATTTGTTGACATTAGTCTTCTTGGCATCAAAATAGAGTAGAATTTTTTTTTTAATAATTGAAAAATACTATATTGTATGTGGTTCTGCAGTGGAATAACTGTAATTAATATAAATAATTTTCATACAAAATATTGAAGGTTCCTCTCTTTGTATAGATATTCATATTACTGAATCACTGGGTCTGAGATAAAGGTAAAACACAATTTATACGAAAGGCATTTGAGAAGTTTTCAAAACACTTTTACTGTGATATAAGTAATAAACAAACATACAAGTAAAAAAAAACCACCTATAACAGATGTATAATAGCAGCAAATGGTTCTATGCTAAACATATAATTCAACACATTATACAAAATGGTGACAATACCTAGAATATTATGCTTTACTTTCTTATTTTCGAGTGAATTTCAGTACTCTCTCACAAAAGTTATTGAAAGCTCATTTTTAAGCACTTTACAAGCTTGTTTTTGACAAGAGCTTTTAGCGAGTTCATATTATACTGTAATATTTTACTATGCTAGAATGTGCTTGAAGAAAAAAGAAACAGGGTTCATCTGTAGGTGCTACAATGACTCTACCACCACAAAAGATGAGGGTGATAGAACAACAATACCTTTTGTTTGGACTCGCACAATAGTGCATCATGTTCCTGAAACTCTGAGAGGACACCACATCATGGATGGATGTTCCACTGTAATAAACAACAGCATTAAAACAAGATGTTAGCCAGTGATGCAGTTTCTGTAAATATCTTTTAGCTGAGATTGATGACCGCTTGGTAGATATCTTTACCTGCAGATTCTCCTAAACACGACAGTAAATGACAAGAAGCAAAATGGACGAAAATCTGACACTGTTTCACCATTTCTTAAAGGGATAGATCACCCAAAAATGAAAATTCTCTCATCATTTACCCATCCTGATACTATACTTGATGTATATCCATTTCTTTTTTCAGATAAACACAAACAATGATTTTTAGAAAAAATAATCAATCTCTGTGAGTCCATATAATGCAAGTGAATGGGTGGCGCTCGTTTGACGACTGAAAAACCACCATTGATTGTGACGGTAATCCATAACAGCCCAGTGGAAGAAGCAAATGTTTGAAGCAAAATGTTAAGTGCATTGTGAAGTTCGAGCGAGAAGTAACGTGGAAACATAGAGGACCGACGCATTTTGTGCAAGCTTCACAACACACTTACGAACGCATATATGACAGTAGACCGAAGCAATGACTTATAGTTTAAAAAAGTTAAAAAATATTAGTGTTTTTCTTAGACGCCTATCGTTTCACATCATTGATTCATCCACTGGGGTCTTATGGATTAAGCATTAAACAAGCAGTAAATGATGAGATCATTTTAATTTCCCTGTAAACTATCTCTTTAAGCGGACTCCATGAATCTACATTAAGGTTAAACAGTATGGATGGGCCTTGTTTTTTTTTGATGAGTCAGAAATTGAAGCCCCCCGTTAGACAATAACAGGACTTAAGCTCTCTTTTGACAGATGTTGCTGAGCTAGCATTCCCTCTGCACATTCTGCAGTAACTGCAGAGACAGCGGCTATATAAACACCCCGCATTGGACCGACCCCCAACGTTTATTACGCCAAATCTCTCCCACAACAGCATGTGAGTATGGGTCGCCGTCATGCTGCCAAAATCAACATCAAAACAAACCTCATGAAGGCGGATTTAACTGTGAAAATGGATAAACTGATGCTCAGTCGTGCTGACTGGACACAATCATCATGAATGATGGGAGATAGATGCCTTTGTGAATCTTTCCATGGACTGAAAAGTCACCCATTTTTGGTGGTTTTCTAAATTAATTTTCAAAGAAATGTTGGAATTGAGACATTTCAGCCATTGCTGGATTCATGGGGCCCCTATTATCTATGACTGCAAACTATATACTGGTTGTTTTAGTGCAGATAGGCATCAGTTTGTGAATATCATGTCTGATATAGGTACCTTTCTCTTGTCGCAGCTACACTGAAATGGCCGAATAGAACATAATGTGTTTATTCTAAAGTGACCTAAAGAAGAATGCTTTTGACAACTTGACGCTAACAGTAATGGCCTGAGGTCATGGGTTAGGCCTGAATGTTGTTGATAGTGCTTGTAATCTGTCAGGTGAGGGCAGGTGGTGTTGTATTGTTAACCTTATCCCTTAATGTTGCCGGTAGCTGGAGAGAGCAGACAGGCGGCCATCATGAATCAGCGAGAGCAGATGGAGCAGAGGGGGCAGTGGAGGATCACAGTGTGGGAAGAGGAGAACTTCCAGGGCAAGCGCTGTGAGTTCATGCTGGAGTGCCCGAACATTCTGGACAGGAATTTCCAAAAGATCCGCTCTATCAAGGTGGACAATGGCCCGTAAGTGTGTGTTTGAGCTGATTATTTTTGCTGATATCAGCGTCTTACATGTATAACCCCATCATATACATACATATACTGTATATATTGTATATGTATGTATATATATATATATATATAAATATATATTATCGCAATTCAATTAATGTGTCACACATTGGCAAATCAATTAATCGCGTATAACATAAAAGTTTGTATATATAAATCTATTAATTGTGAATAATTGAGTTGACAGCACGCACACACGCACGCACGCACGCACACACACACACACACACATATATATAACTAATATATATATATATATATATATTAGTGCTGTCAAATCAATTAATCGTGATTAATCGTTGACAGCAATCAATTAGTCTGTAATCGCTAATTACAATGTCTACAAACTTTTCTGTTAAGATGCGATCATTTGCAATTAATCGATTTGACAGCACTAATATAGTGTGTGTGTGTGTGTGTGTGTAGTTAATAATATTTTTAATAGGTTTTTGTCCCTTTTTTTTCTTGAGATAATATAAACATTGATCCTATTTTTTGCAGCTGGGTGGGTTATGAGTACCCAGAGTTTCAGGGTCAGCAGTTCATCCTGGAGAAAGGAGATTATCCCTGCTATCAGGCCTGGAGCGGAAACAGCAGCTACCGCACTGAGCACATGCTCTCCTTCAGACCCATCAAATGCGCTGTGAGTTAAATGTACATTTGAGTACAAATCAAATTTGTTTGTGAAATATCACAAAACCAATAGTAATAGTAATATTAATAAAGGCATTGTACGATATAGAAATAATAAGCTTACAATCTACTCTGCTGAAATGCAACGTGTAGCCTACATCATTTGAATTTTATAGCATTTCATTCAAATGAACATGATATCTTGCATCTGAAATACAAACCTTTCAAAATATACTTTTTTGTGTGTGACCTCTTTCACCGCCAGAAACACAGTGATAGTAAAATTACCCTGTATGAGTGTGAGGACATGATGGGACGCAAGTTTGAGATGTGCGATGACTATCCTTCTCTTCAAGCCATGGGCTGGTGCAGTAAGGAGGTTCCTTCTATGAAAGTCAACAATGGAGCGTAAGTCATCCTCCATTTTGCCTCAATATAAGTTATGTTTTGTATTATTCTCTCTGCACACAGACTTATCTCAATTATAATATGTTCTTCTTCATCTCACGGCAGATGGGTGGGCTACCAGTTTCCAGGTTACCGTGGATACCAGTATATCTTTGAGAGAGACAGACGTCAGGGAGAATACAGGAACTATAATGAGTTCGGCACCCAGGCCCACAGCAATCAGATCCAATCAATCCGCAGAATCCAGCACTAACTCCGCCCCCGCTCTTCTCCTATTGGCTACTGTGAATCAAGTGACAGCATGATATGATACGAAGTAGGCAATAAACGCTTTTCAAACTCCAGAAAAAAAGAGTGTGCTTGTCGCCATTCCTTTAATTTTTTAAACCCGTGCCAGAAAATTGAACGTTAGATCGTTAAAAAACTGGAGTGTAATTATTTTATAACAAATCAAGATGGAATAGGCCTACTGCTTATAAGGCTATCCCAGCCTTTGTACTTATAAAGATTTAACATATTGTTAACAGAACTTTTCAATTCAGATTAGAGATTTTTAGATTAGATTTTTTGTTTCATTTAAATTATTAATTTTTTTTCCTTAATGTCAGACATAGAATGTATATTGTTCTTGTCGGATTGTATTTTATTTTCAATAAACAAAAGCACGAGATGATGGCTGGTAGTGTTTACTGTGTGCTATTGTTGCCGGATCGATTGTGTTTTGCAGCTCAAAACGTTTGTTTATTATGACGATTGGTCAGCATTGGTTATTTGAATATTAGCCTTGGCTACATAAAAGCTGGTTTAAATCTCTTCGTTTGGTCAGATAAAATTAAGATCATATATTTTAAGAATAAGTAGGCTAATTCATCGAGAGCTGTCCACGGTGCTGATATCTTCTAATCGCGTAACAGTGCAAGAGACTAACATAGCATTAATAGTTGTGGAATTATTACTGGCAAGGTCTTTTCATCCGTTTCTGAACTTCACAGAAATTTCCATTGGATTTTCATCGAATTAAGTTAAATATGTAAATTAAGAAGAATTAAGAAGAATATGAAAATGTAGTCAACACGCCTGACTGATTAGCCAACAGAAAAGCGGCTTTACAGCACAACAAAACAAAACACAATCGGTTACAAAGGTCCAGTAAATGTTGTATTTTGATCAGCGAGGCGCATTCAAATAGACAGCAGGTTGGCAACGCGGGAGACGATCATTGAGCGCCCTCTGCTGGTTACTTTTGTACTTTACAGTAGGTGTAGACCTCAGTTTACCTATCATTTTAAAACGTTAATTAAAATGTGTATTTTATTAAAAACGACTTTAAATAGATAAAAATGTGAAAAAAGTCTCATAATGTTCAAATAAAAAAGTATTTTTATACAGAGGTGCTATTAACGGTTATCATGATCACAAATTCATAACCTATAGGCTATTATTAATGTTTGCATTTCTATTTTATTTTATTTTATTTTAAACATAAAAAACATATGAAATGACTGTTTATTTTATGAATTAATAAATTACGTGGCTAATACATGATAAATGAAAAAAAGAAGAAGATAAAAAGCTAGTGTCTCATGTTGCCACATGATGGCGCCCTTGACTTTTGCATTGAAACGTTCGGGCGTTCTATGTTGTCAGAAAATAGAGAATTATGAATTTTTTTTTTTAGGAATTGTTTTCTATATCATTTCAAGTTAAATTCATAACTAACAGCTTCAGTAAATTTCTGTTTGTGATGTCAAAATGTCATGGAGAAACGACTAGGGATTTGACCGTGATCAATCCAAGTCAAGTCACATTTATTTTTTTAGTGCTGTGGGCTACAATGCAGATTGTTTCAAAGCAGCTCCACATTAATAGACAGTGTTAATGTTATAAAATCATCCATTTTGATACAAATTCATTTTCAGCTGTGAAGCAGCTCTACAGAATATAGGCCTATGGTGTCATTATTCAGCTCTGTCCAATGCTGTTTCAATTCAGATCAATGTGTTAATGTTGCAAAGCTCATCGTTATGAAACAAAATCAATTCAGATACAAGTAGGGCTATTCAGCTTAAAGTCCCCCCGTAGTCAATAACTGTATCCATTAAAACTCATCTTTGATTACCAAAATGACATATTTAAATGTTTTTTCCTGTGTAAAAAAATTATTCACGCCATAAAATAGCTTGAATGTAACTCTACACCCTTGCGTGGACCCATGAATATGCAAATTAGCTGCATCCACTCACTACTCACACAAGCTCAGAATACCTGATCCACTCGGTCAACTTTACTATAGTAAACGCTGCACAATGGTAAGTGGAAATGCTGGTTTAATTCAGCCATATGTTTGAACCAGAAACTGATTCAGAAGAAAAGTGGAAGAGTGCATTATACAGGCTAGTATACAAGTCGAAATATCTAAATGGTAATGTGTTTTATGCATTGCTCTACAATGTCGGACACATAACGGTAATTCATATGATTAGCCTTTTGCTTACTATGTTATCTGTCTATCTATCTATCTATCTATCTATCTATCTATCTATCTATCTATATATCTATATCTATCTATCTATCTATCTATCTATATATCTATATCTATCTATCTATCTATCTATCTATCTATCTATCTATCTATCTATCTATCTATCTATCTATCTATCTATCTATCTATCTATCTATCTAACTACAAAATAGATTGATTGATCATTTCAAATAAATGTTTTTTTTTTTATTATTTCTATTCATCAAAGAATCCTGAAAAATGTATCACAGTTTCCACAAAAATAATAAAATATGACTGTTTTCAATGTTTTCAACAGTGATACTAATAAGAAATGTTTCTTGAGCACAAAATCAGCATATTAGAATGATTTCTGAAGGATCATGTGACTCTGATGACTGGAGTAATGATGTTGAAAATTCAGTTTTGCCATCAATAATACATTAAAAAATATATTACAATAGTAAACAGTATTTTTTTCCCCTCAGATTTGCACCCATCATTATATTGTCCCCATTTATGTTCTCATTTTACTTTCTGTTCTATTCGGTGTTCTGAATAGTACCAGACGTTCCTCCTTCTTCTCACTCCTTTCCAGCTGCCAGCATCTCTCACTCTTTTTTTCTGACTCTGCTGTTACTGCCACTGCTGGCTACCATGGCAACACTCTGGCAATGATGTTCTAGAAGGTACAGGAAGTGAAGACCCCACACAAATCAGTCCTTGTTGTGATTGTGTCAGTCTGTCATTCACATACCAATTGACATTGAGCAATGCAGCAATATTTATAATAATATAATATAATATAATATAATATAATATAATATAATATAATATAATATAATATAATATTATATTATATAATACACTATAACATAGTATAAAATAAAATAATCTGAAATAATCTGAAATAATATAATATAATATAATATAATATAATATAATATAATATAATATAATATAATATAATATAATATAATTGATAAGTGCATCCTTTTTATATCTCTCCCAAAAATAGTGGTCCAAAATAGATAAGAAGGTATGAAATACCTGTTTTCCCTTCTTATTTCAAAGCATAAAGCCTCATGGTACAGCTAAAATCTTACATAACCCTGTAAATCCTGATATGCAATCATACGAAATAGTAGTCAAAACCATTTTTAATGGAACAGTTCAGAGGCCCAAACTGAGCATTTGGTGCAGTTGCTAAAATGTATAAGACCTAAAATTCTGATAGCTTGTAATATAGATTAATTAGATCTTTATACCAGTATTGCAGTCTATATCAGTTTTTTCTCTATATCTTCCAGTAATGTCTTAGTAAGATGATATTTAGATGCTTCGTTTCATGATCAAATCTCTGTAGTTTTTATTGTGGGGGCAAAACATATAATGCAATGCAATACAATGACGATTGAGAGATGTACAAATAAATGATCTTCAAAAAGCCTGATCATATCTGATACTCACATTTTGTCATTATTTTTCTAAATAATGATGTCTTGACAATCAAGTAAACCTAAGTTGCTTCAGTCCAGTGTGTATTCATCTATATTACTAACAATATAAAAGTTATTTGAATGCTTACTTTATAAAATTCTGTAAAGATTTCACAGCGAAAAGAAATGTACCTCAACCTGAAGATTTTATTAATTTTTTTTAATTATATGGCATACTGCCTTTTACCTTCTAAAAAAGTATTAACTATCCATCAGACAACAGAAGACGTGTAGTAGATTGTGTACAATGGGTTTTGATCATGTTGATAATTTAGAGGCCTTAGAAATGTGTGTATCAAATGTGATGCAGTAGGCTTTAGGGTTAAATAGTGTTCTATGTTGTAACCTTATGAAACCTTCTGACAAGCTCATCTCCAGTGAAAACTTACACACACATGTAACACGACTTGCCCTGACTTGCCCTGTACAAGCTGAATCCTGAAGGTGCTGAATGAGCTTATATTCAGGGCTTATATAAATATATCTCTCAGCTCTGAGACTTTATTCATGATTGTGCCAGGTGGGTGGAACAAGCTTAATCCCTATTGAGTCTCATCAGGAATGTTATCCTGGGATCTGAAAGGCCACAAGGAAGAACAAAATGCATGGATAGATTTGTCAAGAGGGGAAAGAGAACATAATTTGGGGCAATAAATAAGAGAACAGGTGTGCCAGCCAGGTAAGAGACAACAAACTGTCAATGCAGATTTGAAGTGAAAAATATGCAATGTAAGATGAGAGCATCCTTCGGTATCACTGACATGATCAATGCCACTATAGTACACCTACCAAAAAGTTTCCAAAGTTGATCTGTAATGATAACTATTGATTCAAGTCAGTCTTCTGATCCTATCTTTCTCATCACTCATGTTTGCATGAAATCATCAAAAGCTTCATTGATGACTCCCCCTCGTTCACATTATCTAACCATTGTGTGGGCGAGTTGTTTTCGTTGGAAGTCCTTGGCAAAGTTTCATGAATGTTGTGTCAAGGGACGAAAATTACTGTTGCAAAGAAAATACATCATTGCATCAATGCTTATTTAGCATGAACCATTGTATCATAACAATAGGTTGTTAATAAAAGCTTGCAAATTAACCACTGTCAAAAAGATGGATAAATCTCAGCACAACTGAACTCAACTAAATACTCAAAAATATACTGTACAACGGTCTATTTAAATATAAGGGACTAAGGGTTTAATTAAACACACACACACACACACACACACACACACACACACACACACACACACATACACACATACACAAATAAATTGATATTTTTACGAAACAAGGGCACATTAATTATTCAAATGTAACAGCAAAATTCGATTTGCTATCAATAATAAATTGTAATAATAATTCACAATATGACTGTTTTTACTGCATTTTGACATTTTAACATTTTGACACTGCATTAATGCAGTCTGGGTGAGCATAAGAGATTTCTTTCAAAAGCATAAAAAATAATTTATTTTGATAGTCCACTTTAGACATTCTACTAACTATAAATAACTTAGCTGCTACATGTCAACAAACTCTCATTAATTTGCAACTACATGTCAACTAACTCTCATTATTAGTAGATTGTTATGTTAGGTTATGGTTATGGTTAGAAGAATAAGTTGATATGAACTTGCAAAGTTACTTATAGTCAGTAGCATGTCTGTTGGGGACCGTGTTGCAGACAGTCTACTAAGTTGACATGTGGTTGCAAAGTTACTAATATTTAGTAGAATGTGTAAAGTGGACTATTGAAATAAAGTGTTGCCAAATCTCTTACCGACTCGAAACAGACAAACAGTAGGCTAGCTCTTGCATTTAAACATATAGTTATACAAAATGTTTAAATGCAAGAATATTTGTTATTTTCATACTAGCTGTGGATTATGTCTTCTGAATTCAGTGTCTCGGGACCATAACTGCATGCACAGGGAGAATAAAATAATCTCATAACCAAGATTAGCCCATACCAATATAACCTGAAAGACATAAGCCCCCCTGTGGATAAAGTACAAATATAAACACACTATTGCTAGTGTTGATTACCTATGAAAAAAAAAAAAGATATTGGTTATATGATATGTATATATGATACTTAGATCAACTGTGTTATGAATACATTTTGTCAGAGTATTTATATCTCAATTTTCAATGTTTACTTCTGTCTTGATAGAAAGAGAAAGACCGTGCAATCATCCTGACCTCTTTACAAAATAAAAACAATTCAGTTTGAAGTTGCTTCTATTTTAAATTAGTTGTTATGCTTCAGAAGTTATCATTCCATACTTTGCCTAATATACCATTGTACCATTTAATGTGCTTTATTTGCTGAATATTGAGGTGAAGAACATTAACAATTAATAAGCGTTCTCAACATTTAGTTTAATAAAATCTCTCTGACAAAAACTGTATCATACTTTTGATATAATAACCTACAAGTATGAAGTCTGAACTGCATCCATTTATTTTGTGTTTCAGTGGAATCATGAATGGTTGAAAGCAGGACTTGACATTAACTTTTTTTGCTCACCAGCCACTGTGGCTTGTGGTTTTCCAAAGTTACTAGCCACTTAGCATTTTCACTGGCCCCATTTTTGATATCAATACCATAGGGAAAATTGTCCATATAGATATTTTTTTAATTATCTCATAATTTGGCAGCAGGTAAATTAGGCTTCTGCCTCTTTAAGACGATTCACTTGTCTTAAAGGGATAGTTCACTTTGAAATTAATTTTTGGTATGTTTTAGCTTACCTCAAGGGCATCCAAGATGTAGGTGTCTTTTTTCCCGCAGTAGTTTCAATTTTTATATTTTTAGGTCAAACCGTTCTTGTCTGTCAGTCATATAATGCAGGTCTATGGTCATCACCTCAAAGAGCATGCACAGAGTCCAAATTAAAACAATTCCCCGTCGTCCAAATTAAACAATTCCCCATCGTAAGTACACATTGATGGCCTAAGACACGAAACGAGCGGTTTGTGTGAGAAAACGAACAGTATTTATATCGTTTTTACCTCTTATACACAGCCATGTCCAAGTGATCTGATCTGACGTGTGTGCAGACTGGTGCATAGATATATACACACTAGATGTCGCCTTGTCTAATTGTCGCCTTGTCAAAATTGAAACTACTGCGGAAAAAAGACACCTACATCTTGGATGCCCTTGAGGTAAGCTAAAACATACCAAACATTTATTTCAAAGTGAACTATCCCTTTAAAACGACTGACTGTTTTTACGTGAATACTCGCCAAGAGAGGCATTTTGACATTATTTTGTGTGTATTTGGCTGTTTAAGTACCAATAAGTACCAAAAAAAAAAAAAAACTAAATTTAGTACTGAGAGGGTAGCCTATGGCATTCGCCAGGGACTAATCCCACATTCCAACTAAAGGTTTGACAGTCATCTCCAGTAAAAATAGAAAGCCGAAAGAAATATTGTAAATTATTAACTGTCTGCTTCATCCTTTCTGTGGTCCCTGGATCTTGCTTCCAGCTGCTGGCGTTTCCACGGCAACCTCATTCCTACGGCTGCATCTGTATCCAGCAGACAAGAATATACACTTACATAAACGGCTTATTTAACAAGAATGATCTTCACACTGAAGGTTCATTCAAGAACAGTGCCTAATGCATGCTTGCTGGTGCATTTCTTCAATGCATATATCGCTTTAAGGGCTATACGGCTCTTCCAGCACATTAGCATTCATGTCTGACTCTGCAACCTCTCCTGCTTCACTCTCAAGAACATTGATTGAATATTGGGGCATTTATGCACATCCGTGCACATTAGTAATAAGGTGTTAAACGTTTACTGACACTATATTGTATCTAATCATTTAACTCTAGGCGTCCGGTTTCATAGAGACAGATATTGTTCGAGATATATCTTTTCTCATCCTACGCTCGATCTGGATCAGACCCTTTGCTAATATAGCCGTTGCCATAGAGACGGAGCGGAATGCGCCCGCAGAATTCCTATGGCCGACACGCGGCCGGTTCTGCAGCCTTCCGTCACAATGACACTTCTATCAGACTGCACCAAAATCCAGCCAATCAAATGTTCGAACTCCCGAACCACGTGCTTTATTCACAAATTCTGGGGGTTCTCTCGTTTCAAACCAGCTGCTTCTTACTCTCTCCATGACTCATGCACCCCTGAGGCCATTTTCACAATGAAGACGTTTCTCTTGAGGACTACCTGTACAGGAGAAAGTGAGCAATGTCAGTGCACCATGTCCAGCCGCCACACACACACACACACACACACACACACACACACACACACACACATACACACAGACACAAAACATAATAATTATATATAAATATATATATATTTACACACACACACACACACACACACACATACATAATAACACACACGCACACACACATTTTCTGTTTTGAGTGGACTTTCCATTGACATAATGCTTATACTACACAAACTGTATATTATATCTCCTTAAACTAACACTATACCCATAAACCTACCATCACAGAAAACTTTTTAGATTTTCAAAAAACATAACTTATGATTTATAAGCTGTTTTCCTCATGGGGACCAAAACACACACACACGCGCGCGCGTATGAATTAATTTTAAACTTATCATTTTATTACTGAGGTAATCAAATCATAGGCTATATGACGTCTGGGTGTCTGATGTTTTCAGGTGACAGCCAATTGAACGACCAAGTAGAATGGTAGAATATTGATTTTTAATTTACTGTAACTTCTGAAACGTGATCTGTGAGAGTCGTTTGTAAGATAAACGACCAAGTTCAAGGTGCCCCATATTTAATAGATATGGAAGTAGTTTACATATATAACACATATAACCAATAGGCCTATTAACGAAACTAATGCGGAAACTGAAGGCGAGTTTCAGCACCACGGCTAGCGACCCCTCTTAAATAAAAAAGAGCCCGATACATATTTATACACAGAACTTAGTCACGAACAGTTGATTAAATGTAAGTGTTTGCTGTCCAGGCTCAAAATAAAACAATTTAGCAGCTATATATACTGAAAAGCCTCTGGTGAATTCAGGGACTGTATGGATTTATGTTGTTACAGCACGCGCTCCTTATCCGACTGATTATCTTGCTCAAGCATATGCAGTCATTTGCCTGCACAGGAATGACGTAAACCCTACACTGTTGCTCGTTCTCGTGCATGATTGAAATTCAACTTTTACCAATGGTCGAGTTTTGTTAAAATGTAAAAAAAAAAGGAAATCAGTTTTAATTAAATCAAATTAATTGATTTAAGAGAATTGATTCAAAGAGAAATCATCCTTATCTGCGTGCGATATTACGCCGGCGCCTGTCAATGTAAAACCTTGATCATTTATGCTCACATTAAAAACGCCTCAAAAAGGACACTTCAATCACGAACCAATGCATCAACTGTCCCCTTTTCATCATCAAAACAATAAAGAAGCGGCAGAGAGTCTGGGGGTATTTGTATTCATATATTTTCAAATATACAATATAAAACATTACGTTTTATACTATGACAATTGGCACATTGACTGTAGAGAATCGTTTTGTTGTAAAACAGTACATTCAACGTTCAGATAGACAGCATCAGGCGCCACAGGAGACAGGAGGAGAGTGTCTGTTGCAGGCCAGCACCCCGGACAGCTCAGCGTCGGTGACAACATCGTTTCTGAAACTAATAGAAAAATAAGACCCCAGCGTTGACGCACAAGCTAATAATTTACATCTCTCGTTTTTAGCTCGGCACCAACAGCTCGTTATTATTATCTTTTTTCTCCAAAAACCACAATGATGATACGAGTAGAATTCTTTAAGCATGCATTAAGTAAACTATGAAGAAACCCCAGATTGCGCTCGTGACATTCACTGGGTCATGAAGGTTGTAGCCTATTTTACACATGTGATAACGTAAACCCCCTCTCATGGAGGTGAGGCGAAATCCCCCTGTCCGTTTCCACAAACCAGCAATAGAGTGAAACACTCTTTGCACCTTCAGCAGTCGGGCCTTACATTCATTTCACCCTTGAAGGAAGGGTGTGGAGAGGTATCAGAGAGCTTCTCTCTCCTTTTAACACAAGCCAAATTTAGCGGTCCAGATTATTATTCCATCTCCCGTTCGTTTCGCTCGAGCCACCCTCGTTCTTGAGGTCTTGGAAGACCTCGGTGAAGAAATGCGGGTCGGAGTTGATCTGCAGCATTTTGGCACTCATTTTATCAATGATCCGCAGGGAGCGCTCCCAGAACACCTCCTTGTTGGTCTCCACCAGGAAGGGCTTGAGCGGGTACGAGATCTCGTTGCCCATGTAAGAATAAGCCAGGTACAGGCAGGTGAGAAAGGTGGCCTGTAGCTCATACTCGCTGGAAATATCCTCGGTCACCGCCTCCCGGCAGAGCAGGTAAACGAACACCAAGTTGGCAGGAGTGATGAAACCCTGGTCTTGCCAACCTTGGATGAGCAGTGATCGGTCGACGTTTCGGAACCACAGGATGATCTCGTTTTGGCTCAGCTCTTTGAGTTTGTAGCACCTCCTGCACATGAACTCGCTCAGGCAGCGAAGGAGCTCTCCTGTGGAGGCTTGCACGATGACTCGTCTAGGGGAGATGATGGAGCGACTGCTCGGTTGCCGTTGGACCGAAAGGAGCTGCTTTCCGTTCTGGGATGCATTCTGGGTTTGATTGGATCGAAGGCTTTTATCCGGTACAGTAGGGACTGGCACTGCAAGTGGCCCAGATTTCGTCTTGCGCTCGGAGCCTGATTGAGATTTCTTAAGATTTTCGGTGTTTAGCTGGTCTACGGGGTTACTGATTTGAGAAACGGGTGGGTTCGGGTTCACTTTCTTGGCACTCTTCTTCTTGGCCGAGGCAGCGACTAACCGCTTCCACGTCAGAGCCGATATTAGCACCGAATGGCGCTTGAGGCTCTTCTCCGTCTTACCGCTAGCTCCATCCGTCTTCTCATCCAGAATCCCTCCTTTTCTGGATGTGGGAGAAATAGAGAGCACCGTGCCCATCTTTTCAACCGTCGACCAACACCCACCGGCCCTTCGGAATGCGCTGTCTCGCCTTTCGTCCCGTTGAGTGCCTCGGGGAGGTGCGAATTCAGAGTCACAGGTTCACGTCCATTTACGTTTCGCGTGACCACTGGGTATACAGTGGGGAAAACAGCTGTTGAGTTGATCAGGTTACGATACCTATGTAATAATCGATGCAAGCTTCAGTCACACGCGCGCGCTCCGCCACTCCTTCTGCATCCCACTGCGCGCGCAGCCTCAGACAGCGGGAGCAATGGGCAGGACTTGTAATGTGTAGCCGGGCAAAAAAACTAAAGGTACAGACCTGTAAACCGGGATAAGCCTCCCCATCTGCCAATCCTAATGCGAAGTGAAACGACTGATGTCTGTTTTCACCAACCAGAGAAGCTTGAAATACATCTGCTCACATCTTATATGAGTCTGTATGTGGGTTAGACAGTCTCTTTCAGATTTCTATTTTTATACTGGGGTACAGAGAGTATTCCTGGATTTTTGCCAGCAATAGAAAAAAAAGTGTACCTCATAATTACATGCATGTGTTCAACCTGTCAGCTAGCAAGGTACATCTCTCTGACAGATACAATCAATTCCCAAAATTATCTCACAGCTGGTAGAACGGTCAAGCAAAGAGAAAGCTAGAAACAAGAAAATGGGGGGAAACAGACGGTAGCATGTTTTTCTTAATTGTGTATTTATAATTGTATTGGAGACTGTCACTTCAAACAAACAATTTCAATGATTTAGATCATTCATACTTTTTAAATAGGTATAGATACCATAACACAAATAAATGGTCATTTAAACCCCTAGTGGTACAGGTGCATTACAGTAGCCTCAGACATTTGAGCAGCACTGATTCTTATGCTCCACGCTATACTTATGCTCCACCTTGTGGACATTCATTTGTAGACAAACATAAAACAGAGTCTATAACATTAGCGTTGTGTATTATGTTTAGAGTTGCGCTGTAAAATATGGTAAACCTGCAAATATTACCATATAAAGCTACCTGATTGTATAAGCATTTAATTTATTATGTGATGACGTCAGAATGCGACACCCGCACACACATTGTACGTGTGTGAGTCACCTGTGTGAGACCGGAGAATATGAGGCGTAAATAAAGTTGGAAAAGTGTTCTTACATCTACGTCAACTGGCATCCTTATAGAGGGCTCTACAAACATGTCTATGTCAGAGCGATTATAACAAGGAACAATATTTCATTGATCATAACCTTAAATTTAGTTTTGTTGGTGTAACCTAATATATTTAGGTTGATTCACTAATGTTAAATAACATTTTGATTGGAATAAAATGAATTAATTTAGATGGTTTTTTTTAGGTTACCTTTCAGTGTCTTGCTACAAACAAATGCAGGTATTTAAAAGCATGGACAGGAAAAATTGCTGGAAAATGTAAAATTATAAACGATTCATAATTAGACCAACAAATGTTCTAAATCATTTGGGTACTGACTGTATCTTTAGGTTTGCCAGACAGCAAATCAGTCAGGGATTCAGCACCTTGGACAGTGCTGAAATTGGTTCGTTTTCAAATACCAAGAAAATGACCAAAAGCCAAGGATATCTGATGTGGCCAAAGTTTATCAGAGGATGTTTTTGTCCCAAGTTTCAAGCTCAGTCTATTCCCAGGTATTGTTCTGAAAACACTGGAGAAAATCAATTATTTCTGTATACACTTATTTCTCTTAATAAAGGACCAGCAGGTGGCAGCATGACATGTGCTTGATTTCAAAAGCAGACACACAATCCCAGACTCCCACCTGACTTTTAGATAATGCTCAGTCTTGTTTGCAATAACCAGTGGACTTGTTTTCACATGTCACTGCTTCCTTCTGCACAGAGGATGCTCCTCTGCATATAGGAGAGAAAACAAATGTGCCCTTCTAGCTCAAAGAGGAGTATCGCAGATGCAATTCTGCTTTTTATCTCCTCGAGTGGACTTCACAAGCAGAGGCTGACGTCCTGTCTCACGGAACATCTCTGGCACTGAACCTCACAGCACCAGTGAAACCGACACAGACAGTTTTCCTCGTGTTCCAGTGTGTAATCTGCAAATCCTTTACCACAGCACAGGCTGTCACAGCCTCCCGGGCCTGTCTCTGTACTGTTACACACACGGCCCTGTGTGCCTTCTGTACCGGTCCTTTGATTGGCCTGACAGAAATCAGGTGACTCAGCTGAATAGATGAGGACGTTTGCATCTAGGGGAGGGTTATCTGGATCGATGGGGACAAGTGATTTCCCGTCATTCCCACCCATCACGCGAACGGCCGCATGGAAGCTCTGCATGAGATAGTCGCCGACCTGACGGAAGAGAGGCATCTTCCTCCAGCAGCTGCGAAGAGTGCAGGAACCAGAAAGGCCGTGACATTTACACTCTGTTCGCATCTGTATCTGTATGGCCTGTGCACACACATGACAAGACAGAAAAGTGATAAAGTGATTTCTTTCTTCATACGTGCATCTGTCCTGCATTTCATGCAGTCTCGTAAGTTAAAGTCACTGCAAAATCAAAACTGACAATTATTTGTTTTGTATGGAATATTGCAGTATTTATAATAAATGATTTATCCGTGGACATCTTTTTTATTCATGTTACCTTGTAATCTTTAATCAAAATAACTTCCCCTCCCTCTTCTCGTCTCTTCTCGTCTCTTCTCTTCTCTGATGACGTGTTTACTGTCGTGAGGGCGGGGCAACCTGTCACTCACATGACATCACAGCAATAGCATATCACAACCGTCCAATCAACTCACGATGGACAAAATCAAGTCCCGCCCTACATTTATTTCTTGTTCAAGCAGCCGATATACATCACAATAGATCAGAAAAGACTATGGCAACTTCTGTTTCATGCCAGAGTATGATTAGACATGTTTAGTTAATGGTCAAGTCAAGACACTTTTATTTGTATAGCGCTTTATACAAAACAGATTGTTTCAAATACAATACAGCTTTACAGTAATAAAAAGAAAAAAATAACATGTTGCAAAATTCCTCAATTTTTTAAACAAATTCAGTTTCAACTGTAAAGCAGCTCAAAAAAGACAATAGTGTCATTATTCAGCTGAATTTAGTTTAATCCTGATTTAATTTAGTTCAAGAAAAAGTGAAACATGTATTTTTATATTGGTCTAATCGAAAATCGTGGTTTCTGCTTTAAACCTGGTTTGTTCAGTTTATCTAAACGCAAATAACACTCCCCATAGAAAAATATTACAGTAAAAGAAATCATTTTAATTTTAATGTTTAAAAAGTACTTTTGCTTGACAGTGTTGATGTGCAGAACACATTACCAGCTGCAGAAATGGTTGTGGGTTTTATTATTTTGTTGTACAAAACATATGATGTTTTATATGATGCATATCTTAAAAAGTGACAGGTCGTCCCGTTCTCGCGCCTGTAAACATCATCAGAGAAGAAATGTTTACTTTGATTAAAGTATATACGTAAATAAAATAAAATAATGATGTGCAAGGATAAATCATTTATGATAAATATTGCAATATTGCATCAAAAAGAATTTTCAATTTTGAATTCATGGTGACATTAAATAACAACTTTCTCTCTTCTGACTGCTGTAGTCCACATATCTACCTGTAACTCTTTTAGAAAGTAATACACCCAATAGTGTATTTTTTTTTCTTTTTCTATTAAAGCAAGGGAATACAAAAATTATATTTTCTATGATCTCCTATGTACCATGCCATCCGTATTCCAAACCCAGAAATGTAAACGTACCAGTCTTCCTGCCTCATTGTTGTGCAGGTCAATAAGGGTTCTGATGTCACTCTGGCCTTTTCTCTGCCTGGTGTCCATGAACTGACGAGACTTCTCGTTGCCAAAGTCCACATCATCTCCACAGCCCCCCCATTCCCAGCGCCCATTTTGGACAGGTGAAGCCTGGATAAGTACCTCCTCTGCCTGGAGGTCATGGTGAGTTTGAGAGGAACTCTGAAGGGTCACACAGCCGCACTGTGGCAGCGCCCCCTGGCTGCAGGCTTGTGTTACTGCGTGCATCACCCCAGCAGCTGTGATGGCATACAAAAATGCAGTTTCCCGGATATCTAGAGAACAGTTCATAGAACCTTAACTCAATGAGGAAAAATCTACAGTTTGTCCAAATACAAAACCTTACATCTGAAAAAGTGCATTGTGCCGTGTGGATCATGCTATGCGTTTAATTATGATCTCTATCTAAACTCTTGTTTCAGAGTAACAGCCCATCCCACTTCTAAGATCATTTCTAAGGAATTGCCACATTAACAATAACTCATTTAGCAGATTCACATTCCTCACACATCTCCGTTGTCTAGACCTGCCTCAATACACCACGAACTGCCAAAAGAGTTTTTCCTTTTCAACCTTTTCTCCTCAGTGTAAAGGATTCCTCCAAGACACACTCCCTCTTGGTATCAAATTTACATGTAAACAAGTCAAACAAAATTGCTGAGCTTTGGCAATCGGCATGTCATGTTTGGATTAAAAAAGATTAATCCTCATCTCAGTCTCATTTAGACATATGCACTACAAGGTCCAAGCTACTAATAAAAGCATTAGCTCTGATGCTTTTTTCTTCAATTATGTTATGTGTCAAGTAGGCCTAACCAATTTCATGTTCAAATTGACATACAATCATGCCCTCTATTGGCCATGTGGCTAACTACATGTGTTAATGAAGCATTCCTTTACTCTTAGAGCTGTCATTGCCAGAAAATTCCTTTCAAATGTACAAACATGCCAAAAAGAACTCAGCAATGACTAAGCAATCAACTAACTCTGCACAAGCATCGTTTGACATGTCAAAAAGTCCCAGCCAAAAAACAACTGTCTTTCTGGGAAAAAATTATTTGATTACTGGGAAATTAGTGTGCTTTTTCCTCAAAACTACATTTTCAATCCAATGGGGAATCGAAATGATGTTCTGGGTAATTATGACCCATATGAATTAAACATAGGAAAGAAAAAAAAAAGGAATTCCTATTAAGCAAAAGATAAATACAAATGAAGCCAATTGGAGCACTAGATCTGCAACATGTTTTGTCGAACAAGGTCATTGCTAATCAGTTAAGAGGGCTGACTCCATTTTATCTTCCTTTTTGTGTTCCAAATGTATACATATATATAATGAGAAGCTTTTATTTTATTTTATTCCTCACCATGCATGGTGAACCAACTCTAAGGAAAGATTAAATGTGATTCCTCCTTAAAAACATTTAAATAGAATGTCATGAAATAGTTACGTGTCACCTATCAACAACCTTCCAGCATAAACGCTCTTGTTATTAAAGTGGTTATGTTCACAAACCATTATAATTTGAACAGGCAAGCACATGTGTGATTTGACGTGGCAGCCAGTTTGAATATTAAATAGCCTGCCTTATCCATACCTAATGCAGCAAAACGTACGTTTTCTTCTAATTCTGAATGGATAATCGGATAGTGTGCATAAAAGCGCTCCCTTAATCACTAAGCTGTCACTCATCTTAATTAATTACTAATTTTAACGCCTCTGATTGGCCATTGCATAACCTCAGCAGAGTCGTGTGTGATTGGTTATAGTGCGCAACGTTGAGTAGACCTATTTAAGGCCGCAATCAACATTTTTCATTTCATTTTAATTTTCACTTTATTTCTATATTAGTTTAAATGTGCTGGAGCATTTTGGCCAAAGCCCCTGTTAATTTTTGACCCGTGACCAGGGGAAGTCAAGACACATTTATTTATATAGCGCTTTACAGATTGTTTCAAAGCAGCTTTACAGAGATAACAGGAAAATAATGCAAAAAAGTTTGTTTCCAGAAGAAAATAGCGTCATAGTCCAGCTTAAGTAAGTTCAGTGATGTTCAGTGTTCAGTGACAAGGCCATGGAAGGCCATAACCCCATGCCTTACACACGCTCCACCTATGTTCCTCACCTTGTTGCAGGATCTTGGCCAGGTTTCTGCTCTGGCTGGTGCAGTTCCAGCGACGGTTGTGGAACTGATGTTGGCATTCTCGTATGCCCAACTGGGCACCTTTTGCCACTTCTTGAATGATCTCAGGCTGAGACTGGCACAGGTCGGCATGTCTGCTTCCCAAAGTTCTAGTCTTACGGCAGATACTGTTGGGATCCATGACTAAAGGGTTGCCATCCACCCTATGGTGCAAAAGAAATG
Organism: Leuciscus leuciscus; assembly: GCF_965113295.1. NCBI lineage: Eukaryota > Metazoa > Chordata > Actinopteri > Cypriniformes > Leuciscidae > Leuciscus > Leuciscus leuciscus. The sequence continues at coordinate 30,362,763 of NC_138738.1, forward strand.
GGAATAGCTAGAGCACATGTATATATATATATCAATTTCCAAACAGACACACTCACACCCATCCAGACAAAATACATATTTCCAATTTCTCCTGATAGTATTTGAGTGTCTTCCCCCCCAACTAAGAAATTAAGAGAAATTCTTGAATGTTTTGTTTTATTTTTCAGGTTTTTTTTATAAAAAAAAAAAAAAACTGTAATGTGATTCTTATTCACTCAATAGCATTATTTCTCTTTCACTTTTCACACGTTTCTCTCCTCCCTCCTTTCATCTTTTCTGTCATGACCCACACAAAATTATATGCCATTAACAAACCAGTTTTTTCACATCGTTCATTGCCTCTTGTTATTTAAAAAGGCCTGTTGAACCTGAATGCAAAGTCATAGATTCTTACGTTTACAGGTGTAAATAACTTGATCAAATTGATTCTAAACGAACAAAACAAGAAGCTGCTTGTTGCATTCGTCTTATTAGAATATTAGCAGGCAGGAAAGCCACAGCTTACCTTAGTTGCAGAGGTATGGGAGTCGTATTGAGGATAAAAATGAACAAGAGGACGTGTTTTTGCATTGAGAGCATCATCCAGGGATTTAGATCCACAAACGGGTCAAATCTACCTGAAACTGTCCCAACGATGTGTCCTTGGTTTGTCGGCGAATCTTTGAACTGGCATCATATCCAGCAATGATCGAGAAGAGCATGAAAGCGTTTTAAATGCACCGCTGAGACACGATTAAAACTAAGTTTAGACCCTGTGATGCGCAAAAGTAGGGGCACGAGGACAAATAAACCCTCGCTGCTTTTAACTCAATAAAAACAATATTCCTCTTTAGTGGGACAAAACAACTGGCATCACATAAGCAAGTTTTCAGTGAGCGTCCACCGACTAGCGCGCGACTCACTTCTGAACAGCGCGTCTATCGTATCTTATTAACATCTATTGGCACGCGCGCATTCCACCTCCGTTGACGTAGCGTCAGAAAAATCCCTGTCAAGTCAAAAAGTTCAAGAGTTTGTAAACAAACGGCGCAGAAACCCTACATGACACTCACTGAGTTGATGTAAACTCGCACAGCCCTTATTTGTTTTGGAAACAGAAATGATTCCCATGGATTTATGTCAAGCACAAAACTCGTCTCATTATGTTTTCGTTTTGTTTCTCGTTTTCATCAGGCCTTAAATTTAAATTAGTGTTATGATGTCCAGCTGTCGTTTTTGATATGTTTTTCATAAAGTGTTCTCTTGCCTGTGTTGACCTTGGCAGTCTTCTTGGCCCTACAGCTATATCAGTATCCTGTGTTATCAGCCAGAATTTGTCTGTTAGATCATTTTCAGGCCAAACAGAATGGATTTTAAATGTCCATGCCAATAATCTTCCCATCAAATTTCAAAATTCGTTGCTTTATCGTCTTCTTGTTTGAAATAATTTTATAAGAGTTCATTTTATAAGAGTTCTAATCTTTCTCTCAGAGCAATATTGGGATGGACTGAGAAGTATTTTATGGCCATTGATATTGTCTTGCATCTTTTTTGTGCTAGATGAAAATGACAGCATAGTGAGTTCATAAATTGGCAGACTGTGAAAGATACATCACACAAACACACACAACACACACACACACACACACACACACACACACACATGGGTTTTCATGTTTATGGAGACTTTCCATAGACATAATGATTTTTATACTGAACAAACTGTACTGTATATTCCATCCCCTACCGCTTAACCTACTCATAAAAATATTCTGCTAAATATGTATTTAATTATCAAATATTATACAATATTTCAGGAAAAAACAGAAAAGAAAAACATAAAAATGTTATAACCAACTTTATTGTACATTTCTTGTTTATGATGCATTTACATAAAATGTAACATACCTTTATTCCATTTAATTATAACAATTCTATACTATTTGGACAGCTCGCTCTTGGTAAATATCAGGAAGGAAACCCATAATAAAAGGCTCTATGTCAATATGGCTTTTCCTGCATATAACACTGGGTGCGTTGAAGAGACAGAAGCCTCTGCGATCATGTGATCTGGGCTTTCCGAGGGAGGCGGTGGCATAGCGACATTATTTAGTAAACTCTGCCATACATTCCTTGCGTTTATCCCAGAGACAGTAAACAGCCTCAGTGTTCAGATGAAAACTGTGATCTGTGAATGAACAATGCCTGGCTCAGGGCCCCATACACTATGATGGCTTACTGTGAATACCACAACTGTGGGCCTGGACAATCTGAAAGGCCTTTGACCTTCAAATCAACCCGTATGGCTTTATTCATTGTACTTTTTTTGGATGAACAAGTGGACATTTGGGGGAAACTGGATAAAAGTTTCATAAATTATCTTGCAGTTATATAGTTTTCAGTTGGTCCACTAAACCTCAAGGTGGAATCTATAGATCTCGCATTTATTTCAACATTTCAATGTTCCATTTGATCATTTTACAACATTTTTAAAATGGAATATATTTTTATTAGTTGAATTTCAGCACGTGTCTGTGTTCATATTACGGTTTACAACTATGTTGCAAAACATGAGCACATCTTCTCCTGGGAGTCATTTCTGGGGCCATTTGAAGGCACTCAATTTAACGAATTACTGCCACCTAGTGGAAGAAAAAAATACTATATATACTTCAAAAGATACTTTTAGTTCTCTTTTACTTGTCCATTTTTTTATTAATATTGTCTGATGATGTTAGTTTCACCTAAACATCTACAGTAGATCAAATGTATCCCAGAGTTTCCATCTTGAGTTTGCAGGATTTGTAAGAGCTTTATAGTTTATCATATTTAAGGCAAAGCAGGTAAGTACGCACACAGAATCACATCAAATGTAATATTTCCAAAAGTGTAAAGGCACTTTGGGAAACAAGTATTATACTCCCAAAGTAACCCTAGTGAAAAAAGTATACTTTATTGTATTTGAAATATATTCCCTTTTTCAATAGTAGGCTACATTGCAAATACAAAAGTTATACTATCCTTAAATATAATAAAAGTATATTAGCATCATGCTTTTACCTATTTTCACAATACAACTTTTAACACACTTTAAAATAATTGTACTTTAATATATTTTCAAAAAATATATTTTAGAAAAATATACTTGAAGTGAAAATTCTGTTTAATATTTTAAAGTGTATTTATTTGCACTTTATTAAAAATATATTTTAGGTATATTTTAACTGTGTGCTGGAAATGATCATTGTAACAATGCATTTAAAGTATACTTTCAAAATACATTATAGTATACAATAGTATTTTGTAAAAACTATAGCTAAGTATTATTTGTCTATTAATGTGCACGCATTTGTTATTGAAGACAAAGTGTGCAATTTGTAGAGTACACTTATGGTCGGTATATAATGCAGTTAAGTGTATATAAATACACTTAGGGTATATTGCTTGTATGTTTCGAAGACACTTGTAATGAATTTGTAATGTACTTGTCACACAAATAAAGTTCACTTTAATATCACTAATCAACCATGTGATTAGTCCCTACACAGGCATATACTTAAAGTATAAGTATACTTGAAGTTGTTCCAATTTAGTACACAAAAGTACACTAAATACACTTAAAGTTATGCTTTACTACAATTTAATTACAACTAAAATAGAACAAAATTAGTTGTTTCAAAATAGCACTCTTCAAGTTAACTAATCATTAACTTGAAGTATACTAAATTAGACTGGCTGCAAGTATACTTAGCATATTTTTTTTCACCAGGGAATGATTACCCCTGGGAGAACACATCATGCTCTGCTTCATCTACAGAAAGTAAAACCGTATCAAACCAAACCAATTGTGTTTTAACAACCACATACAGAGAGAAAAAGTTTTTTTCTGCAACAAGCGTGGGACAGAAAGACATCAGCACAGTTCTGGAGAGCCCACTGTGTTCTTCAGTTGTAGCTGCAGGCATGCAGTATAAAGAACAGATGTGATGCTCGAGGGGAGGCGAGAATGACAGAGGATGAAAGATCTGAGCTGTGTTTTTGTGTATATTGCCATGTCTGTGCACATTTTAAGTCTGAGAGTACAGTATTTGCCTATATGTATCTGATTTATGGGAACAATTGGTGTGTGTGCAAGGCATAGATTGATTATGATTGTGTGTTTGTGTGTGTGTGTTTGTGGGTGGGTGGGTGGATGCGTGTGTGTGTGTGTGTGTGTGTATACATACATTTTGTATTTTGTATTTTGTATTTGTAAGGAGCAGCTATCAATCACATTAATTCCTAATACAAGGTATCTTCTTTGGACACACACACACACACACACACACACACACACACACACACACACACACACACAATATATATATATATATATATATATATATATATATATATATATATATATATATATATATATATATATATACAATTTTGTTGCAAAAAAATTGCAATTTCAAGGCAGAAAAATAAAGAATCTCACAATAAAATCTCGAAATATATATTTCACTAATTGGTTCAAATATGATTCACATGATCAGGTTAATGTATGTTAGATGAACAGGAACATCACTGTTTAATTTGAGTTTAAACTGTTTAACTGTTAAAATGTCTATTTACTCAAAACTTTCCCCTTAATGTAAAAAGAATCTGGACCCACAAACATCACACAAAAATACTGTAGCCTATAAGCCAACATTTGACAATTCACTAACATGCATTGTGTATTATTATTTGTAGTAGTAGTTTTTTGTATATGTTTTCTGTATTTGTCATTTGCTCAATGCTGTTTAACTTGTTTTATCTTTTAGAATAATTTTTCTTCTTTTTAAAATTAAAATGTTTAAAATAAAACTTAAGAAGCATTTATTTATTTGATGAATTATCTGTTGGTGAGTGCCCCTTCTTTCTTTATGCGCCCACATGTAGAATTACAATTATAGTCTGAAACAGAATGATCGCCCTCTAGTGAAACAAAGAGAGAGCATAAACTTTCCAGGTCAAACGCGGTTTCCTCGCATTATCCCAGGGCAAACGACCAAATTCGCTTTTACTCCTAAATTATAGCTGCAGTAGTTAATGATAGGTTTGCTGCGGTCTCCTCCCCCGTCCATGCCTCTGTCGAATGGCAGTCATCAGCGCTTCAGTATTTGCATTGACTGACGTCTGGTTACTAAAGGGGCGGAGTCCGGAGCGATGACACGTCAGAAGGCAACAGTCACGTCTCTCTTTATAGGTGTGAAGAGAGAGCGACGCAGTTCCTCAGCCTCGTTCTCCTAAAAGCATCTCCTCGTTGTGCTGAGGAGCGGACAGTCCACTATTTACTGCCGACGACAGAAAGCATGAGAATTTCAATGTTAGTTTCTCTCATCAGGCCGACCGGGCCGATTATTGTGGGCATCTCTCTGGGATTCACTCTGAGCCTTCTGAGCGTCACCTGGGTGGATGAGTCCTGCGACTCTGACTGGATGGGACCCGCCGAAGAGATGCTCATAGGGCAGCCTGGGAGCTCGAAAGGGGCCCGTAAACCTAGTTCGATATCCACTGGCACAACTGACAACGGAAATGTCGAAGAGGATTTTGAGCCCAGAATAGTGCCTTATAACAAGCCTGCTCAGGAAGGTCCTCCCAAAAAGGTTTTCAGGTAGGTGTAGCTCCACCAGTGATGCTATACAGTGCCCAGCCTGAATGGAGCCTGTTCGGTCTATTTAGAGCATGCATGCATGAAAGGTAGTAATTAAAAAATTAAAAAAGGAAACAAGAACTTATGATTAAGACAGAAACACTTTTAAAATAAAACAGCATCCAGAGCACTTTTTTTTTTTCTCTTTGTAGCTGTAGAGCTTTTCTGCAAGAAGTTTGCTGCTAAACTAAAGATGCCTGTGCACATTTGTGAATGGGGAACTGGACTAGAACTCTGTTTATTTATAGAGTAAAGGCTCCTGATCTTGCCCCTTGGCCTCTGGAAGCGGATGCGGCCTAATTATGTCATCAGGTCACATAAAGTGTGCTGTCAGTCAAGGATCAGCAGTTCAGTAATCTGAACTACTATGACAGCTTCAACAACTCAACAGTGTTCTTAAAGACACATAAACATAACATTCATGATGTCAACACATTGTAGAATTAAAAAAAAAAAATGTATAAGTTTATTATAGTTTGTGCTAAAATGACAAATATTGTTTGGCCACTGTTAAAAATATTTTTTGGTAAATAGTGTAAGAAGCTTCAATAATATTTATTTATTTTATTTTATTTAAAGTGGTTGCTAATAAAGTTACCACAGTCTTATTTTAGTAACTTCGAGAGTAACATTTTAAGGGATTGTCAAAAGTGATGTGTGAAGCCCAAGTATGGTAACCCTATACACGGAATTTGTCCTCTGCATTTAATCCATCCAAGTTAGTGCACACACATTCGGAGTAGTGAACACACACACTGCAAACAGAGGACACACACCCGGAGCAGTGGGCAGCTATTTTGCTGTGGCACCCAGGGAGCAATTGGGGGTTAAGATGCCTTTGCTGAATTGCACATTTGTCATTTCATGCCATCGAACCCGCAACCTTCGGGTTACCAGTCTGAGTCTCTAACCATTAGGCCACAACTTCCCCCCTTTTCCAGGTAATATTTAGTATTATACACAGTATAAAGTGTTTGAGCATGAAAATGTCAGATAGGATGGTATCTGCATCCAACCATCCTTTTTCCAAACTGCTTGTCCTATGTAGGATCGTGGAAATGCTGGAGTCTTTCCCAGCATCTCGGACCATAGGCAAGGAAACACCCTGGATGGATGGCCTGTCCATCACAGGGACATGGTATCTGCTGTTTGAGAAGTCAGAAAAAATACATTTTGTGTGGAAAACATCTTTATTTCTCATATGTCTCATAACTGAACGTGACATGCTTGTTCAAATGTGTGGAAAGAAGGAGGTTTGAGAGCATAGAGAATTTTCTTTTAATAACTTTGGCCTAAATTTTCCTCACAAAAAGCTATGCATCATATAGTTTCAGAATTTGGATTGTCTTTTTTTTTTTTTTGCTTTTAACTGTCCTTATATACGCAAAGAGTTGCATGAATATCATTCACAAAATTATTTTGTGTTTCATGGGAAAAAATGACAGCAGACAAGTTTAGATTGTCACCGGGGAGAGTAAATAATGACCCAACTGCTGCCTATTTTGGACTTCTGTGTGTGGTATGTTATAAATGGTTGGGTTGGTTTATTTGACCAACCCAGCTGTGCTTGTGAGTTCCTAATGTAACTGCTGTGATTCAAATTTCTTAACTCTTCATGTTAGTAATTCATCCTTCATCTTTTTCTTTTTAGATCCAAGTATGCCAGCACAGAGCTTGGAATTCGTGAACGTCTCTTTGTTTCAGTATTTACCTCCAAAACCACCATAAACACGTTAGCCGTGGCCATCAACCGGACCCTCAACCACCACCTGGATGGCCGGCTCATCTTCTTTACAGGCACTCGCAGTCGTAAACTCCCTAATGGAATGTTTGTGGTCGTCCACGGTGACGAGCGTCCAGTCCCAAACATGTACCAGTCTGTCCGATATCTTCTAGAACATCGCATTGCTGAGTATGATTGGTTCTACCTTGTCCAGGATGATACCTATACCCAGCCCGAAAGGCTGAAGACTTTAGTAAGCCACCTCAGCATTGACCTTCAGCTTTACATGGGCCACCCAGGAGAGTTCATTGGAGGTGAAACCCAGGGAAGGTACTGTCACAGTGGACCAGGATTTCTACTATCCCGTGCACTACTTCTGAAGCTCCAGCCTTTCTTGGAGCAATGCAGGACTGACATCATAAGCGTCAGACCTGATGAGTGGCTCGGTCGCTGTATCATTGATTATGTAGGCATGAACTGTGTTGATGAATATGAGGTAAGAGTTAATTGGGACTCAAATATGCTTTATGACATCTATAAGCATTGAAATGAAAAGTCTGTCATTGTTTACTCACCCTCATGTCTTTCCAAGCTCGAATTGGCTTGCTTTCTTCTGCGGAACACAAAGGCAGATTTTTAAAGAATATTTCAGTTGTTTTTATCCATTTTGTGAAAGACCAGATTGAAGTTTCATTCCTCAGAAGAAAGAAAGCCAAACAAGGTTGTAACAATCAGTGTTATTTTTGTATCAGATTAAGATACTATTATAATTTAAATTCATATTTTGAATTAATTTATATTTTCCTTTACATTTTAATAATTTTGTTGTGTTTTTGTCATTTTTATTAGTTAAAAAACATGTATATATAGCTTTTATTATTTTTTATTTAAGTTTTAGTTATTTCAGTACATCAAGTTAAACTAAATTAAATTGAAGAATGTTGCCCTGGGAACTAGCTAAAAAAAAAAAAAAAGTTGTTTTGTTTTTTATTTTATTTTAGTTCAGTTAGTTTATTTTATTTCAAGTAACAAAATGTTGTTTTTTTTATGGTTTTAGTTTAAGTTAACTATAATAACCCTGGTGACCACATGAGGGTGAGTAAATGATGACAGAATTTAATGTTTTGGATGAACCATGCCTTTAAATCTAGCGTGAGAACAAAAAATGGTATCCAGAGCAAAACAATCAAAATTGCATTCTCTTTTCATTGTTTATATTCCAGCAACTTTTCCATTTCATTAGCTTTGTTTCTATTTTGTTGCAATGCAATCTCATGACAGCATCTGCTTTTCCCCTGTAATCACAAAGGCAGTTACTTTTCTCACATCATGAGATTCCAATTAATCACAAGCTAAAATAGTATCTATCCCAGGGCAAATGTGGCTGAGACAGCCGAAATGAGCTGAAGGAAGGGAAGAGGCGGGGGGATTGGGGGGCTCAGAGCCTGAACTATGTACAGATCATCCTGGCAAACTCTAAAAACAGGCCTGTGTTGATAAAGTAGACTTTTCATGTAGCTGGTTTTCCTTAGTTGGCAATGTTTATGCTGGTCACAAATGACTACATTTTCCACCTAGGGTCTCTAGTTTCGACAGGAAACCACATTACCCAAGGGCCCATGCTTTATTGAGAGGGTGCGCTGTTATATATTGAGAGGCTCAATGCACCAGGGAGGCCAAATATTCAGTAGTTCACAGTATTTTTCAAATTCTGAGGCAGGTACATTGATATACTCAAACAAGCTCACAGTCATGTGAAAATGCTCGGCATATGTTCAAAAAATGTATTTCACGTAATTAGCACCGAAGGCAGTATAGAACAGTATATATATATATATATATATATTATATATATATATATTTATGGTCAAATGTCATGGGCCCTATTTTAACGATCTAAGCACATGGTTTAAAGCGCACGACGCAAGTTAACTTAGGGTGTGTCCGAATCCACTTTTGCTAGTTTAACGGCGGGAAAAATGTTCGGTGTGCCTGGCGCATGGTCTAAAAGGGTTGTGTCTTTTCTCTTAATGAGTAATGGGTGTGTTTTGGGTGTAACGTGCAATAAACCAGTCTCATCTCCCATTCCCTTTAAAATCCAGTTGCGCTAGCGCCATGGCGGATTTGCTATTTACATGGCGGAAATTTGTAAGCAGAAAGACTGAACGCGTCACCAGAGCGCAAACGGATCTGCTAGTGCGCGAGGTTAAAGCACGCGAGCAGACCATCTATGGGACAAGCCGGATTCCACCATATCTTTATGTACACAATATTAATCTTTTACATTGTAATCCTTTTATTTGTAATATTTGGCATATTTGTGTGCTGCTGCACTGTGTGTGTAATAAGCAGAGTGTACGCGCGCTGTGACCCGCCTATAGGCGCATATTACTAACGCGCCCTTTAAATAACTAAAATAAATATTGCGCCATTGACTTTAGAACAGATTTCAGTTGGTCATTGGTGCAGTCTATTTCAGTTGCCTCCAAATAACAATGCCCCTGAACACACCTCGTTTTCAGACCAGCACTCCCATGGGCGCATAAATTGGATTTGCTATTTAAACAACGTGGCGTAGGACGTGAAAATGATTACTGCGTCGGGCTGAAACTAGCAAAAAAACACTATATGGCAATGATAGGGCCCCATAAGTGTGATAAGCAATGGTTTGTGAGTTGGTGTGTTAAATGGGATTGGACATGGGTGCTGGGTGCTGGCTGCTGGCTCCTCAGTGGATTATGCCCATTTCAATGATTTGGCATAGAGTTGAAGGAAGACCTTCACACTCTTAATAGCCTGATCTGATTAGATTCAGGTTTCTGCATGACTTAAACTAACGGTCAAAAGTTTGGTGTCTGGACATTTTTTGTTTTTGTTCTTTAAAGGAGTCATAACCTAGTATTACCTTGGATACCCACGCTCTATTATAGTCTTTCAGGCCCTTCTAAAAAAGAAAAGTGGAAAAAAAATAAACACAGAGCTCCTCTGACCCTTATTTCTGAAGGCATTATTGTCTCGCGAGATCTGATGCGATATTTTGGCTGTCATGGACGGTCATTTTAATAATGCAAATGAGGGGCGCGTTGATTGGTGGCAGGAAGGAGGGGGGTTGACACCGAAGGTAACTTCAGCATATCATTCCAAAATGACATCATGGCGCAAGTTGTGAATGAACCCGACCTGGCCGCGACCTACGGAATTCAACCGTATATGCACGAGCCAGACTCTGAACCTGAGCTGGAAAGGAAGATGTAGAGTCGTTGGAAGGACGTCTACATCAAGATGTCTCTGAATGGTAAAGACAATCAATTTGACTGAGACATACATTATACCTTTTATTTAATGTAGATTACATTAACGGAGATGTAGTCTACTTTTTTTTTATCAGCTTACAGTGGTTATTGAGATCAACGTTTGCTATCATGTGGTGTTTTTGCCTTGTTTCACGTTGTGGTTTTTTAGACATTCAAATTTGTGAAAGATTCCGGCGTAAAATGATTAGCACAGACACCTAACGTTAAGCCAGTGGGAAGGGTTGTAGGAACCGCGTCATTAAAAATGAATTTAATCCACTGGTCCCTGACAGCTTGGTCCGTTCTTGGGAGAGAAAACACATTTAAGTTACATGTTGATTCTGGCAGTCAACAACAGAGCAACTCACGTGTGAATATGAGGGGGAGAGGGGCAGGGCGGGCTTCCTGCAGCATAGGTCTGCGGTGTCCATATATGGTATATCCTGCCCCGTCTTGACGTCAAGTCGGGGCAGAAATTAAAATCTCGTATTTGAGTGCGCGTGCACGTGGGCTGGTTTACGAACCCAGGGGTAAACAAACGCTTCACTTTTAAATATCGGCTTCCCGGCCAGTGTATAATCGTTAGGCAATCATAACATACATTGATTCTCGTGGAAAAGTGAAAATTACAGGTCATGACTCCTTTAAGAAATAATGCTTTTATTTAGCAAAGATGCATTAAATTAAATCAAAAGTGACAGTGAAGATTAAAAAGTATTGTTTTTATAAATCAAATGCACTTATATTTTAAATAAATGCTGTTCTTTTGAACTGTCGATTTATAACAAAAATCCTGAAGAAAAAAACTGCATTACAAAGTTGCAATACTACTGTTTTTAACATTGATAGTAAAAAATGTTTCTTGAGCACCAAAGTAATCATATTAAGATGAATCCTGAAGGATTGTGTGACAGCAAGACTGGAGTAAAAATCAGCTTTGCAATCACAGGCAAAAATTGCGTTTTAAAATATATTAAAGTAGAAAACAGCTACTTTAAATTGTAATAATATCTAATGATATTTTCTGTTTTTACTGCTTTTTGCAGCTTTGGTCAGAGTAACCCAATGTCTCTTGCAAAATACATCTATAACCGAGACAGGGTGTATGTTACAGGGACACAAAAATATGACCATACTTTAATTCTACTGCAAAAACAGTCATAAATGATTAAATGAGGTTTGTTTCATTGACAAGCAGTAAGGGTATCTATCAGGATGTGCTACCAAGGTTAGGGGTTAGTATTTGTTTCAACAGGCAATCAGAACGGTTTGCACTTTACTGGTTTAGGGGAAAAAATAGATGCTGGAAGCAGATAAAGCTAAATTATTATCACTGTAGAACTGTATGAATGAACATTAATATCAAAGAAACAAATCGTAATTTCTGTTGCTGGAAATAGCAGAAATAATGATTTCTCCTGTGATCCACAGAGAAACAAACTCACTGGCTTTCATTAGGTGAGCTATCAGTCTCATGCAGGGGCAACATATCTTTAAACTAGGTTTAGGACAGTCTAGTTAAGTTTGGACCTTTTGAACAATGACATAAAAGCAGTGACCTGACCATAAAGCATCAGTAATTCACACAGACCCGAACATGCTGTTTGGATCCAGCATAAAATAAGTGAGTGTCCAGACACCAGGATTACTTGAATGGAATGATGTACTTCTTCCTGTTCTCGGCAGGCCAGCTGCAGACCTGCTGAGATTTGTGCAGTTAATTAGCATGGTTACAACAAGACATAAAACAGCTTTACTGCAAATTGCAAGGGTCTGCTGACTAGAGCTGACCAGAATTAACCTAGAGGTGCCGTCTATGCAACTATGACCACATTCTTGTTATTGTGCCAAATGTTGAAGCCTAAAAAAACCCACAATACATGTCATTTATATTTACAGTATACAATATATTATTCTGATCTAATTTCAATCTTGCTTTACCTTAGGGGCTGAATTATAATTATTTTACTATGGAAAACCATAAGGACCTTCCCAGAGTGGGGAATGATGGATTCCAGAATGCTCTCACTGTTCATCCAGTGACCAGTGCAGAGCTTATGTATCGTCTGCACAAACATTTCACAGAAATAGAACTGCAGAGGACCTATGAGGAGATTGAAAAACTGCAGGTTAGATTGTGCTGAATTCTTTACAACTTAACAAATGCATGCATATATATATGTGTGTGTGTTTTATTTAGCTCTTTATTTTGTATACTTTATTCATGCATGACATTGCTTTAATATTGCTTACAAAAGGCAATCAAATCCAGCATCAGTACTTTTTTTTGTTAATTCATCATTTTTTTGAAAGCATGCATGCTACATTATACCTTTACCTTGTCACTGCATGGGGCAGTACCCTCAAAGGTACACCTTTCTAATGAATCTACCCCTAAATAAGTGGTTCTCATCTTTTTTGCCCTAAAGCAACGTTTCTCAACTACCAGAATGTTTTAGATGTCTCCCTGTTCAACAAACTAAAAAGGTAATAAGTTTAATCAGGTGTCAATTAGTGAAGCATCAAAACATTCTGATATGGGGGTTCGCCAGGAGTGGAGTTGATAAACACTGCCGTAAAGGGTGCATATAGGTACCCTAATGCTGAGTTCAGACTACATATCTATCAGCTCGATTTTGTTTTGACATAGGGTGTCATGGTGATTCATAAACGACAATGGTATCGGGACACAAGAATCGACCGTTTTATCTCGTAAAGTGTATCATAGTAGACGATAACCGAAACACTTCGTCACATTAGAAAGACTTGCATGTTTAATTTTTTTCTGTCCTCTACAATGGGTTCTGTCACATTTGTGATGTTGACCAATAGGAGCACAGAAGCTCTTCCGTACACAGCTTTCAAACATGGCGAAACGAAAGAGAGACAATGGTATTGGTGCTGCTAGGTAAAATTATGCAATGGAGGAAGGTTTGTGGAGCTATGGAAACTATACTCCTACCTTTATGATGTTTCCTCAAAGGACTACCACAACAGAGTGAAAAAAGATAAATGCTGGTGAACTATAGTGGTGAGTACTGGAATTAGCATTAAGCTAACATGCCGCTTCGGTAGCCATTATTTGTTTACGCTCTTGTTTCCGGAAGTCAGTCGCTAGTTCCACCTTCTCGATGGCAACACGTAACATCTAGTAAAAAATGTCAGACAAAAATATTGTGCAGTCTGAACGCAGCATAAGGTACTATCCTTGCTGAAAAATCCAGAATTGCTCGTCACCAGCATAAGGTATGTTTTGCATGCTGGGATGGGATGCTGGTTGCTGGTTTGCTGGTTTGCTGATCCCCATAATGGGAAGCTGGAGTGCTGCACCAACTACACCAGCTCAATTTTGCTTGAGAACAGCATGATAATGCTGGTCCTCCAGCTAGACCTGCACTATACCAGCTCTAACCAGCATAAACCTACCTGGACCAACATGGAATTCATGCTGGTTTATGCTGTATTTTTCAGCAGGGATACTATACCTTACAATATTAATATGTAGGCCTACCCTTAAGGTGCTAATGTGAACCCTTCAAGATGAAAGTGACAAGCTGTTTTACCCCCTAAAGATACAGTGTATTGTATTTTGATTGTATTCTTTTTAAGTGTAATGGCTTTTTCAACTTTTCATGCACCTTACTTTTCACCCTCAGTCTGAGATTAAGAATGTCAGTGAAGTAGCAGCGGATGGAAACAAGAGTGCTCTATGGCCCATTGGCATCACACCTCCCTTTGAACCCAAAAGCCGCTTTGAGGTACTGCGTTGGGACTACTTTACCGAAGATAGCCTTTTCTCCTGTGTGGACGGTGCCCCTAAATGCCAGCTCAATGGCGCTGATCGCGATGACGTGACTGACGTTATCAGGGTTGCTGTTGAAGAGCTCAATAAAAAATACAACCCTTTTGTACAGTTGAGCTCTCCACGGCTGGTGAACGGTTACAGGCGCTTGGACCAGACACGAGGGATGGAGTACACCTTGGACCTGCAGGTCCAGGCCACGACTGAGTCTGGTCACCAAAAATCTATTGCACGCCGTGTACACCTTGTGAGACCCCTCAGCCAGGTAGAGATTATCCCCATGCCTTATGTCACCGAGGCTACACGAGTTCACGTCCTCCTGCCCCTCACTAGTTATGAGTCCCAAGTAGCACTGCACTTCTTAGATCACATTTCATTCAATTTGTTTGAGACTGGTGAGAATGCAGTTCTTAATTTCCTGTTCACTTACGAACCCGCTGAGGCCCAAAAAGTGAGTACAAATGATGTCTTTTCAGAGGTCAAGGCTAAGATCACCGCAGTTGAGCGCAGATATCCCAGCGTCAAGGTGTCTTGGATCAGCATAAAGACAGAAAATCCTGGTGTCCTGCGGATCCTGGACATTGTTTCTAGGAAGCACCCGGTAGAAACACTCTTCCTCCTGGTCACAGCTGACACTGTACTCAACTCCGAGTTCCTGAATCGCTGCCGCATGAACACCATCAGTGGCTGGCAGGCTTTCTTTCCCATCCATTTCCAAGACTTTGACCCCAGTGTGGCTTATCCAGACCAGGTTCCCCCTGCCTCACACGACCTGGTCCGGGAAGCGGGCCACTTTGACCGCAACACCTTCGAGGAGGTGTGTTTCTACAACTCTGACTACATGTCCTCACGCACACGGATGTCCAGGGATTTGCAGGAGAGTGAAGATCTGCTGGAGAGCCTGGATCTTTATGACATGTTTGTGCAGTACTCGGGACTGCACGTGTTCCGTGCCGTCGAGCCTGCTTTGCGCCAGGCTTTCCGCAACCAAACCTGCGATCCTCGGCTAAGTGAGGACGTGTTCCACCGCTGTCTCCAGAGCTCTCTGGAGGGCCAGGGGTCACGTTCCCAGCTCGCCATGCTAATATTTGAACAAGAGCAGGGAAACAGCACCTGAGGAGCTTCCAAAGAAGCAACAGTGGGGTAACTGTAGACTGGCTAACCGCTAGCAACACTCCTCCTTCTCCTAACATCTGTCTCCAGTAAAAGCTGTTTGATTATCTTACTGAATTCAAAGAGAAGTGTTCTGAAAGGAATATTTTAAGACATTTAACAAGAAATATTTAGAGACATCTTTCTGTGAGTACTTGACTCGCAACTGTTAATGCACTACAAAAAAATTATACTGTTCTTTCACTGTGCTTTTCTGAACAATTTTACAATTTTGTATTGCAGCACGTCACATGTTGCTGCCTGGTTAGGATGGATTGTTTTTAATGTTGTATTCCTCATTTGTAAATGTTATTTACCTTACAGACTGGTGTAGTTTAACCCAATGTATACTTTAGTTTTGACACAAATGCTAGCATATGCGTACCGCCAAACTCATAGGCTGCGTCCGAAATCACATACTCTCTGAGTAGGTACTTATTTTGAGTAGTTACTTTGCGACCGCTAAAAAAAGTATGTTTTATATAGTATGTGTGTAGTACGATTGTAATCTGAAGGTAGTACATTCGCCAAGTTGCCACTGTCATGTGACCTACCAGCATCAATTGCGTCACTTCACTGCCATTCACAAATCCTCTCCCATGGCCTCATGGGATAGTAAAGCATTTATTGTGTCATCTGGGTCATCTGTGTACTTTTTGCCTACTCTTTTATGAGTACTGTGAATTCGAACATACTACTCTTGTCACGTACTGTTTTTTGTCTACTATATAGTAGGGAAGCATGAGATTTCGGATGCAGTTATAGCCTTTCAAAGTACACTTCACCTGTTTCCTTGTGCACCTTGTGGACAAACTAATTACGGCAACAAAATTCAAGGCACAAGTATGCAGAGTATGCACAGTTAAAAAATATGGCTGTGTACTGTACGCACAGTGTATGCATGCTATTCTAATGATGAAATTTGTCACATGCATTGTGCTTACAGCACGATTTTTGTCCCACAGCAGATTCTAAAGTTTTCATTGGTCATGTCAATCACAGTGCTGATTGCCTACATAAAGCCGCGGTCACTAGACCTGTGCATTGCATTTTTGTTTGGACACTGTAGTAGTTTTAATATAATTCGCATGCATATATGGAAGTCTATGGAACAAAAAGTGTAGTGTGACCACTCCTTAACGCTGAAACAAATACTAACCCCTAAACATAACCTCAGTATAGCGTTGGTAGCACATCCAGATAAATAGCTTTTTTTTTTTTTTACTGTTTGCTGTGATAGGATTGGATGATATTCTGACCTCCCGACTGAATCCATGAAGGTTGAATTTTTCTTTACAATTGACCACGTGACTGAGTTGACCAATGAAATCAGCTTAACTGGTTTAGGAAAAAAAAAATCATGCATATGCATAAACTAGCATACATGTAAAAAACGAAGTATACGGTTTTTGACGGTAGTGACGGAGCTGGGAAAGAGAATGTGAATAGAATTTTTTCAGTGATTATAGTGTATTTTTTTATTGTGACTGCAGCTGAGGGAAGAGAGGATGAAGAATATTCACAACAAAATTGGACAGTTCTGAAAGGGCGAATGTATAACAATGTATTTTGTATTATTCCAGATTTCTGAATCCGCCCATGCTAGAAATGCATTCCAGTATTCCACCCACACTTCCTTTTCCCGTTAGCTTTGGCTGTCTGGGGCAACCTAACTATATTGTCCATGTAAAAATCTGTGCCTTTAAATCTGTTCCTTCACAGTGGAATGCTTCTCAACTATGCAACCAACCAACAAATGAACACAAAAACACTTTTTTTGTTTTGTTTTGCACATGAACCTAATATTTAAGTATATTTATAATGTCAGAATTATGTTTTGGTGGTTTGTTTGTTTGTTTGTTTTCCTTTCCATATTTCCTCTATCAAAAAGATGTTTGTGAGCAGAGTACCAGGCTCTGTGGAACTGCCATGTTATAATGAGATTATAGAGTTAATTCATCACACTGCAGATATTTACTGTGTGCGTTGTGCTGCTGCTAACAGAAATGGTTTCAGATGAAGAGCCTAAGAGGCTCTAATTCTATTTGTAGAAAGTGTGTCAATATAAATAAGGGTAAATTGTCATTATTATTGTGTAATCACAACCCATTTGCTCACAACAAATCATCATATCCATGTGAAATTCTCTTAAAAACAACTTTTATTCACCAAATATTTCCACAGTAATTTGCAGAATTGCATTATTCCATATAACATCTCTACCCTTGAATGTCCCCCATTATGGAGCCACCAGACTTGAGCGGGTGTTACTAAGTTCATACAAAGTGGTGTTGATGAAACATGATAGGTGTTGGTGTTTTAGTATTAAGCCCACTAGGTGGCAGTAAAAGCAGTTTTTTTTCTCTCCTTGAAATGCTGTCCTCATGTACAAGGTTAATCTGTGGAAATGCAGAATTACGCATATTTAATCAGAAGGCTCTGGCTTGTGACCAGTCTCCAATACATTATTCAAGACATAAAAATATAAGAAATAAAATAAAGAAGAGCTTATGGTGGTTTTAAGGTTATACTCTGACATTTCTGTTTTAGCTGCAGTGAGTATTATTGTGTTTTAGTCCTTTCCACACCTTTTTAGACCGGATGGAAATGATGGATATTCAGCTAAATGTTACTACAATTTTAAATGTGTATATTGTATTTGAATGTGCTTGTATTTGAATACAAAATAAAAACTCTATCACCTATTTTCATACAAAGGATATTATTTAATAGTCTTTACAGTTATGTATTTATTTATTTATTTTACTAGAGATGATCTCAACAAACAGTGTGTTCTAGTGGTGTTTTCCATGTTTCAAACCTAGCACAGTGGAAAAGTTACATAAGACTGAAAAAGAGCATAACACCTACTCACAGAAAAATGAGTGGTATATTTTAGCTTTTCTCCTACTGAGAAGTCTCATTATGTTATTAAGAAACGTGAAAAGGTGAAATGGCACAAGCACTGTACATTACCGCAAGAAGAACCTCGCAGAAATCTTTTTCTGCACTTAGCAAAAGGTGCTTGTTTGCTTTAACTCTCTGTTTCCCTTATAACTTTCAGTAAGTTCCTGTTTGTCCAGTCAAATAGGATATTTATGTGTGAATGCAATATTTTCACAATCTTTCTTCTTTTAGGCCCATGATAGGTCCATCCAGAAGGGGAAAAAAAACACAAATCAACAAAAGCACATGTGGTTTCTTCATCTGATATTGCCTTGAAAGAGTGTGAGCTGGTTTGAGCCGATTTCATATGATGAGGTCCTGGATTAGGCTTTGGCTGTAGCTTTTATAAGTAAAAAAAAAAAAAAAAAAAAAAAAAACGAAATGTATAATTCAGTGCAGGGTCCATTCAGGATCCCAATTTTAGGTTCAGTGATATGAAAAAATAAATAGCGAGAAGAAGAGGCGTCCCTTAAAAAGCAAAGTCCTGCTGTACGCCCGGTTGTGCGTTGTGATGATTTGGTAACATTGAAGTTGGATGTGCACTGTGCGGTTGAGCCACGTCATTAGCTGCCTGTTGACAAACATATCGCATGATGCAGATCTTCAGATATTAGGTGCAAAGTTTAGAAGCTATTTCAAAAATCTCTCTGACTCACCTTGACTTTGACTTCTTCAAATCTGACTGTAGCTATAGTTCCGGCAGCCAGCTGAGCTTGCAGGTTCTGTTCTCGCAGGTTCTTTGTTCTCTTGATCTGCTCTTGAATTAAGTTCTGTTGGTTCTGTTGTTTCTGACTCTTCTTTGGTTTCAGGAGTTGCTTGATTTTGTGTTTGGCCACCTATAGAGATAAAGATTAAAAGCAGACTGAAAGGACAAGAGATGTTTGTGTGTTTATGTGAATGTCAGGGGACTGCCCTATCCTCTCACAATGAAGTGAAGATACATACCTCATAGATATAGTCAAGTATTTCCAGGATAGTAAGAATACTGGCTCCAATGAAGAGCCCCATTTGTCCACCAATGTCTCCTGGAAATGAAAATCAAACAGCAATGACATAAATTAGAGATTGAATTGTTTTGTTTTGTTTTCCTTTCCGCTAGGACCCATTTCTCAATACTTAGGTCACATTTTCAAAACTCTTAATACTGTTCTCCTTACCAATTTTCAGCTTGGCACAGCAGTCAATTTTGCATCCAAAATGCACTAATAATACCGAAACACTTCAATCATGTCTCAAGTCACGCTTCTATAACACAAGCAGAGGTAATCACCCAACAAATGCAGTTTCTTACTCATAAAACAATGACCAAAAAATAAAATAAAATAAAAACTGTACAAAACCAGAATGACACCTCTCTACTGTTTAAAATTCACTGCAGTTTACATGGTTAATGTTTACATTGCAGTAGACAATTATACCTTCGTTGTCTCCTTTTGTATAGATGGTAATGAAATTGATAATTGTTTTGATTTATTTAATATTTTTTAGATTAGGAATATATTTCAATACGGTATTACTGCAGAAATTGTCTTATTCAGTTTTGTATAGGTTTTGAAAGTATGTCAACATACAAATTGGCCTGTACGTACATTTTGGTTGTGGAATCTAAGAGAAAAATATAATTCATGCAATTTGAAAGATGTAGTCATCGAAGGTCATTCTGTGCCAAAGCAATGGAAAATTATAGTTTTGTAGTTTTGAGAATTTCAGTTGTGATCTGAGAAATGAACCAAAGCGACTGAGAAAAAAAGTAACACTTTTTGAAAAGCCAGACTATTATGATCATAATAGTTATAGGACAAATTGTTGTAGTGTGTGCGGGATTGCAAACATACCTAACAGACCAGCAATGTCGTATGCTTTCTTCTGTTCTATTGTCTCATAGTTAAGGGCCTCAAAGAAAATATCCAAGATGAGAAAGTTGTCTCTGCACAATAATAAAAAAAAATTATAAAAAAATAAAAGTTTAATAAAAATGTTTAATTCCCTGCAGGGAAACAGAATGGAAACTAGCCCATTATGATTTGTATTATGGAAAGAAAAGGATTAGCCACAAAAATGGTTAAAAAAAATAATAATTAGTGGAAACCACAGAATGTCATTTTACAGCAGTCTATTAAATAGTTTTTTCTATTATTAAGCCAGTGAATGGAGGACCACAATTACATTTTTCATCCCCTTATATAACTGACAGAAATGAGCCTGAAGTTTGGACAATAGAAATCCTGCTATAGTTATTAGAAAAGGCTGATATAATTTGTGGAAGAAGTTTTTCAAAAATGCTGAGCAGGTATCCTTGCAGAAGCATATTTGGTTTTCTATGCAAAAAATGCTGGGTATGTTTCCTCTTTGGTCTGTCTGAGGCCGGTTTAAACTACAATGCTGAAATATGTTCAGCAGCAGAATAAAAACTACCCCTGAGATTGTGTGTGTGTGTGTGTGTGTGGACATTTATGCATTGGACTTACCTAATGTATTCCTCTGATTTCCGGTATTTGCGAGAAAGGTAGCGAGCGGAGCCCCTGCTGGGGATTTTAACCATAGAGAGCTCTTTTCCATACCGAGTCAAATTACAGGGTGTCTCACAGGGACATGAGTCACCCGTGCTCTTCTGGAGTAAAGCTGGAGAAGTGTACAGGAAATATTGATGAATACTTGGTATGGACAAGTGGGCTACTGTAATGAATGGTGCAGTAGTCATCATCAATAATCGAGCTCTCTGTGTCATTCAATAGTTTAAAATGCATTAGGGTGTTTTTAAATCCTCTATTAAGTGAAATCATTAGAGTTGTCAATGATCACCGTTTAGAACTTGTCAATGAGCATGATTACATGCACACCAATAAGCAGTTTATTGAAAAAAAAAAAAAATCCAGTTTACATGCAGACCAATGACTCCGCAACACAAGACAACTGCATTTACAAGACTAAAAAATTAAATAAAAAATCTGGTTATTTCCCAGTGGTGACATCAAAACAGAAGCATCCGTGTATTCCTGTCACGAACTGCTCCGAGACACGAACTGATTGAGAATCAGTATTTTGAAATGGTAATCCAAAAACGTAATCCAGATAACAGGCAATAGGTCATAAACACAAAGTAAGGCAGGGGACACAGGCAAAAAGGGGAATCCAAGAAACGGGCAAAGATCAAAAACCAAGAAAACGGGAAGAACAGAGAGAATGCTAGGAATTGCAGTAGAGACACTAAATAAGACTTTGCAGGAAACGAATGTGAAAAACAGGTTTATATGGGGTGAGCTAAACGAGATAATGACATACAGGTGAATGTGAACATGGCTGATTAGTCTGGGCAAAGGATTATGGGAAATGTAGTTTGTGGATGTGTGGTGATTGTCTGGGTTGGAGTGCCCTCTGATGGTTATCCTGGGCACTCTCACTGGTGATCGTTACAATTCGACTCAGAGTAGTCTATTATGCGAGTTGTGATGCTAAGTAAAACATTAAAAAAACCATAGTATTCTGAAATGTCAGCGGGAAACTTGTACAGACTCATATTCTCCTCTCAGAATTTCAGTTTCTATGAATATACCACTTCTCCTTTGGAGATGAGATCACATTTTTATAACTTCTTGGTCAAGAAAGAGTCGGAGTAAATTATATATTTGCTCTTTCCATATAGCGAAACACTCGCTCTGGTTGCATGCCCTTAAATCTGCAGTATGCAAGTTAGGGTGTTTTCTTGCCAGGTGACATCAGGGTAATGGGTGTCGATCAGTTTATTCTTAAGATGGGTTTGACCTTAATTGTGGTCATGTAAACCGCTTTTCTTTATCGGCCTTGTCGGTTTATTTAGCATAATCATTGAAAGAAAGTGCATGTAAATGCATTCATTAATCACTCAGTCTCATGTCGCTTCAAGCCTGTAATGCATAAGATATATTGAAAAAATGTCTCTGTCTTATTATCTTTTTATTTTTTTTTGTCCATACAATGAAAATCAATGGGGTCCAGTGTCATTTTGGACCTCAACGACTTTCATAGTTTGGGAAAAACAGTTCTTCAAAATATCTTCTGCAAACGAAAGAAAATGATACAGGTTTGAAGGAACATGAGGGAAAAAACTTAGGAAATGAGGGAATAAAAAAGAAAGCAAATTAATTGAGTTTATCAAACAGCATCAGTATTTGTATGTGTCTGGGGTGACCTTACCTAACGCCTTGTCAACACACTTGAATTTACTCGGTGTGCAGATAACAGCATCACCTGTAGAGAAATATTTGATGAGTACAATTTTAACCAACTACAGTATGAAAGCTTGTTTCCACCAAGGAATTAAAAAAATTCAAACATTGCGACCTTTTATTTCACAGGGAGTTTGATTGACAGGCGATCTGACCAATCATAATCCGCCATCCGCCATTTATGTCCGACAAATCAGTCAGGAGAAGCGTTGGAGGATTTGAACCTGAAAAACGGAGTATACTGACGTCTTTCCGCGGTTAAAACAACATTCCTTCTTATGTTCATTATGTTTATTTGATGCTATGAATTAACTAGAAGGAAGAGATGATTGGTTCACGAGAAGCTTTAACTGAGGCGCCACAGCGATCTGTCACGAGATATAAAAGAGCCACAAAACGGTATTTATTGTTTAAATCTCTTTAAAAAATGACCAAATTTGAAAGTTGAGACTTAGTTTCATATCAAAAGTAACCCAAAAGTAACCTGGTCTGTCCTGTCTGTCAGCGCGTTGTCAGAGTTATCTCTGCTCCGCGATCACGCGCGATGTATTTTTCACTGTGTGATAATCAGGGGGCCAAAGCTTCCCCGGGCGCGATATTGTTTTTCACAGGATGGTAGGGGAAGACTCATGAATATTCATTAGGGAAGTCATCCCTGATTGGTCTGATGACCTACCCCTAACCCCACCCCTAAACCTACCCGCCACTGGGGGTCTGATGACCTACCCCTAACCCCGCCCTAAACCTACCCGTCACTGGGGTTAAGACCAATCAGGGATGACTTCCCTAATGAATATTCATGAGTCTTCCCCTACCATCCTGTGAAAAAAAATATCGCTCCCCGGGCGCCGCAATTGATTAGCAGACCCCCACCTGCTGTTAGCATTCCATTGACTCCCATTCATTTTATCGTCACTTTGACAGCGAATAACTTTACATCTGAGGCGTTTAAAGACATTTGTCCATTATTTATTTCTAAAGAAACACGAAAATGTATAAAAGGCTCCATTACCTTGTATCTTATGGCCCCGTAGATGCAGTTTTTGTAAAAAAATAGGCTAACGATTGCGTCATAACCACGCGACTCTCTGTCGCACAGTAGAGAGATTACCGTATGGATAGGAGGAGAAGCTCGCGGGCAATCGGGGGGACGTGGAGGCAAAATGACAAAATAATTAATCAGAATACTTAGCAAAAGTTTCTCCTACTCCTAGCTCATGGACACCTCCTACTCACACTCTCCGTCTCTGCAAGTTTCGGAAGGGAGTGATTCAGATTTCTCTTGGCACAGCTACTACTAGAAGACAGACTCACGTCACATCTACGTCGTCAAGCCCAGTTTGAGTCTGCGCAGTACGCTCGGCCATCAGGAAGTGAGAGCTTCTAATTGTCTTCAATTGACGTCTAACAGATGTCGCTGTGTCCATTTCTTTTACTGTCTATGGTGATAATACTTAATATGTTAACAATGGAGCGGTTCATAGAGTTATATTTTGAACTTGGACTAAAATATAAAGTAATACGATCAGTGCTTACCTCAAGGTGTTCAGTAAAGTTGACAATATATTCACAGATTCGAACTTCCCGGATCAATAACTCGTGAGCTAAACGTTGTTCTAACACAAATGACGCCTATTTCCAATCATAGTAACAAAGACAACAAGCTACAACCTAATTTTCCTCAAAACGAGCCTCGTAATATATCGATTTCTATGAGCAGGCGGCTGAGAGACAAGTCGAAAGGGAAATTTCCTGACATGCAATTCTGAGAAAAAAAAGTCCTAATTGTAGCTAAGATATAAACTCGCAATTGCACGTTATAAAGTCAGAGTCATGAGATACAAACTCGCAATTTTGAGAAAAAGAATTGTGAGATAAAAAGTCAAAATTACCTTTTATATTTGTAATCCTCACTTTTTTTCTCAGAATTGTGAGATAAACGTGAGTTATAAAGTCCGAATTGTGTCGCAATAACCTTTTTTATTTTTTATTCAGTGGTAGAAACAAGCTTCCATAACCAAAATATCAGTAAGAGGCCTTGTTTATTATTTACAGATGTCTGCTTTATAAATGGTTAGAACGCTCATTTCCAAGAAAGCGACCGTCTCAACAGTGAAACCAGGAATGTTGGGATGCAGCTGCCAATCTGTCGGCAGCATTAAGAAGAATTATACAGATGAACTGTGTGGTGGCGTGATAAGTACCAACACGCCACATTTGTTCTTACTGATACAGACAGATTTTATGACAACTCTCCCACTTACATACAACACGCACCTGGCATATGCACCATCCTGCAGTTGCACTCTCTCTGCACCTGCGTGCTCTCACAGTGCAGTCTGCAAGCACTGACGCTGTAGGTGTCGTATCCTGGGATCACAGGCTCAGATGAAGCCCGGCAGTTTCCCCACGGCTGTGGCAGGTACGTTAGCTAGAAAAATAGCAGACATTTCGAGAAAAGGTCTCTCTCTCTGCTTCTTTGTCAGCTTGAGTGCACCCTATAGCTGTGAAATACTTGACACATGCAGTCTCAATAGAAAACATCCCAGTCAGCCTTGAAATCTTTGCGACTTTGTAAATTAGCTCCTAATTAAAAAATGTCTGGAATTCAAGAGTTTAGAACAGCCTGGTTTTGAATTCAGACCTATTAAAACATTTTTTTTTTTTGTGACAAGCAACAGGAGTGTGGCTTTTTTACTCCAGTTAAACTTACCCTCTGTTCCTGACAGGAAACAAATGTCTGGAATCCTGGAGAGACCCCAAAGCCCAGCTGGTGGATGTAAGGGGGTTCGTTCTGACTATGAATCTGAACCCGAATACCTGCCTCCAGCGTCGTCTCATCTGAAGATTGACAGATTGTATGGGTAAAAAATTACATTTGACAGACACTGTATTTATTTGTTCTTTTGAAGGTCAATTTATGCAAATCCGCTCTGTTTTGGGGTCCTGTTCACCCTGTTGGGGTTTATTTTGCGATAATGACCAGGCATTATCCCACTTATTGCATGACTACTCACCAAATAATCGTAATTATTTTACCTCTAATTTTAAACACTACCGTTCAAAAGTTTGGGGTCAGTAAAAAAAAAATGTAAAGAAATTATTCAGCAAGCATTAAACGACGCATTAAGCCTTAAATGCATACCTCGGGTCTTTAGTGTCCTGGGATGTCATTAACTACCCTCCTCCTCATACATTTTTTAAAGATAGAAATCAACCTTCCTAGTATTTCAATTCATTACGAACAATATAACAAGAAAAAAATTATTAAATGATAAAATAATGCCTGTTTCCCATTCATTTATTTAGCTAACGACCCGAGGTGTATAACAGTGTAAGTATTTTTATAAAAAATTTTGCACAACAATAATTGAATCTTTGATGACTGAATAGGTGCAATTCACCTTTATTCCTCAAGGTGGCAAGGTCTGATACACAAAGATGAAGTGATGTTTCACTCCGCAGGCAGAAAACAAATGAATAGGAAGTATCATCAGCAAAACTTGAAATGGCTCAGAGTGATTTACTGAAGAGCAAGTACTGAACGCAATCAAATATTAGTGTTACTGTCACTTGATGGTGGATCTGGTGAAGAAGCTGTCAGCGATCAAAATATTGATTTTGAAGATGTTGAAAATGATAGTTTTGAGAATATGTTTGAGATCGCGAATATGAGCCTGGTGCTGAATGTACTGGGAAATGAGCTCTGATGAGGACAGGGTTGATGGTATAAATCCAAGCTCCAAAATGTAACAAAATGTGCTTTATTTTATTCTTCTGTAATTGTTACTCTAATATCAGGAGAGTTTTATATTATCGCGATCGGTAGAGATCCATCCGTGTTAGGTACAGATAAGGGTCGCTAAAGACCCAAATTTGTAATAATGATTGGCTAAATATTCATGGATTTAAGGGTTAAATTGATCAAAAGTGCCAGTAAAGGAATTTATTATGTTACAAAAAAATTGCTGTTCTTATGAACTTTCTATTCATTAAAGAATAATGAAACATCTGTTTTCAACTGTGGGTAAATGGCTGCAGTAATGGCTGCTGAAAATTCAGCATTGTCGTCACAGGAATAAATTACATTTTAAGATTAAAATAGAAAACAGTAAATTGTAATAATATTTCACAATATTACTGTATTTTTGATCAAACAAATGTAGCCTTCTTGAGCAAAAGAAACAAATCTTACCAACCCCAAACTGTATGAAGAAGAATAATGCATCATACAAAACAATCTCCTTTGCAACAATATTACAGTAGCATAAATACTAAAGTCATTCAAGGTCATTTACACTACAATCTATAACTGAGACGCAAAATAGCAGCAGCTGCATTAATCACTCACTGGTTTCTCTCCAGATGGGCAGATACTCATCCTGTTGAATATCCAGCATCAGCTCCAGGCCGTTTCCAGTGCCACCTTGCCTCACCCGCTTGGGTGACGTCTTGTTTCCATTAAACGTGTAACATTTCCCATACCGTGTATAAACCTGTAGATCACAAAACACAAACATGTATTAAACATGTTTGCACTACTGAAATTTCATTTCAACACTTGCACTCCTCAGCCTAGCCCTCTTTACACCCACCAAGATCTTCATTCGAAAGTGCTACTAAAATCTTCTTCAGATTTCCTAACCATACCAACACCTAATGATGGATCCATTATCGAAGCAGCTGCATCAACTGTTGCATTTTTCTCTTGTTTTGACTCTCTGTCTTGTTTCCACCAAGCCTGGTCCACATTTCCATCATAATGGCTAACAGAGGCTACAGTATGTCTACATTAATTCTGATACATTTGAAAACAGCATTTTTCATTTCAAAGCCCTCTCCAGCCACACTTGCGTTTCCAAGTGTTTTCCAAAAGTTTCTCTTTCACACTGAAATGTCGGAAAAACGCTAAAATCAACTTACTGCGAATGTGTAAAGTAATAAAAGCTCACTGAGAAGAGACCAGCTATTATTTTGGTACAATCATTTTATTAGCAAAATATTTTACCACTTACTGGGGAGTCAAGCTTGCACTCAATCACTATTCTATATATGGTCTAAAACGCAATTTCCCTCATGTTTTGCTGCAGGGCAGCAATTGCAAGTAAATTTTCTGTCATCTTTGCAGGAATTTAATATGAAGGTTTTACAAAGTTACGTTAGCAACACTGTGAAAGTGAATAGCACTCAGCAGGCACACGGTATAAACATAGATATCTGTCAGTGCAATATAGAATAGAATAGAATAGAATAGAATCGGGTATTTATATAGCGCTTTCATATGTACTACTGTACACCCAAAGCGCTTTACAATCATATCAGGGGATCTCTCCTCAACCACCACCAGTGTGCAGCATCCACTTGGATGATGCGACGGCAGCCACAGTACAATGGCGTCAGTGCGCTCACCACACACCAGGTATTGGTGGAGAGAGAGTGATAGAGCCAATTCAATGTAAGGGGATTATTAGGAGGCCATGATTGGTAAGGGCCAATGTGTGGAATGTGGCCAGGACACCGGGGTTACACCCCTACTCTTTACGAGAAATGCCATGGGATTTTTAATGACCACAGAGAGTCAGGACCTCTGTTTTACGTCTCATCCGAAGGACGGTCATATGTGTCATATGACCAAACATGCGTCACCTCTGTTTTCACAGTCCACACTACAATGCGAAAACTTCAAATTCATTCACTTGGGAGTGCGTCTTCAAAACATTCCATTTTCGCTGGACAAAAACGGCATCTCAATGTGAACGGAAGGCCTAATATATAGAAAAGGATGCGATTTCAAATGAAACCGGATAACCAGCAGGGCTCAGATAGCACATAAGGGAACTTCAGATTACTGCGCCTCATATTCTGAACTTGAAGAAGAGCTATGAAGCAAAGCTTGATGCTGCTGCCCCAAGGAAACTCTCCAGCACCTTTTACTCAACCCTCCACCTACGCTTTCCTCTCTCTCTCTTGATGACAAAAATAAATTGTGAACTTCCAAGTACTCCCACAATACAACGCTGCTAGACTTCCTTCACTGGCTCCCTATAACTGCTAGAATCAAGTTCAAAACAAGGCAGTACACAACCTAGCATAAAGGCAGTCAAAGGTCAAGCTCCTTCGTTTATCCAATCCATGCAGACCTGCACTCAACTTTTATCTTGTATTTTTTTTCTTTATATTTGTATAGGAAGCACAGATAGCATTCCAACAGATAGCATTTTCCAACAGATAGCATTCCAAATTCCATGTGTTGATAACAATGGTCTTGTACGAGATGTAAAAGCAATATTGTTAGTTGCCCTGGAAAACAACATCTGCTAAATGCTTTGAATGTAAATGTAAGAGAACACCTTTCCTTTTTCAAAAGACCACTTTAGTCTCTTGAAATGGCTTTAACGTTGTACAAAATTGTCACTCAAGCACAGATTTTCAGATAAACAAACACGTAAGACATCAATTATCTTATATCTGCCTAGTATTGCAGCAATTTTGCTATGCTGGTTAATGTTTTTTTTTTATTATTATTATTTTTATTCAGTGCATGAAACCTCTCCCTTAGAGAAAATAAATCAGAAAAACAAATCAGAAGCCTTCCCACAAATCATCCTGATAACAGACATGGAGGTGGAAAGGTCTGATATGACCAGAGACTATTTACAGAACAGATGTTGTGGATAGAGGAGACACTATTATGGACGCAAATATTGTGTAGAGAACATGACTAACAGACCAGTAAGACCAAATGCAGTACAAATGTGAACCCCTTAGATAGATAGACAGCTAGATAGATAACACAGAATAAAAAAATTAAAAAATTCAACCTTCGTTCTGACCCTCCTTCTTAAATGATCAGTTTTTAAGGGACGGCTCCCTTAAGGCTTGTCAGTAAACGGCCACTGTTATAATTGGCTAACATCTTTGTATAGGAAACAGTATCAACTCCCACTCTATATTGCATGTGAGTTAGTGTTTTGAAAACTTGATCCGTATAAAACCATAATTTACAGACAAAGCATTATTAAATCATTTACTTGCAGTTTGTGATTAGGTTAACATTTTGTTAAACACAGAAAGAGAGAGGATAGCATTTATGAGTTTTTTTTTGTAGTAGTAGCCTACAGTTGGGATGTTCACACAGAACGCGTTTTCCATTCCACTGTGTTACTTTTCCATTGGTCAGTTCTATTGCAACATTCTAAAAATGCTGTGCTCAAGTTAAAAGAAGTACAACTTTTAAAAAATGTGTTTGTATACCTTGCGCTTTTTTTGCTCCACTGACCTGCGTCTCGCAGTTTTAACGGCCAAAATGCATTCTGTGAACCGGCCCTCTGCGATTATAATGAGACCTATTGGCATTTGCTTTTGACACAACGTGATGCTCACATACATCAGGCAAATGTCAGCCATTAAAGGGATAGTTCACTTTGAAATACATTTTTGGTATGTTTTAGCTTACCTCAAGGGCATCCAAGATGTAGGTGTCTTTTTTTCCGCAGTAGTTTCAATTTTGATATTTTTAGGTCAAGTCTTGTCTGTCAGTCATATAATGCAGGTCTACCATAGACCTAGTATTTATATTGTTTTTACCACTTATACACAGCCATGTCCAAGTGATCTGATCTGACGTGTACGCAGACTGGTGCATAGATATATACACACTAGATGTCGCCTTGTCTACGGCAGTTCATTGGAACGAATGTCTTTAAGGCGACATCTAGTGTATATATCTATGCACCAGTCTGCGCACACGTCAGATCAGATCACTTGGACATGGCTGTGTATAAGTGGTAAAAACGATATAAATACTGTTCGTTTTCTCACACAAACCGCTCGTTTCGTGTCTTAGGCCATCAATGTGTACTTACAATGGGGAATTGTCTCAAAGAGCATGCACAGAGTCCAAATTAAACAGTGACCATAGACCTGCATTATATGACTGACAGACAAGAACGGTTTGACCTAAAAATATCAAAATTGAAACTACTGCGGAAAAAAAGACACCTACATCTTGGATGCCCTTGAGGTAAGCTAAAACATACCAAAAATTAATTTCAAAGTGAACTATCCCTTTAAGCGACTGAATGCCAGTGGACTATGGTGTGATCTTACTATTTAAGACATGCTTTTTTGGGCCGGTAAATAATGGCGCAAACACCAGTACATTGACGAGCGCAAACCTTAGTAAATCACCTTGCATGATTAATTTAAATACTCTCCTCCCATAAAATTTGCTCCTGAAAGGGAAACCCCTACAAATGCAAATGCAATAAGGTCAGCCACAAAAATTGTGTCCACGTTCAAGTTCTGTTAGTAAATCTGGCCCTTGTTGTTATACCATTTAAGATATTAAGACTTTTTATGACCTTAAATGTGTCACAGATGACATTTAAAGACTTATTAAGGACACCATTGAAAAAAAGTGCCCAGGAGCCAAGATGGAATCCAGGTCACATACCTCTGAGGGCCCCTGCGATTGGCTGGGCAACTGCCTTTAAGATGAATGGGAATGTTAATGTAAAGCTTTCTTCAGGCATTACAAACTTCCTTGGTCAGTACATGTGAAATGTGTACAAAAAAGTATTTATACTTTTGCTCTCTGTACATAGCTAATAGTCTCTTGTGGGTGACCCGTGTTTGTGTATGTCAATGACCTGTGTGTATGAGTAACATATGTTTGTGTGTGACCTGCATGTGTCTAGGCAGATAATTATGTCCATCTGTTGTAATCCAGAGTAAGACAGTGGGGATTAAAGCAGGAAGACAGAATATTGACCCAGCTAAGAAAAATCGTCTCGGTTAAGTATGTAACCCTAGTTCCCTGAAGAGGGAACGAGACGCTGCGGGAATGCCTCTGGGACATGATTTACATTTATGCATTTGGCAGGCGCTTTTATCCAAAACAACTTACATTGAATTTCAAGGTACACAATTACATTCTTATACATTTTTGCTTTCCCTGGGAATTGAACCCATGACCTTGGCGTTGCAAGCATCAACGCTCTACTGTTTGAGCTACAGGAAAGATGCCTCTGCATGATTGCGTCATGAAACACGTATGAAACCAGTCCAATGGCGTGACAGAACGTCATGTGACGTCATCGACCAGGAAACTATAAAGCACACCTGAACCAAACAGCATCAGCTTCTGATAGGCTGAAGCAAGTCGCAGTTTTTTAAATGTTTTAAAGACTTCTTTATTATTATATGGTTATATGAACGTTAAGGGATCATTTCATTTGATCATTTTACAAACATAATGGGAACGTTACTTTTGAATGTTCCCTGAACTTTCTGAAACATGCAGTAACATAAAAAAAACGTTATAAACATCAAAAAGAAACCTTTCAGGTGAAAACGGTCCATTAATGATAAATAATGTTCTGAGAACATTATTTAACACAAGATAACTTGTTTTATTGAACAAATGTTTTATTAACGTTACTGGAAGAATGTTGATAACTTTGAGAGAACCTTGCCACAACGTTAGCTAAAGTTCTGAGAATGCTCCCTGTTCACTGGGAACCTAAAGCTACATTAATCTTGTACCCTTGTATCAGCCTTTTCTCAAACAAGAAAATATTAGATGCTTTTTCTGCGGCCCAAAATACAGAGTTGAGTAGGCCTATGTGATATGTATCTAAAGTTATATCTTTTATCAGTTTTATCTGTCCATCAGTTTTGATATGTAGCTGTCATCTCCCATTTCCCTGAAACATGTTTCCGTCAAACTGCAGCTGATTTTCATTATAAACAGTTCTTCTTCAGGGTTATTTAAAGGACAGGAAAGAGAAACTTAACCTAAGGTTTATTCTAAAGGTCAGGAAAAGAGCCTCTGTACTAAAAAATAAATAAAATACAATAAAAAATAAACCTTATATAAATGCTATCCCCTCTCTCTCTTAGTTATGCACAGATGAATGTGAGATGCATATTTCATGAGTAATCTGCTAAGTGGATAGAGGTAACGTATGCCAAAAGTTCATGTTCAAAGAAAAGAAGAAATAAGAGAAAATAAAACTAGAGAGATTAAGAAAGAGAGCGTGACAGGGTGTGTGTGTGTGTGTGTGTGTATGTTCTTACATTAATTCTTTCTGACAGCATACTTACGTGTAGACTTTAATTGTGCCTGTGGCAACGCTTGTTATTGTTACTGAGTGATTTTCCTTTCGGGTGTTTGTAAAGGTGCTGTTGACGATAACTACTATATATCACAACACAAACATGTCACTACACACTGCTAAGCCTAGTCTGCCTTGTTTTTTAAGTCCTAAACAACACAAATATCTAGGTCTAAATTTAAGATTTATGTAATCAAATTGCATGTTCCATCCATTCATTCCACCAGGCTATAATAAACTTAATGTTATGCATACAGTATTTGTCAGCCATAAACAAGTAAGATAAGATATCCAAATCCAAAGCACAACATCAACGTAACTATAATCTTATTTGGTACCTTTTACTATGCTGTATTATCTTTTACTGTTATGTACTGTTGATCATTTTTTATTAATAAAGTTTTGTCCTGTTTTCATGACAACTTGTGTGCTGCTATCAATGAATAACCACACCGAAACAAATAAATTAGTAACTACTATTAACTAACAAAAAACTCTGATTAATAAATTAGTAAGTAATACAAGCTGAATAAGGTATAAGCTAATCAGTAACTATATTTTTTTTCATACCTCCTGGAATACTACTAAGAACTACTATATACAAGTTCATAATTAAATGTGAATAATGCATAGTGTGTAATTCATTCAAAAGTGAAGATCATGGTAACCCACTAGCGATGACTGAAGTGATACCAAATCCTTCAGAAGGAATTAGCTACTATCCAAAACCTTACAAAAACCTCAAGCTTTACAGTGACTTCAGTCATTACTAGATAGTTATCATGCTGTTTACTTTAGAATTAATTATACATTGTGCATTATTTGCATGAATTATGATAAAACGTATAATTGATTAGCTAATTGATAAGAGTTTCTTGTTAGTTAATAATAGTCCATATAAAGTTAATATTGCGGCACTCATTTGTTCCTATGTTGTTAAAGTTCTCTTAAGTTTTACCCAATTGGCTAAATAAAAGCAGGTGAAAGGGAACACAGGAGACATGGATTCACAGGGCACTAACATTGCCAGTAGGCATCATTAGTTCATTTCAGTCTTTTATTTTCTTGGGACATATAGGGCAGGAGCTCATCCAAAAATGAAAATTCTCAGCAATCATTGACTCACTCTCATTCTGTTCCAAACCCATTAGACTTTTGTTCATCTTCAAAACACAAATGAAGATGTTTTGAATGAAACATGAGAAATTTCTGTCCCTCCATTAAAAGTCCAAACCGTTGGTGCATAAAATATCGTGAAAGAAATCCATATGGAAAAAAAAAGGTTTGTTCAAGCAAGTATGGCTGAGCTTCCATGTACCATATTTGATGTGCTCAATATATGTGCAGTGATCAGACTTGAATTAAACAGCTAGAATGTGGATTGCTTTTACAGTGTCTTTATAAACTTTTTGAAGAGTAAAATATTTGGTGGAATGGACTTTCAAAAATCTCTCAGGTTTAATTAAAAGAAATATTACATTCCTTTATTCATTACGTCATGAAACTAACTAAGAAAACTAGAAAAGAAAGAAATGCCGATTTCATTTAGCCTTGGTCCACACATCCTCCTAAAACAGTTAAACAAACAACCACAGGGATGTACACATATCCACAGCCATGCGGTCTTGCCTCAGGTTTTCTGCTCCAGTGATCTGAACAACTGTAATGAAATGGTAGTTCCGTTCCATGTTCTCTGAAACCCTCAACAGACAGAGATATGTTCGCCAACTGCTTGACTGCCCACAAATTTGTGGAGAGAGACACGTTATTAAGCCCTGTGATTCTAAAAGAACTTCTATCTTTCTCTCTTTCCCCTGCTAACGTATACGAGTCACGAGGATGCCAGAAGGCACCCAAACAAAAGCATTCATCACTATTCGCAGCCTCAATTGGATGCACACTAAGGTACAGACCCAATTTACCATGATGGAAATGAATGTGGATGTGCAATTAAAGTTTAGATTTGTGAATGTTCACGGCCATGCAGCAGCTTTGTAGTGTAAGCAGAGTCGGGTAAATGTAAATGTAAAAGTAAATGTCTATTTATTACTAGGCATATCTGATTAATTAAAGACATTAATGAACACCATTAGGCTTAAAGCTTGAATGTCTCTCTGATGGAAAAGCTGAGGAGAGCAACATACAGTAGACTGGAGGTGAACAACCTTGCAACGATATCGCTCAGTGTTCAATTCCAGGTTTTTCGGAGTTTACTCCGACTCGCACCGTAGGAGTCGATGGAATCGATTCCTCGACTCCATTTACTTTACATGTGAACAGGGTCAGGAATAATACACGACTGCAGTCATTATCACACACTATATTTGCTCCTTGACACAAAGCCTTAAATTCCAATTTTAAGTGGGACTGGCCAAATTAGCGATGACATACATTGAAATGATGAGTAGCTATCAACGTTGTTACCTAGTTGTTGACAATACCTAATTCTACAGAGGTAAAAATACCTCCATGGTCGAATCATTGTAATGGTGCTAAACGCACATGACAACGTTGTCTCTGCGACATCTCATGCTCTCTGATGCATGCACGTCAGTGTCCGAATTCTTTGCTTCATTTTGTTCACTTCTTGCTGATATAGTGCACTCAACGGTCATGCTAGAGAATGAACAAACAAGTAGTTACCTGTGCTATTCTGCTGTAATCTTCATTTAACCTGTGCAATCTTCATCTGATCCTAAGCAATTTCGGAAACAGCAACATAGTCAGCAACGAGAGTTGATTCCTGTGCTAGAATTGACCCCAACTCTAGGGCTATTCAGAGTTGAGGAATCAACTTTTTCAGGAAAGTGTACACACACATTTCCTTTCTTTGTACAATTCATTAGATCTTTTCTTAAAGCCAATTCTTCAAAGCAAACCAGTAATCAATTTCAGCACACAACTGCAGCACAAGCCTTCTGCATGGCCTCATTCTTCTTGAGTGGGCTAGCTGTCAATCATGTCTGTCCATCACACACACCATCTGTAAAGTATGTATGTGCTTGAGAATCTGTATATGTATATGTGTGTTTGCATTGCTTCAGGTTAGCTAACATTGACCTGCTTCATTTTCCACCTGTGTGTATATGTTTAAAGCTGAAGGTTATATGGAATCTGTTCCATCGCTTTCTCGACCTCATGCTGGGGTTAATCAATGCACAACATCACACTTAATGATCGCTTGATTGATCCCCTGCTGAGGTTAAACCTCTCTGTCTCTCTGCCATCCTGACTCACACATCACGCTGTGTTTAGCACCGCATCTGCTTGCCTTAGTATGCGCTTTATGAATTATAATACAACTACAGAAAATTCTCCTAATGATGCTGGAGGTTGTTTTGTCTAAAACAAAGTACAGAGTTTATAGTATTTAGCATTTTATATTTTTAGAATTGCACTACCATTCAAAAGTTTAGGGTTGGTAAGATTGTTTTATATTATAATACATTTTAAAAATCAAATTCATTCCTGTGATGACAAAGCTGAATTTTCAGCAACCACTATTTCAGTCTTCAGAGTAACATGATCCTTCCGAAATAATTCTAATGTGCTGATTTGGTGCTCAGATAACATTTAGCATTTTTATCAATGTTGAAACAGCTGTGCTGATTAATATTTTGTTCAGCCCAGATTATCTGGTAATGTGAGGTGTTTACAGATCAAGCTTTAAACATCCCGATCTGCATCGGGGCAAAATGACATATTTAAAAGTTTTTTCCTTAAAAAAAAAAAAAAAAAAAACTTCATGCCTTAAAATAGCTTAAATGTAACTCTACACCCTTGCCTCATTTAGTATACAAGGTTCTATGAATATGCAAATTAGCACCGCCTCCACTTAGGGATGGGCATGATTAATCGACGATCGATAATTTATCGTTAAGAATTTCGTCGATCACGTTAATTTGTTATCGATTAATCTAATGCATTTTTTTTTATCTAATGCAGGTTGCGTTGCGTAGTGTGAGTCTTGAAGCAATTAAATGAATTTCACTGTGTGGCAGCAATTAAACATTTTACCACCCGGGGGCAATATTTGACACCATACTCGGTTATCTGTGATCTTCCGTTTTGATTTCAAAATAATCATGAAGAGGTCACGGCGAAGTGTGGCGTGGGACCATTTTGATTTAAAAGGCGAAATAGTTCACTGCAAACATTGCGATGCAATGTATAAGTACAACACGGCCACGACTCAGATGATGTACCACTTAAAAAAAGTGCATCCGTCCCTGGTCGGTGGCGGTGCATCCTGCTCTCAGTCTCACTCTCAACCTAGCATCAAGTCGGCGTTAGCACGGACTCGGAGCTGTGATGCAAAATCTGTCAAGTATTATTATGTTTTTTTGTTCAAGTTATTGTTTAACATGATTCTTTTTTATTATTATTATTTTGGAACAAATTAGGTCTCTGTTTAAAGCTGCCGTCGGCAAGTCTGGCAGATTGGGTCGATTAGCCAAAATTTTGAATGTTTACAACTCTCATGCCCCTCCCCACTACCAGCGAGCACCCTCCCATCGAGGTCGTGCTCGTCAGTGCGTCACTGTGCGTGTGTACCTGATTTTCTGTGAACGCGTCCGTCTCTTCAGCATCTATCAACACCATGGACTCGGAGGTAGGCTGTCCTGGCTAATCTATCCATAGATAGCAATAACCGAGGAATTGGAAGCTTGTTAGTAGATTTTCTCTCCGCCATCACGCTTCATGCAATCTCCAGGCGAACTTCAGGCGTGGCGTGTGCATGTGATATTAACGTGCGCGAGTGAGGGGGGATCTGTGGCGTGTGCACGACCTGTGATTGACAGTCAGATATCACACCCCCCTGCGCTGATTGGACCTGATGAAGCGGGAGCACTGGATTTTTGCAAAACAAATAACACGCTCCAGGTGGAGTTAGAAGCTCGGTTTTTTTCTAAAACCACCTTATTTATGTTGTTCTGTCGGATTATAGTGTCGATTACACTGAATATGATCAAAAAAATGTTGCCGACGGCAGCTTTAAGAACGCCGGCTCGCAGCTGCAGGTTCCGCTGCTTTAGAGCACCGCATATATGTTCGGTTTGCCTAACTGAACGTAGTTTAGCTGTCTGCCACAAGTTAATCTTGTAATAAAGGTCTCATTGAGGAAAAACACGCTGTATTTTTGTATTCGTTGCATTTTTGAATTATAGAAGTTAAATCATTAATTTTATTATAAAAAATATATAATCAAAAATATTAATGATTAATTGATAGTCGATCGTTAATTCTCCCGACGATCGACTAAGAAAATTTAATCGAATGCCCATCCCTAGCCTCCACTGACTCACACCAGCTCAGAAATCCACTTGTTTATGATCAAACGTTGACGTGATTGGTTACAAGGTAGTTTGTGACGTCAGAAACACCAGCGATTCCAAACCGTGTTTTTGAGACTGTCTTTGGTTCACTGCAGTTTTAAAGAGAAAATACTCAGCAATGGTGTTGACTTGAATTTGTACATGGTTTGTCTTAAATCATATTAAAAACACCACATAGACATAAACAACATTAAAATCTTTATTTTCACCACAGGAGGACTTTAAGAATATCTTGTAGTGTGTGATGCACCACGATTTCCAAATCTTGTAGTGTATGCAAGTTTGAGATAAAAAAAAAAAAAAAAGTGAAGATTCTCTGTTTGTGCGTGATGCAACGAGATTTCACAATTGTTTAAGATTTATAAACTCCTGTAGTCTGAGCCCGGCTTAAAGGAAAGATATCACTTTAATTTCAACTTGTCATCTGGACAACACAAACAGCATGTGCTTTTGTGTTTATTGACAATCATGAACTCCAATTGAAAAACCATAATGAGACTATGCAAAACACTGATGGATTATCACAACTTAATAACAACAAATGTCTCAAACTGAGTCTAAACACCTAATAATCAACATGTGATTATACTTGTCTGATTGTTAATGAGTTTGTCAAGCATGAGAGCATGTGTGTCTGTGTGTGTGTGTGTTTTCTTCTTCTCTTGGTGGGTCTGAATTTCTCTGCATGCCCCTGTCCTAGAGCTGAATGTTTTGAAAGTGTGCTCTCATCTTGCCTTGGGCAATGTAAGACATCCTGGAACTCATAGGCAAATGTTGCATCAGAGCTGGAGGGCTTGTCTTTGGCTCATTTTTACCACTCAAAAACAGGCAGGTACTGACAAAATTGTTTGTCTAACATGATCAGAGGTTTGGATACAATGTTTGTCCTGTTTTGTTGTATTCACAGTAGGCTTTATTTGCAGAATAAAAGTATAACAAGAGATTTGTTATTCTGCAATTGGAAAGATGGTGAGATGTACAAAAACACCTCAGTGTCCCACTTTGAAACCACCTGGATCTCATTCTCTTTCTTTTACTCTCTCTCTCTCTCTCTCTCTCTCGCTCTCTCTCTCTCTCTGTCCTTATAATGACCTCTCACTGGGACAGCTTGCCATTACACATTTATCCATCTCTATTTTTTGTCTGTGAATTTGCTTCTTTTTTTCTTTTTCTTTTGGTCATGTTCCTGGCCACAAAGATCAGCAATCATCTCATCTGTCAGTCTTAGCCCTCAAACCTTTCATTAAAGAGATAATGCCTCATCGATTGATGGAAAGGTTAGACCTAACATTGTGTCAGTTACATCTCAATGTTTACTGCACACACATGCTGTAGTGCAGACCAGAAAAAGAATCTGCACATGTATTGTCCTGTCTGTTGGGAGCAACCATTCGGGACACTGCACTGACATCACAGAGAATCAGCCTAGCCCTAGAGTCAAAAGAAATGTCAGCACTTCTGTCCTGTTGCTGGGAGAAGAGAGAATGAGATATGGAGTGAGCGCATGAATCACATCGGGACTTACATATAAGACCATAAAATCTCCACATCTACAGCTGTACGTGTAGAAGATAATAAAAAAGAGAGCTCTGTATGCTTCAACCCCTTGAAGGGAATCACATGCTCACGTCCGTCTTGTGTTGCAGAGCTCTGAACACTAAAACTGTCTGAATTTGTTTTAGTCTAAAAATGATTTCCTTCAGCAATTTAAAACCTGTCTGAACAAGAGTGTTTTCCACAGCATATCAGGAAACAGATCAAAGCACCCAGTGACAGTGTGGAATCTTTTGTGTTTGTGTCGTGCATAATGCGTCTGCTTGGTGACAGGTCATTTCTGTGTAATTATGACAGCTGTGGTTGATTACAGCCATTTGGGTGACAGAGGGTGTCAGCATACCATAGCACCCGAACTGTCATATCGGTGATATAATGGGTTATTTACACTGATATCTTAGAGGGGGAGATAAAAAAGATGATGAGAAGCAGAGCAAGAAGAAAACAGATAAAACCAAGTAAAGGGAAAGAAAGTACACTGTTTAAGTACACATTTTAAAAGATAAGATGCTCATCGAACTTAACTGAACTGACTTTTTGGTTGTATTTATCTACTTTGTCAACCATTAATTATATATTTTTTTAAAGATTCCTTTATTCACGCACTACCATTCAAAAGTTTGGGCTCATTACAGTGTTTTTGAAAGAAGTCTCTTATGCTCATCAAGGGTGCAGATGGTCAAAAATACAGTAAACAGTAATATTGGGAAAGATTATTACAATTTAAAATGCTATTTTCTATTTTAATTGTGATGAGACGCAAATGACCAGGGGTGCGTTTCCCAAAAGCAGTTAGCCAACTATGGTCGCAAGTTCCGTCGTTATAGTTTCGTCCTTCCGTCAGCATAGTTCAGCGATGTTTCCAGAAACCATAGTTCGAACGAACATTCCCAAACAGCATCGCAAAGTCGTGTGGAACGACAGCTCTCGACCTGTGGTTAGAAGCATAGTTTCTAGTTTGCATGTCATGTGGACATAAATCCTTTTGAGCCAAATGAGCAAGCTAACATTCAGTACAATCTATATCTTGTATTTAGAATACATACTAATGTAATTTACGTCTTTTAGTTTGTCAAGAGATTTAAAACACCGTTTTTGAAGAGTGTGCATGTGCGAACATGCACCATGTAGAATCTGGAAATAAAGCAAAATAACTGAGAAAAATAAGAGATAGTCCTCAGATGCCATGTCCGTAATTTACAGTACGGTTTCGGGAAACAGTGTTGACTAGCTAGTTGGTTTCTTCAACGACTATGGTTAAGCAGCGAGTTACAGTAGGCTACGTCGTTGTATGGGAAACACCCCCCAAAACATGTAGGTTTAGTAACAGATATAACAGGAACACAGTGGATCAACAGGTAAGTGGTGATTCTTGAGATTGTTAGCAGATGAGATAGACTTGAATTGTTAAATTTGCGCTTTTGGCTTACAGAACTGTTGGAGCACACACACACGAGGGAACCAGTGTTGCCAGATTCGATGGGAGGACAAAATTTGGGCTTTTTAGGCACGTCCGAATCCAATGTTAGCTTCACTTCCTGTCTCCTGAGATACCTTAATCTGATTGATTTTTAAAGGCGGCATAGATGTATCCTTCACACTACATTCGCCATGTTGTCATCATCATGTGACCTATGCAGCGTCAGTTAAAATTGCTTCGCTGCCATTCATAAGTCCTCTCCCGTGGCCTCAAGTGTCCATCTTATGCACACTTCAGAATCTCGCCGAAAGCTGAAGGTCATCTTAGTACTTTTTGTCTACTCTTTTATGAGTAGCTACTGTGAATTCAGACATTCTACTTTTGTCGCATACTCTTTTTCGCCTACTATATTGTAGGGAAGTATGCGATTTTGGATATAGCCAGTGTGTGTGCTCTAAAAAAGTGCTGTTGACGACTGACGAGGGCTAGATGAGTTCCAGGTGTGTGTGGTTGTGTGCCAGGGAGGATGATGGGAAATGCTGTACATACTCATTGACTTCTTTTGATGTTACCATACAGAAGTCCATATTTGACCTACTGAACATATTTCTGGCCAAAGAGTACCTGACATTGAACTGTCTGTGACGTTAATAAATGTTATAATGTAATGTATTCCTGTGATGGCAAAGCTGAATTTTCAACATTTCTCCAGTCTTCAGTGTCACATGATCCTTCAGAAATCATTGTAATATGCTGATTTGGTGCTCAAAAAACATTTACTATTATTTTCAATGTTGAAAACAGTTGTGCTGCTTAACACATTTCTTTTGTGGAAACTAATACAATTTTCTTATTGATTCTTTGATGAATAAAAAGTTCAAAAGAACAGCATTTATTTTAAATAAAATAATTTGTAACACTAGGCCTATAAATGTCTTTGCTGATACTTTTGATTAATTTAAGGCACCCTTACTGAATAAAAAGTATTAATTTCTTTCTAACTTTTGAATGGTAATTAAAAAGACAGAATAGACTCCAACTAACCTAATATGCCTGTTGGTTCAACCGAGAAAAAAAAAAAAAAAAAAACAGAGTACGTCCTATATCTCCATAAAAATGCTTCATGAATATCAGTAATAAATCTTTAGTTATTTTATTAGCATTATTCACTAGTTCTAATAATCATCATGTACCTAAGAGAACAAAAAAATTAACTGAAGCAAACCTGCCATATCACTTATCACTAATTAATTATTCTAAGTCAAACATATAGTGGTTCTTCTTTCAAGCTCATCACACTAAACAAATATGGTTAGACCACGGATAATATAATTAAAATGTTCTTTAAGTTAATCTATAATTGTCCTTTTCATGAAATTATAGGATGTTATTTTTGCATGCTAATAAATCAAGTTAATATTATACTGCTTTGTTCTTGGTGGTTGCGTATCTTCTCTGATATTTGTGATATTGACAGCTTTGGTGCACAAACAGATGAGCATGTTTGTGTGATATTTATCTAATAAGTCTGACACATCTTGCTGTCATTACATTTAGTTTCGAGTGTGTGGTTTAAATGCTTGCACATGCTTCATCAAACAAGCAATCAGAATTGAGGAGCAGAAAATTTGTTCAGGCAGTTAGTTTGCGCATTCAGACTGTTTACACAGAGAATGTCAATAAACCACTTTAGATGACACACAAAAACAATCCACTGATGAGTCTTGAAAAAAAAAACAAAAAAAACATCATGTGTTCATTTTCGTCAATATTCCATAAAAAATGTCAATGTACCAGAAAAAGCCTTGAACATTGCATTACAGAATATAATCTCTGGACACCTCACATAATGGAACATGATTAGATGTTAATAAGATGCCATTTGAAAGTGATTGTGTTAATACAAATGAAGTGATTTCCTTTTATCTCAAGCAGTCTTTGATGGAGATGTGATTAGTGTTTTAAATCATCTAAAGGCAGTGGTAGAGTTCATCAGATCTCTCTCTCACACACTCGCTTAGTATCTATCTATCCATCTCTTTCTCTCTCATCCTCTTGATGCCCCGCAATTTGCATGTTGCTGAGTAATGGGAAATGTTGCATTCATACTAAAGCAACTTCAAACACGCAATTGATTTCAGTGCAAGCCCAGAATGTAATCTCTAAATCCTGTTGCTATACCGAGTTTACCTTTGAAGTTGTCACGAACGAAGAAAATCTAGCAGAAATCATCATAATACCTATAAGTCTGCGATGGAAAGGATGGGATTGGGGATTCACTGCTGCCCTGTTGCCCTGACTCATACAGCGACTAAAAAAGCCAAACGGATACATTATGTGAATTTAGCCCTAGAGCTATTATCATAAATACTCTGTGTTTTTTGCCATGATATATTTCCACAACTACCATGAGATGAAATGACCGCTGTGTGATCTCAATTATATTATTAAAGTCATACGGCATGCATTTTGCACAACTGACCTGTATTTAACCTCTTGAGAATTTGTGCTTTATTGCTCTTTATTGCTCCATCTCTCTAGATCAGTTTATATTTATCATCTCTATCTCAAATTTAAATCACTTTTTATGAAGAACCCATTGCATGCAGAAAACCCCCCCACCTCCCCCCCACACACACACACACAAAATTGCCACAATGCTCAATCGAGAAAGGAAAGAAGTGGGTCTGAAAACCAGGTGAGATCAGTGTCTCCCTCACAGGTGTAATGCAAAAATAACTCTGTAATTCAATAAGCCTGTCTCAGAGATTTAATGCTATCATAGATCCTGCTAAACCAATCAGAGACACAATGAGTCAAAACACCAAACATTTACCACATCAGTGATTAGATTCTGAAAACAACATGAAATTCAAAGGTGTGCAAAGATATTCTCACTTCAGTACACAAGTTATGCAAGAATGATTTCAAGTTTTATGATATGAAATTAGTTGCAAAACTAGTTGAATGAACTGTGTTTACACTTGTGATGTGCTGTGCAAATAGTGTCAAATAGATGTGAAACACAAACTGTTTCAGTTGTGTCATCCAGCCCTGTTGAAAAATCCAGCAAAAAACAGCATGAATTCCATGGTATATTAAGTGCTGGTATAGTGCTGGTCTAGCTGGTGGACCAGCATGCTGTTCTCAAGCAAAACTGAAGAATTTATAATTTAGTAACCTACCATTTTCAGGGGGTTTTTCTCCGCCAACGAAAATAGTTCCAAACAAAGCCAAGAACCGTTGTGTTGCAACACATTCAGAGTTTTTAACAAATCGTTTGAGTGAGTGATTCAGTGACTCATTCATAAAGACACTAGTTTTGCTCCTGAATGATTTTTGAATAGATCATTTGAATGAATGATTTTATGAGTAATTTCTCAATCGGATGGCTGCACTGAGGCTGCGTCCTTCCTAGACCAGTCCTTCCGAGGCGTCTAGGCTAGAAAACTCCTCAGTACTAAAAGATAATGAGACAATCTAGTAAATCCAAATGCAATGCCTATGAAAATACTGTTATGTCTATATGGAAAGGATGGGATTGGGGATTTAAAAATGTATTTTGGAAAAAAGACTTGATATTAAAAATATTTAAATCTGACTTTCTATTAATGCAATGCAGTCAATGAGTTTGACTCATTTGTCTCCCATTCTTTTTCATGAATTGGAAAGTGTGGAAAGGATTGTGGGTGATTGGAAGA
This sequence comes from Leuciscus leuciscus, assembly GCF_965113295.1. Classification (NCBI taxonomy): domain Eukaryota; kingdom Metazoa; phylum Chordata; class Actinopteri; order Cypriniformes; family Leuciscidae; genus Leuciscus; species Leuciscus leuciscus. Next base: position 30,407,672 of record NC_138738.1, read on the forward strand.
CACAAAGGATACACTTGATGCATCCTTCCAAATTCGCCCAACGAAGAATGCGGGTTTCCACAATCAACTGTTTTATTTCTTAACGAATCAGTATTTTAAATGGATTGGTTGAATGTATGATTCAGTGACTCACTCTTGCCGCCACCTACTGGCGTAATGACGTAACCTGATTACTTGTGATACAAACAGTAAAACAGCAGTGCTGTTGGAGCAATCAGGTTTGAGGACCAGTATTAATTGTTTTATACATGGTGAGCTGTAAAGACAATCAGTCTTTTTCTTTTAGTTTCTTGTGCATTTCTTTGGCTCACATTTTTCACTAGATTGCTATGTTGCTGTTAACACTATGATAATTAAAGATCTTAAAATATTGAATCTGATCATCTTAAAATGGTCACTTTTTGGAGTTATAATTAGCCTAGATAGAAATTTATATGAATGTATGATGGTGATACTTTAGAATGACAAATAAAATAATTTACTTTTAACAACAGTAAATTAATGCAATAAAGTATGTCAAATGTCAACAATCCAGAATCATGTAATAAAACTCATAAGTATTCAAAATCAAAACATCACAGAACATTTTGCTAAACCTCCTCTGCCAAATAAAAACAAATAAAGAGCAGAGAATTAAAGTCAGAGAGATAAGCAGTCCAACACAGTTCACTTTCGTGACGTTAATCGGAAGAAATGATTCACATTCCCTGGACTTAGACCAGAAGCCCTCAATTACTCCTCCATGTAAAACCTGTTTTTGAATTTAAGTCAAATCTGTTTCTTGGGTGAGAAAATTAAGAGAGAGAAAAAAAAAACTATCTCAGTTTGATGTCTCATGTTTGAACTAACTGAACTGTAAAAGCTCAGTGAAAGCCAAAGAGTTTGTTAACATCACCCACTGTGTAAACATTAGTCATCCGCAGTCTGAGACTACAGCTGACATATCTGCTGCTGGGAGATTTTGTTGTTTTCTTCTTTTTTTCTTAAAACTACATTAGAGATAAAGTAATATATTTGAGGACAATATAACTTGAGTTTGTGGTATATCACATCTATAAGTTATTTGTTTTTGTGTTTACATTTTTGTGCATGCATGCATTGAGATTTTTCTTGAATGTGTGAGAATCTTGCTTTAAATTTATGGTGAGCAGAAGCGTTTCAGTGTCGGGTGTGTGTGAGTGATTAGCCAAATCCAGTGAGTGGCATGCAGGAAGGACCCATCCATTGCCATCTCAGTGGCAGGGAGGTCTGATGAATGTTTCATGTGAGTTTCACTAATCTTTGCCTCTCTATTGTGGAAAATCAAGCATGCAAAATCATTACCGAGCTAAAGGATGGAGGGGAAAGTGAGAACTGATCCATTGACCTCCACTGAGCTTGTTTATTCCTGATCCTCCAAGGTCGCTGTGTGGTCATTATTTACAGAAATGATTACTGCTGACTTTCTTGTATGCTAAAAATAGTAATTACATTTATCTCTGACAACCGGGATGTTGCAACCTTCGCACCTGAACCACTGGCTTCTTAAAAATGTCAACCAGTCTGATTTGAATGGAAATAGAATGGAAATGCAAATTAGAATTGTTTTCTGAGTGACACTGTATAAGCAAAATGGTTTGCATATAATGCATTTTGACTATTGGATGAATAATATTATACCATTATAAAGCATCTAATTATTGTTGAGTGCATGAAAATGAGATTTGTATCTGTATGGGGAAATTTTGTAATAAGTTTTGTAAAATGTACAGAACCACATGAAAACACAATGGTGACATTTAGTGATATAGTATTTCAGGAGCATCAGTAGCTACATTTACATGGACACATTTTGTTCATGTAAACACTATGTTCAGATTCATCAGTCTGAATTATTTCTGGATAAAGAGATCAGATTGATGTGCAAATTGCACACACTGCAAATATACAGAGTTTCACACTGTTTCAAGATGTGCACACTAGCCATCCTCCTGGTTCTTTTTTTATGGCCTAATGGCCTGGTTTCACAGACAGGACTTAGATTAAGCCAGGATTAGGCCTTCAATTAGGACATTTAAGTAGCTCTTATAAACATGCCTTAAAGGGTACCTATTATGCAAAATTCACTTTTACATGGTGTTTCAACATAAATGTGTGTTGGCAGTGTGTTAGCAAAACCACCCTAGAATGATAAAAATCCACCCAGTGTTTTTTTTACAATCTCAATAAATCATAAGCACTGTCTCAGAATGAGCTGTTCTAAGATTCTATGCAATGTGACGTAGAATTGCACAGGCCCCTCCCACGACTGTTGATTGACACTGCAGTTTGAGCATAGACCCGCCCTGAGTGAGCTGGACACAGAGTCCGCCATTGTTTCGACGCTTGAGCAGCTGTAGACAAGAATGTCTCCTAAGCGATTGAGGTGTGTTGTTGTTGGATGTAAGAATGAACATAGCAGTCTTCATTTACTCTCGTTGTTACTCGAGGATGGATCTGTACTGTTTGTGATCCAGCTTACGGTCTTCAGAGCGACAGTCCTAACGTTACTGACCACGGCAGAAATGAAAGTGAGAGCGCGCACTTTATCACAGCTCATCGAGTCATTTTACGGATATAAGGTTTACCAGTTTATTTAGCACCCACTGAAAAGGTGTGTTTATATTTGTTTACTGTAACGAGTGTTTTGTGTACTTCGCTATGTATGTTGCTGATAATGAAAGGGAGAGAGAGAGAGTTTATGGATAAGACTTTAATGCTCACTTCTTATACTGTGTTTATTAAGCTCTTACTGTGATTCTCTGGAGTAAAACTAACGCTTCATCTTTTGTGTGATGTACAATAAACTTCACTGAACTCATCAGTATATTTTGGTCATCATTCGGACAGGGTCTGCTACAGCAGGCTTGTATTAATAGTGGATAAAAGCAGATGACAAGTAAATTATAACCATAATTAAACTAAACTATACCTGTTCTATCTCCATACAGCATATATTCTCTGGCTCTATGGGCATTATTGTCCGACTCCGAGTCGAAATGAACACCGCTACTGAGAGTTTCTGTTCTGATATCATCAGATGAGATTGTCCTGGCTCTGAGCGCGAGCTCATGATGTTCCGCCCCCTGGGCCGGCATCAGCAGTTAATTTGCATTTAAAGGGATACACACTAAAACGGCGCATTTTTCTGAGCCCCTTCCCGCACCCAAAACAAGACATCTGTCGATGAGAGTCCAAAGCAAGTACTTCACAGACCATGAGTGAAAGGAGAATTTTAGAATGACACGGCCGTCTGAAATCAAATACTTCCCTACTGTATAGTATCCGAAAAACAGCACACCATCAGAGTAGTACTGTATGTCTGAATACATAGTATTCGAAAAACAGTGATGTGTAAAATGTACCCAGATGACCTATGCTACTTCTGCCGAGATTCTCAAGTATAATCGTTCAGTTTATGATACAAGCGTGAAAATTGGCATGAGCAGTCTCCATGGGTCACTTGACAAGAAAATTGTCCGAGCCACTTGAAATTTCAAGATTTTTCTTTTTTCAAGATGGCCAACACCTTAGTGGAGCAGTTAAGTGATATAGTGGTTTATTTGGTGATACAAGCATGAAAATTGGCATGAGCAGTCTCTGATGGTCACTAGACAATAAGCCACCCATAGCTACTTGAAATTTCAAGATGGCAGCCATTTTTCAAGATGGCCGACACCTTAGTGGAGCAGTTAAGTGATATAGTGGTTTATTTGGTGATACAAGCATGGAAATTGGCATGAGCAGTCTCTGATGGTCACTAGACAATAAGCCACCCATAGCTACTTGAAATTTCAAGATGGCAGCCATTTTTCAAGATGGCCGACACCTTAGTGGAGCAGTTAAGTGATATAGTGGTTTATTTGGTGATACAAACATGAAAATTGGCATGAGCAGTCTCTGATGGTCACTAGACAATAAGCCACCCATAGCTACTTGAAATTTCAAGATGGCAGCCATTTTTCAAGATGGCCACCACCTTGGTGGAGCAATTAGGCTCATGGCAATTTTCATGCTTGTATCACCAACTAAATAATTTCTTAAGCCTAATTGCTCCACTAAAGTGGTGGCCATCTTGAAAAATGGCCGCCATCTTGAAATTTCAAGTAGCTGTAGGTGGCTTATTGTCAAGTGACCCAGAGAGACTGTTCATGCCAATTTTCATGCTTGTATCACCAAATAAACCACTATATCACTTAACTGCTCCACTAAGGTGTCGGCCATCTTGAAAAATGGCCGCCATCTTGAAATTTCAAGTGGCTCGGACAATTTTCTTGTCAAGTGACCCATGGAGACTGCTCATGCCAATTTTCACGCTTGTATCATAAACTGAACGATTCTGCCAAACATAAGCACTTAGCCGCTCCACTAAATCCCACGAGGCCAAACACACTCTTTTATTGGTTGGTGAGGGTGTCAATACACAGCTTGTGGCCCTTAAGCTTATGTAGCAGCCTGTTTTTGGTACTGAAACAAAATAATTTATGTTTTTATTATTATTTTTAAGGCTCTCTAATAGCTTAATCCTTTGAGATGGACAACTAGGCACAATTTTTTTGTTAGAGCCATAAAACGGCCATTATGATCTCCGGAGACAGGAGAACAGGAGAATAGCAGTGAAGCGACACAATTGACACCATAGGTCACATAACAGTGACATCATGGCGGAAAAGCTGGGACCGAGATGGGTCTTGTGCATGTTGCCTGTTACGGTTATGGGGTTTAGTTAACGTGTTTGTTTTATTTATTTATTTATTTTCTTTAGCGCCGCTCTTGTCCCTCACTTTGTAATCGTTAATCTTTTATGTTGTATATCATTTGTAAATAGATGTTCATTGTTTTGGAAGTATATTTGGTTCACTGTTTATTGTTTTATTGGGTGTTTTGTTGCATCAAACCATTTTTCTTTCTAAAAGCAAGTACGAATTCAGTTTTGGTCTCTGCCTGTTTCTTAATTTCACATAACCTCTAGATGCCAAATATATATGTAGACGTAACATTGCCCACTTGGGTCCCACCTAGTGGCAGGTGCAATCCTGCATTAAATCCATCTGGGCAATTAACATGGGGCCATTATGGAACCCGCGGACAATCCTTTATGGGGTCCATTTTTCAGCCAATTTCATACCAATATACAAATGTTGGCTGGGATGTAGTACATCTGGATTATACACAAATTCATTCTATATGTAGAACACGGTCACAAAGTAAGTTTAAAACCAAATGTAGCACTTACTATAAAGTATGCGATTTTCTGATAATTCCGTACGTTCAACAACAACAGCTCGTTCCATGTCATATTTCATTTCGCCATTTCTACACGCTAAGAACTTTCCAGTTTCAGTTTTCAATCCAAGTTTTTGCATGTCCTATCGAATGTATTATAAAATGTCTAACCACCCTTCCCAATCCAAATAAAATTTCAGTCAGATTAGACCAATTCATTCTGATTGGCATGGTTACATTTGACTTTTTTTATCCTGAATGGGCTACTAGTCTGATTACAAACTTATTAGGGTCCATGTAAACACGTCTACAATAAGGGATGTACTGTAGATTTCTGGTTGTTCAGTTGTAATGTTGTAATGTTTAAGATTAAGATGCATTTTAAAATGAATATCATAGAATCAAGAAAAAGATAAAGACTGATCCTGTTTGAACTCGCATAGTTATTAGCTTTTCATTGATTCTATTGATGTAATGGTAGTGCTTTAGCTGTGCCAGATGAATTGCAGAAGGATTGATTAAACACACTCTTTTATTGATTGGTGAGGGAGTCAAAACACAGCCTGTGGCCCTTAAGCCTATATATGTAGCAGCCTATTTTTGGTACTGAAACAAAATAATGTTTTGAAGGTTCTCTAATCGCTTCAGATGGACAACTAGACAGGCTCAATTGTTGTGTTAGAGCCATAAAATGGCCATTATGATCCCTGGAGAAAGGAGAACAGATAGATCAACTTGTAACTTGTGTGTGGCTTGTAGAGAGAGGTCCATCTCAAATCTCTAAAAAAAATTCATCTAAAAAAGGTTTTAATGGTTGAAATTAACCATGCCGGAAACGGCGGTTTGAATCCCGCTTGCGAGTGCGAGTAGAACTGGAGGGGTTATATTTTTACCATGACCCGGATGAGAGTGAGGTTTAGTGGGTTAAGTGTACCAGAGGACAGCTAGAAAGAGCCGGTTCGAATCCCGCTCGGAGCGGTGTGAGTTGAATCGGAGGGGTTACATTAGTGCAGAAGTGGACCATCAAAATAAAGTGTAACCAACAAAGTACTATTCTCACCAAGAACTGATACATCCAATACTGTATCAAATCCATAAGTCACTGTTCATGTTTTACATGACAGGCAGGTACATTTTAAAATAGACTGGCTGGCATAACTCATTCCAATAATGGCACAACAATGTAAGCAAATGACTGTATTGACAACAGAATATTCTTATGTTCTGTCTTTCTCATCTTACATGTTGCTTCCTTCCATTTAAAGCACTAATTTACAGACACTATTAATTTAGCATGCATTCATATTTTTAAATAACATATAGTACAGTTGTAGCACTACTTAATTTCTATGCCAAAAGATGTCTACAGGTGCATTATTGCATCAAGCAACCTCAAATTCCACAGACTTTAAGACTTCTATAACATCCTGTTGCAATGTCAGTACATAACAAGGGCTTTATGTCAAAACTATGATGTGTTAAACTCACAGGTACTGTACTAAATGTATTTTGGCACTGCTGCACAGCCTTGACAAAACAGGAAATCATAACTGAGCAACAAAGGAGGCTAAAAAGGATGGTTCAAGATCTGAAGACATCACAGAGAGAGATCACAGCCGCTAGTGACTTCTTATAGATCAAAGAGCATGAAACGTTTAACTAAATAGAATGTCAACAGAATAGGGGGAGAGGAGGGGGGAGGGGGTAGAGGGGTAGAGGGGGGTGTTGTAGTACAGGTGATGTAGAAATGTTGAATACTAAGTCAACCCCAAATTTTCCTACTGGGGACAATAAGGTACACTTTATTATTTAATTCAGATATCTTCAATACAGTCTGGCTTTAATAATTTTCCCCCAAGAACAAACCTGGTGTTCAAAATACAAGCTCAAAATTATGACTTCAGAAGTGGGAAGTACTGTAGGAACTGATGACCATAGCATTATTTTATCTACATGAGCAGATCAAGCCAAAGAAATGCATATGGACAGTGACTGTCTCACATTCTGACTTTCACATAAAAATATAGATAGGAAGCAATGAATCTTTTTTTCCATTATCCTTGTGACAATATTAATATACTACATATATAATAATTTTCCGGTAACACTTTACAATAAGGTTCCTTTATTAAACATTAGTTAATGTATTAACTAACATGAACTAACAATGAGCAATACATTTATTACTGTTTTTGTTCATCTTTGTTAATGTTAGTTAATAAAAATAAAGCTGTTCATAATTTGTTCATGTTAGTTCACAGTGCATTAACTAATGTTAACAAGATTTTAATAAAGTATTAGTAAATGTTGAAATTAACATTAACAAAGATGAACAAATGCTGTATAAGTGCAGTTCATTATTAGTTCATGTTAACTAATGTAGTTAACTAATGAACCTTATTGTAAAGTGTTACCAATTTTCTTATATAATATGCTAGTTATAATACTACAATTTTTTTTTATAAAACATAAAGATAATAAAAATTAACCATCTAAAATTAAAATACACTTTTAGATTAGAAGGTTTTAGAAGATTTAGAGTTTCGCTAAATGTGCACTTTATTTGAAAAACTGTAGATTTGTAGGATGTTAGGATATTGACTCTAGCCTTCCTAAATGCAAATGGAAAAATATTTTTATAAGGGCAGGTTACAATGTCAATCACTGACAAACAGACTGTCTGTCAGCAATAAGCACAAAAATGCAGCCATTTGAATGCACACAACCATTATACATTATACATGGCATACTAATTTGTGAACAGGATAATGCAGTAAATCACCTGCCTAAGCCTTCACTGCTGAATAAAACTGCCATAAAATCAGAAAATGATTATATTTCAAAACTATGCACAAGAAACCAAGACTAAAAAAGTGAAGGAGTTAACAGAGAAAATGAGTAAATTAACTATACGAGGGGGGCTCGAACTCAGAGAGAGCTGATATCCTTGACAGAAGTCTCATGGTCTATATCACGGAAAATCTCTCTTATCTGATCCTGTGTAGAATGATAAAAGAAGCCCTGAGAGGAAATTACTGACTGAAATTACAGCAACAACAGCAAAACTGAAAAGAATCACGCCATCTTGACAAACAAAAAATGTCAATGCAAGCAAGGGAACTTTCTTTTGAGAGTTGAGCGTGTGTCTCCTCAAGGCTGACTAATGCAGAAATCATGTCGCTTGTCCCTCTCCTGAATTTTTCATCCATTCTCTGGCCAAAATAAGACTCAGCATCAGATGGGACAGACTATGATGTAATAGGAAAAGAAAAGGATCTAGAAAGTGGGAGAGAAATGTGGCAGATCTCAAATTGAGATGGCAAATAACTGCATTGTTCTACAGTCTGTAGACTCCCAACATGGAGGTTAGACACAGATGGATGGGGATTAATTTCCTCTTTCCACACAAATCATTGATGTTAGCTGTCTCTCATACTGAAAAGACTAAAGGAGGCATTGTGAAAAATTCCTCAAAGTCACCAAACAAAGAAAGCCATGCAAAGAGAAGACTTTCAAGCCAAACAAATGTCCTTATCCCATCACAATTATATCTTTTTTGCATCTTGTAGCCATACATAGCTTGCGCTACTCACCACACTGAAGTCTTCACTTGAGCAGTTCTGCCCGCTGAAATTGCAGCTCTTCAGCATGTCTTCCAACTGGTGGCCAGTGCGCTGGAAAATGTCTAGCATGTCTGGGGGTGGGTACTGGAGCTCACTTGGCCGGTGTCCTTTACGGCTCTTGGGCGGCAGGCCGGTGAGGTTAGTCAAGTGGTAGATATCCGCATCTGTGAGGGCAGAGAAGCGGAATCGGTTGACATTACAGAGTGTGATGGCTGGGAAGGTGAGCTCACGGTGGGTTTCTTCCCTCAGTGATGCGAGGTGGGGATGCTCCAGATAAGCTGCCGCGCTCCATGTCGCCTGGTACAGGAAGAGGCAGAGCGAGACCAACAGTGCCAGTCCCCAGAGGGTCTGTCTGAAGCCCAAGCGTCCTGACGTCCCCAATACCCGAGCCAGACCGTGTAGCGAAGAGGAGCTAGCAAAGGACGACAGGTCAGCCATGCCTCCTTTTCGCCGCCGTAGGCCTTCATCTAGCATGCCGGTTCCGCCTCCGTCTGTCGAGGCCACCTTGGCTTCTTCGCCCTCAGCAAACTTGATTTTACAAACAAATTCGATGGGCATGTGGTTGGCCAGGGCGGCTTGTGAAGAGCCCTTTGCAAATTACTCTGATCCCCCCTGCTGATCTTTCCCTGAGCCTTTGCTCTTTTCCGTTTCGCCAGCTATTCTACCGCAACGTGGCTGTTAGTACATTTTTCCCTAAATCGTCTTTCTCTTGTTTTTCTCTCCCGTGCCCAACCGCGTCCTATTTATAACAAATATTACTCTTATCAGTCTCACCTCTGATCTTTTTCTCTATCAGCTCTGCTTTCCTCACTTCATCTCTGTTTCTTGCTTCCAATACTGTTTCTTTACACACTTTTTCTACTCTGTCCATCTACTCTCAGTCAGTCTCTCCTACCTCTGCACTTTTCCCTCAGATTCTCATCTCTCTCTTCGTCTCTTCCATCCTTTGCATCCACTTTCTGCTTATTTTCTCCTTGGTTTGTGCTGTGGTCTGCTGCTGTTTGAGGATCAGAGTGCAGATGGTGAGAGGAGGTGCTTCGTTCGCCGAGTCAGTGCCCCAGGATGTGCCACAGCCGTAGACTCCAGAGAGAGTAGAGGCATGAGCTGGAGACTATGAGAGAAGTATGAGAGAGAGAGAGAGAGAGAGAGAGAGAGAGAGACACACACACACACATACATGCGAGTTCCACAGCTCTCCTCAGCTGCTCGCTGGCGGCTGACGTAGCTGCTGCCTGAACTCCTCTCGCACACTCAGGGAAAGAGAGCGAGAGAGCGATGGAGAGAGTGAGGGAACCGGAGAGAGAGCTGAAATGAAAGACAGGGTGTATGAATGCTGCCCTCTCTATATGCCCTACAAGAAAGAGGAGGGGAAAGAGAGAAGTGGAAGGAGAGATATTTAATATTATATGAGCTGAGAAGGCAGGGGTTATTTCCCCTTCAGTGGAGAAGAGCAGTCCCAACCCACACCAGCTTTTATTTCTCTCACAGCAGCAGGTTGTTACATCCACTTACAGTGGTCACTCACTGTCTCCACCACCAACAATCTCTTTCTACCTCTCTTTGTTCTTACTTTACCTTTTACTCAGCAGGTGTAAACGTGACTGTACTGTAGGTAAGTAGGATCTGAGATTGCGTTTCAGTTGGTCTGTACACTCCACAAGTTTTGTGGATACATATACATATGTTATACAGTTAGTTAACAAGTTAACTAAAGTTCAGGAGCAAGGCCACGCCTCAACCAATCAGCTTACTACATATTTATACTAAACCAACCTGCACAACACTGTTTGTCTCAGATATTTGAAACTACCCACCCATAACTCATCCCTTCAACCCCTTCCCCCACTTTCTATCTTGAAATATCCCCTCTTTACTCCACAGGCTGCATTTGGGTTTTCAAACCACACGGCTTACTACCTCCCCAGACGAAGCCCTCACTCCACGGTCAAGAACCTCAACATTCACTCCCTCCCATATTTCATCCAACCTGTACTTATCATAAACCCATTCTCATCATCGTTTTGGTGTGGTACTAGTGAAAACCTATTAATTAAGTGATTTGCACACTTTACACGTGAATACCTATGATTACTAATGATATCACACTGGAATAGAGCATTGGTCATAACTTTTACAAATTAGATTTTAAATCCCAGAAAAAAAAAGAAAAAAGAAGATCAATCTTGTTCAGTTCCGCTCTTGCTTGTGTACTAATTAATTTATACTACTTTGTACTTTGCACTGTGTACTATTTTTGCTTCTTATGACAAATTGCTTTTGATGTTCCTCATTTGTAAGTTGTCTGCTAAATGAATTTTTTTTTTAATAAATTTATCAAATAATACAGTATGCTGACTATGTTTTTCACCATCTGTTTTGATATACATATATATCTATCTGTATTTTTGTTTGCATATGCACGTGAGTCAGTCTTCCCAAGTGGCGTACTAGTCTATTCCACTCCATACGTGATGCAGCCGAAGTGTCGTTTGTGTTGTTGTGTTAAAGTGTAACAATGTGAGACTAATGGTGGTGTTAATGAAGACTGAGAACACTGTAACGAGTGTGGGGCGACTCCTGAAGATCAATCTCCCTCCCTGCCGGAAAAGAGAATGACAGAGAATTGATTAGATAGATGCGAGAACAAGTGATTAAGGAGTAGTGTGACCACACACAAACAAACACATGCGCACATACCAACCAAACTCAGCAGCACATACTTAGTCCCATACAGTTAGTGTAATATGTTCTTCATCACTTTTTGAACTGAAGCACATTAGATAACATCCCTAACACAAGGATAACTGCAATATTCATAAATACATTAAATACAAAGTCTTTTAGGGTGTGTTCTTCGGTCTGTGTTGGGTTCATATTTCAGTCAAACCACACCAGAGTTTGTTTGGACCACCTTTTCAGGGGTCTCAGTCCGCTTGTTTGATGCTCACCAATGTTCGTATGGCAGCGTTCACACTTTTTCAAATGAACCGCACAAAGGATGCTTTCACACTAGTGATTTTGGTGTGCATCTGGGTTCAATGGATTGATTCAGAGTTCAGTTTGTTTGGATGGATGTGAACGCTGTTTTCTGAACTTGGGGGCACACTCATAAACCGTAACCGAGTCTGCATAAAAACGGTGGTCTGGGGTACGATTCATGTGAACTTGACATGAACACAATCATACTAAAGCGCTGAAGTGAACAGCTATTGATGAGGTATGATTCCATAAAACTATGTGATTCTCACTCACTTTCCTGACAAGTGTGACTAACGCACTGCAAGCAGAGAGAATGTATATCTAATTTCAGCTCGCTTTCAGCAGAAATGGACTCCTGCATTATTTAGAATATTTTCAGAACATTCACGACAGATAGACGCAAATTCTGATGCTTTGAAAACAAAACCAAAGGTTCAAAACCCAAAATATAAAATGTGAGCAACTCTATGCATTTTACCCCCTTCTCTTGCATCGTAGTTACCAGAACAAGGGTAAACAGTTGCTGCTTTGATGATGCAAACGCACCACGGTTAGGAACTCAAATAATATAATATGAACACAGTCCAGCGGGCGCAGGGGGAGGGGGGAGCAATACTCATGTTCGGACCAGGCAATAGAAACCAAGGGCCCTATCTTGCACCCAGCGCAATCGACTTTGTACACCGACGCATGTATCATTCCTATTTTGCACCCGCGCACAGCAGACTTTTCCCTCCACAGATGCACGTCGGTTAACTAAGAAATACACTTGCGCTCCCGGGGGCGGTTCAGCGCAAAGAGGAGGCGTGTTCCGGCACAAACGTTCCCTCATGCTATTTTGCAGGTTTAGAAAACAATTCCGCCACTAACCGAAAAAAACTAGTTTAAAGTCAGTGGCGCGTTGCGCATGTTATTCATATGCTATTTTAAGGGCGCATGCTTGGCCATAATCAATGTAGCGTGTGCACAACGCGCATACACTTTGATTCTCTCATCTACACAGAAGCAGCCGTTTTCATTTTTGCAAATCATACATTATTATGATAGATAGATAGATAGATAGATAGATAGATAGATAGATAGATAGATAGATAGATAGATAGATAGATAGATAGATAGATAGATAGATAGATAGATAGATAGATAGATAGATAGATAGTTTATTATAAAAGCATACAGCTTATACATTTACCCAAATTATCATACGCCTGTTTAACCGTAGCTAATTTGGGTGTGTTTCTCCATCCCCAACGTCAGTTCTCTGTGTTTTACGGCCCTGACGAGAACGTTGGTGTCCTCGGCTGTGAAGCGCTCCTGGCGCGCGCCGTTATAATAGGAATCCGCTTTAGAACAAGCGCGCCTGCTCTAAAAGGGAATGTGAGATGACGCTCTGTTTGGTTTATTTCACGTTACGCCCAAACCACACCTATGAATAATGAAGCTACTTCAGACCAACCCATTTTAGATTTGCGTCGGGCGCAAGAGTCATTTATCCCGCCGGTATAATAGCAACAGCGCCCAAGACCCGCCCACAAAGTTACTTGCGTTTCGCGCTTGATACTTGCGTTTCAGACCGTTAAAATAGGGCCCCAAGTGTGAAAGCACTTTAAAAGAGCAATCGCACCAGAGTTAGTTTTAATTGAACCAAACCTGCAAAGTGTGAACACACCCTTCAAACTCAAATATGAAATGTCATGTGAGAGAGAGAAAAAGGAGTAGTAACGAGTTGGCCTCGTCATCCATCATCTAAAAGAAAATACTTTGAAAAATGTGTAATGTGTATTATATACAGTTCTGTACTCAACAGAACTGCCTATCTGACTTTTTATTTTGAACAAATGCATCTATCTCAACAGAGAAAGCATTAGAAAAATAGGGCGCTGGGGTCTGCTTTCTGATGACCGGTCTTTCAAAAGCAGGTATGCGTTTTGAACACAGTTGGTACTGTGAATCATAAAGTAATTTAGTCTGACAGAATTTTATACAAAGAAAAGCACTGAGGTGGGTCATGGTGGTCAATTTCTGAGGACATTTTGACCTTGTCCCAATTTTGTTTCGTTTGAACAATAAAACTACCCTTGTTGATTTTTTCTTTAAAGGAAAAAAAATCTGAGTAGTAGCCTGTCTACTCTGGCCACTAAATCATTCGAGACATTCCCAAACTTCTGTGGTGAAGAACCTGAAGTCAGAAAGTCCATCTCATATTTATGAAGACATCTGAGAGCAAAAGAGAAGTGGTCCATCATTTATCCTTGCTGTGAGGGAATGTTACGTGTTGCACTGCGGTACTGAAACATTCAAAGTCATGTAATGAAGTCTTGACACACCAGGCGAATCTTTGAGTCTCACCAACAGTCTCATGAATTATTAATCTCCCCCCAGGTAGCATCACTGACAGTGATCCACGCCCCCTCCCGCAACAAACACACAATCACAGCTTGAGAAAGATTTAAGGTGAAAATAAGTGCTGCTTCACTTCTCCTTCTGATAGTGCCCCACTTCTGACTTCTTTCCACGCATCAACCACTCTAAGCCACTCAGAGTGACAGAGGAGAAGTTTTAAATGACTCTCACACTTGATTTACTCTGCAATGACTCTCCCTGAACAGCTGTTCTCAAATATATTTAGTAAATACGGAGTGAAAAAACATCAGCTCTGGAGTGTAGTCTGATCTTTGTCCTTGTACTGTACCTGTACTTCCTGTCCTAACAAGAAAACAACAAAAGAAATATAGCTGCGAGCAGCAATTATCAGGGTTCAAACTGTTAAAAGCCTTTAAGCACATGCGTAAAAAGATATTATGTTTTATTTAGCAAGCCTGTTATCATCTCAATCATACAGATGGAAATGACCATTTACAGCCAATACAAATTTACCATAGGAAATATGGATTTAAAGTTTTTTAACAGTTAACAGTAATTTATTAGCCGATGGCGGATATGTCAACAGACAAAGGCACTGCATGACAATTTTCAAGTCAATCGGACTAACGGTTGCATAGCTATAGCTGCTTTTAATTTATTGCTTGTTTTTTTCCATATTATAGCACCACCAAGTGGTGAATCGCCGCAGATTTTTACACAGTTCGCCAAAGTTGTTTTTTGAAATAATCTCCAATATTCAAAGAACGATTCGGTGGACAGTGGCGGTCCTAGAGGCAAAGTAGCTCAGATTGAGTTCTACCATGCGGTATGAATGTCGTGAGCGTGTTCTTTTGAATTTCTCACAGGCCTCTAGGGCCGTGAGTCAAACAGGCCCAGCGGGTTTTGTTCCGATCGGCCTCCGTTAACCTTGTCTGATAGCTGCTCAAACTTTATTGGCCGATGGCGGACATGTTTTATGAGATACATTAATGTACGCAAAGTCAATCGGACTAATGGTAAAGTAGTTGTAGCCGTTTTCCTGGGTTTTTTTTCCTGTTATAGCACCACCAAGTGGCTAGTCGCCGCATCCTTTTCAACGCAATCACAGAATGAGCCCTTACATCAGGGTTCACCAATCTCGGTCCTGGAGGGCCGCTGTCCTGCAGAGTTTAGCTCCAACCAGCTCCAACACACCTGTTTGAAAGTTTCTAGTATGCCTAATGAGACCTTGATTAGCTGGTTCAGGTGTGTTTAATTGGAGTTGGAGCTAAACTCTGCAGGACAGCGGCCCTCCAGGACTGAGATTGGTGAACCCTGCCTTACATACTGTAGATGTGCTGAGTTTGGTGAAAGCCATTTCGTACTTTTGACCGCTGCAGCGCCCCCGTCAATTACAATTGTTAAATTGTACATTTTAATTTAAATGTTTTTGTTTTAAACGCTACGCACTTGAACCCCTAATAACAATAATAATTATATATATATATATATATATATATATTTATTTATTATTATTATTATTATTAATAGGGGTTCAAGCGCGTAACACAAATTTTGGATATATATATATATATATATATATATATATATTATTATTATTATTATTAGGGGTTCAAGCGTGTAACACAAATTTTGGATATATATATATATATACAATGAAAACACCACTGCTATATGTTTGGGTAACATCTTTGCATTTGAAATAAGTATTACAGTAATTTAACCAGTAATTTTAATTAAGTATTTAACAATAACACACAAGAGTGCGATGAATTGCAGAATGAAGGTCATGGGACTTTTCACTGTCTGTATCAAAAATAATGCAGTTATCTTTTTCTTTTTTTTCTTTTTTTTTGGACATGCACAAATATGAATGAATGTTTAGTAATGGTCAATATTCTGAATAAGATGTTTACATTAAATAAAATTATGCCGGCTGTGGCATGTGGATGAGCTCAAACTTAATCTTTTAGGAGTGTACACTCAAAGAAAATTTGCATTGTTTGCAATTTACTTTATTATAATAACCAATATTATTGATCACTTTGCCACAACTTCATTGCATGTTGAGTAATCCACTTTATAATTGATATCATTTTAAAATAATAATAAAAAGTTTATTTTAACCATTTGTGCTGGAATTGCATGAATAATTTTTGTCAGCATGAACTGAATCTAGGCTTTAGTTCACAGCATGCTTTCCATGAAAATTGATGGGTTGAAAAATGCATGCACTTATGCTACATCCACATACGCTTTCTATAACCACATTACACTTATTTATGTTTCATGTCGCTTCTAATAGGGCCTGTGTTTATAATAGCCTAGTGAAACCAAAGTCCATTTCAAGGAAAGTCTGTTCACTCGGCGGCCATATTTGCAATGCTTCCGGGCATTCAAGACCAAATCCTGAAATCTCAAAAACTGCTTGCCGAGTCAAATCAGCATACATATAAATCTGACATGAACTGTCCCATAAATGTTGTTCTTTATGCTCAAATACCATTAAGACAAGCCAATGGGCATGTGCAGTCCTAAACGCGAGTTTACCAATCAACGATTGGCTCTTTTACTTAGAAGGCGGGACGTATTCCGCCATATTGCGCGTTGCAGTTTCTACCATTCAAAAGTAATAGGAGTGAACTGTCGCCCCCAGCAAATAACGAATTGGTCATTGCACAGGTGTAGTCAGAAGTTAAGAAAAGACACTCTTGAATAACAACAGAAACGGCTCAGAATTTGATTGTGCATTAGATTACAGATTCACCGTTTGTGTATTTGTGGACTGTATTGTAGGTATAGTAATGCGATTGATACAAGTATGTGCATGTGTGGATCCAATGCTTGCTTGTGATACTGTTGAATACAATTTTAAATCAAATAGAAATTCAGAGCATTTTCAGAGCTATTTTTTAAAGAGGTGCATATCTGAAACCATCATACCCCACAACCTATCATTATTGATAATCTGAATGACAAGTGATCTCAGTCGTTGCTCTCTTTTTGGTACTTTGCTTTTTCCGTCATGAAGAACAGCGAGATGACTCAGAGGGAAGTAGCAACAGGAAAGAGATGAGTGGCAGAGGGAATAAAGGAGTGGATTATGAAAGCAATGAATGAGTGTTGGGGAAAGCAGAATGGTGTGTCCTGCTGAGTGCTTGAGTGGATTGTGGCCCTATATATTAAACGTCATTTACAAAACACATGAATAGGCTATAGAGCAGTTACGCAGATGTCTTTGCTGTAAGAAAGAACCTGACTTCCTTTTTGCATCATCTGGATAATTTGGGGGCGTTGTAATCCCTTTGATCACTTGAGACGGCTCGCATAGTAAATGTATCGGCTTTGGCCAATTCTTTGATCAGGGAATGTGCAATTCTAGGCTAAGAAAGTAGATATTCATGTCTCCTGGGAGAGAATTTCAGTTATCAATTCCACCTGAGACATACTACAAAGCAGCCATAGGGAAAGGTACTGGATTTATATGTACTTGTGATCTGTAACTGCTCCCTGCTCATTTCCAGGTGTCTAGGTGTGAGATCGAAGACATCAAATGCAGTGAGCTGAAGGATGTCTAGCGCTTGCTGGTCTCCCTGAATACTAGAGTAGGGAACTGCAGTACAGGGTGTACAGCAAGAGCACTTTACAAATTGATGACCAAGAAGAGTTAATTCATCTTGAGGTAAGTTAAAGTGTTGATATTTAATATCTTGCAGATTTTATTTGTTTGTTATCAAGACTAATACACTGCATGTTTGATTAAGAAGGCATTTTCTAGTCTGACCACTGTTTTGGAATGCTTTCATGATAAAGACGCATCTCTGCTCAGGCAAAATCAATATATTTCTCACACTTAAGAAACGCTCTATACGACCGCCTCAGTCAAAGCAATAGAAAACAACCTGTCTGTCTAATTTAGGAATCAATCTCCTTCTTTCCTCACACAGGAGAAAGAGGGTTCATTAGATCACCCCATGCCACTCCAAAACTGAGGTGTTTCATATTTATGCAAATGATTTCTGTTTATCGGACTGCCTCAGGCACCATGTCTAAATGAGAAGATGAATGCCATTATTGATGCTCGCAATGCAGGAAAAATAAAGAGGTGCTGAAAACACATGAATATATTAACTAGAAAAAATCCTTTAGCTCTAAACACACTTCTAGCCTTTTCCTGTCAGAGTGACAGAGCGCTCTGGAATATGATGAGAAGTTTGTGATTCTAGAACAATAGCTTTTGTGATTAGTGTTCATCTTTTCTCACTCTGTAATTGAGATGATTAAGAATAGTTAAAACCAGAATTTATGTTCCTGCCTGTTTTCATTTGAAAATAGTAATACTCTGACAGAGCGAACCTGGGAGGACAGTTGACTGAACATGCCATGGGTATATATTGTGCAATGTTTGCTCACACTCATCAAAATACTGTAGTTCTGTTTTTTTTTTTTTGGAACCGCATCTGTAGCCTACATCTTTCTGCACCTTGGGGGGACCATCACATCATCTTTTAGGTTACAGAAGAAGATGAGTAAGATGATTTGGCCGCACAGAACCATTTTGATTTATACAAGTCTGTGCAGGGCTGGCCTAAAGCTTTTCCCTGGGGTATACTGTCAGTTAAAATGTATTCCCCTCTCCATCTATCTGTCCATATCTGTCTATCTCCTCTTTCAACCTGCGCATAGTCTCTCCAAAGTTAATTTGTGTGGACACAACAGGCATAGAGAGGATATTTGACTTTGGACAAAGTTGATGATGAAATAGTATTTTGCAGTGATCTGTTGAACTGCAATATTTTCTGGCCTTGGGCATACCCTCATGCAAGAATTTTAAATCGTTTTAATTAATTGGACTGTGTGAAAAGCTGTTCTACTTATTGAATCAATCTTATTGTTTGTCTTCCATTTCTAACAATGTTGAGAATCTTGTTTTGTTTTGTTTTTTATAGGAAAATAGCAGAGTGTGTATCATGTTGATGCGAAAAAAGTGAATAAAATTTAATTAACCCGACCAATGACCTTTGAGAGATAACAACAATACACAGTCCAATGCATAATTTATGTTCTGTGCACTCTCGGAAAATGTTTGCTTCTTTTCTATAATGTACCTTAAAAAGTAAAAAAAAAAATCTTTTAAGATATTTAAATAATGTTCCATAATTATTGTCATGTAAATGTAGCCTTAAGGGTTAGTTTACCCCAAAATTTTAATGATCCCATAATTTACTCAATGTTATCTTAGGGTTATCTAAGTTATCTTAGATGTATATGACATTCTTCTTTCAGCCAAACACAATCGGAGTTATATTAAAAAATATACTGGCTCTTCCAAGCTTTATAATGGGAGTGAATAGTACCTGAGGTTCTGAAGCCCAAAAAAGCCTATCATCCATCATAAAAGTAATCTATACAGCTCCAGGGGGTTAGTAAAGGCCTTCTGAAGCGAAGCGATGCATTTTTGTAAGAAAAATATCCATATGTATAACTTCATAAACTATAATCTCCGTTAACGGCCGTACTCGAGTCTATAGTTCCGGGTTGAAGAGTGACCTCTGACCCGAAGATAGTCATGTACACCGAGGATGGCTTTAGGGAATGGGATCATTTTCATTTTTGGGTGAACTAACCTATTAAGTGAATAAAACAAAATAAATTAAATTTAAAAAAATACAGTTGGCATTTCAGGGAAACAATGAACAAGATAAATATACTGTTAAAAAGTTATGAATCCCTAAATGTATAATATTTGCAACGTAGGCTCATTGGA
Source organism: Leuciscus leuciscus (assembly GCF_965113295.1). Taxonomy (NCBI): domain Eukaryota; kingdom Metazoa; phylum Chordata; class Actinopteri; order Cypriniformes; family Leuciscidae; genus Leuciscus; species Leuciscus leuciscus. Next base: position 30,427,649 of record NC_138738.1, read on the forward strand.
AATATGTGGCTCTACCTACATTAAAAAAAATAAATACCTCCAAAACGTACCTATACATACAATTCACTGCCATTTCCAGTTGAAGTGAACACTAGAAGTAATAAAACACCAACGCACACAAATTATGATTACAGGGGGAGATTATTTATAACCAATCGATGTTATGACTTCAAAATGCTTTTGCCATAACGCATGATTTTTGTCAAGTAATACATTTCACATTTGTATCACAATTTTCAAATGTAAACTTGCTCGGTTGCTCACCTGGTAGGATACAGCAGAGTCCCATGAAACACAAGTCACGATAAAAGAGCTCAAAGACTCGAAGCGAGCTGAAATGGCATGGTTATTTTCAAATGTGGTAGAGCATTAACCTTTTAATGCCATTTTATTTCACATTGCCAGATTCAGATTCATGTTTCAGATGAAACTGAACACACTTTTAGTGCCACACTTTTATTTCACTTTCAAAGTATTGCAAAATGTGCAAGAAGTGACATAATATCATTTTGCAGGAATGTCACCACAGGCAGGTAGGCTATATTTCCTTCAGAACTATTTACTACACACATCTCTGCAGTTTTACCTCACGGTGTTTGCATGTATTGGGGTGTTTCAACTATGTCCACTTTTGTAGACTTTTAGAAAAAAAATAGTTTTAAAACACTTTCACAGTCTCACATTCGTCCACTAACAATTATGGATGCACCGATCCGATATTCAGTATCGGTAGAGATTAAAATTCAAATTCAAACCTCTCAGATTGGATAGCTATACAGGAGAATTCTGACATGAACATTTCCACCACATTTTAAATTATGTATTGTGTTTGACAGCACATTTCATCTCAAGCATGCTCTTTGCTGACACTTTTTGTCCTCTATAGCCAACACTAACTTCTGATAAAACTTTACTAGTGGCATGATTGTTGGCCATGATGGAAATGAGGCCTTTCACTCTTTAAATATTTTAATGTTTCATGCTTATTTTACTCTTTGTTTAGAATATAGTTTTAAAATGTAATAATTTAAATTTTTTTATGATGGATTTTCATATTTTAAAATTAAATGTCAAGGGTCAAACAATAATATATATATATATAACATGCCCTTGAAAAGTAAATAAAATAAAGACCAAGTTTCCAAGGCAATTTTAATGTGACCTTCATAAAAAAGTAATAAAATGAAACATAACAAGAAAAAATAATGTGGGAAAATATGTTAGTTTTAATAAAAAATCAACCCCTGGAACCTTAAAATGTCTGTTGTTCAATAATGTGTAGTTAATCTGGTAACTTTCTGATCATATAACTAAATATCAAATATAGGTTTCTCTATATGTGTGGCTTTGGCATGAATACAAAATAGCTTCCTAGTAAATCTGCTTCTCAAATAAAGCTGTTCTTAGCACTACCAGGACTCAAGACAAGCAATAGAGGGCAATGGAGAACATAATGACACATACCTGCACACTAACAGGCACCCAGGTGCAACTTCTTACATCTTCTGACAATCCATTCCCACTCACAGTCCATCCACACTTCTGCCTTGTGCTGTAAATTGTAAGTTGTTAAGTGAGTCATCTGCCTGCTCTGATCTCATAAAGTCAGTCTATGGTCATGATGAGGACAGCATATGCACAGGAAGACTGTTTCCAGATCTGTAACCTCTAAGGGAGAGATTCTGGCTGCAAGCCCCCAGATTCTCCCAGCGTCCTCTCTGGTAATGGCTTTGACACTGGGTTCAAAGACACAAAGCAGACATCGCATAACACAAGCGCAAGCACTTCATCTCCGTCAAACACCTATGGAGACAAACCAATCGCGGCGGTTGTGAAACCCAGACAATAAACAGTATAGTCCACTTGTTCTACAATGGTTACAGAAGCAAGAAAATCAAACAAATGCTAAATCAATCACACAGAGTGCTGTGTTTTGAAACGCTCTTGAACAACAATATCTGTCACTGTTAAACGTCTTCTCAAACTAGCCTCTGTTAGACCCTTAAATCATTTTCAGAGAAAAGCAGCTATAGTCTTGACCTGTTATTAAGATAAAAAAAAGAAGGAGTGAGGGACAGGTTGGAAGGAGGTAGAGAGCACAGCATAAATATACCTGTGGAAGATGTCATTAAGCTGCTGCGTTTATCGACCAGAATCAACTAAACTTGTTCATGGTCCATTTGTACTCAAAGCACTTTGTGCTCCATTGTAGAACAGACTGTTCTGTTCTGTTTCTACTTATTTGAAATGTGAAACTTTCATGAGTCTTTGAAAAATGCAAGCATATTGCCGTTAGCAAACTTCTAAAGCCTTGTTATACCACAATGGACTTCACTTTGTTCTCGATAGATGTTGATGTTTTAATGGATAACCCTGCTGAATAATCCAGCTGGTCACCAGCTTAAGGTATGTTTTGAATGCAGGATGCTCATTTGCTGGTCACCATTATGGGAAGTAAGTGGGAGTGCTGTTGGACTACTGTAGCTACACTAGCTCAGTTTTGCAACCAACATGGAATTCATAGTTTATTCCTTATTTTTCACAAACGGGTTTGACCTCTTCTCTATGTGTCTTTCCATTCTCAGCGGCTGGGCTTCAGTGCTGGGTCATTGACTAAAACAGACACCCAGTTTTCACAGCATGCTGCTCTGACTGTTAAACAGTCACTGTAGGGAGAAAGCCATTGATTTTCTGTCACAGAAACACACAAACAGCATCATCTCAACGCCCTGATGACTGATGGATGCTCTCAGTGCCCGGAGACTGGTGTGCAGAATCGTATACACCTGTATGTACGCATACGCGAAGGTACACAGGAATGGATGTGTAAAACTTCTCAGTCATTTGGTCCCCACCCCCACCCACTATTATGATATCTGATTTACCATTTTCTCCTGTTACTGCAAACTGTGTCTAGAGGAGGAATCTTTTGTCTACTAAAAACTCCTGAAACACCAAACATATGATAATTTGACATTTTATGCCTGCGATGCAAACTGATCTATATTGACATTTGCCATGAAATGTTACGCAAACATGGGCACAGCCAGACCATCCATATCAATGCAACTGTAGATTCAATTAATTTTCTCATGAATAAAACTGATCTTCACCCAAGATGATAATGCAGGGCTTCAAGCCACAAGCAAATTAGAGGTTGTTAAAACATTTTATAACTTGCAATTACCTTCATAAATTATGCCTATGGGCAAAGGCAACATTGTGTGTGTGTGCGCGCGTGCGTGCGTGCGTGTGTGTGTGTGTGTGTGTGTGTGTGTGTGTGTGCTTGTGTGTGTTCCTTTTCAAAATTATATATATATATCACACTGATGGAACTCCTTTATGCAAAAGGTCAGATTTCAGGTTTTTGAGGAGTCCTCTCAAGAGTTATATTAAGTTTGTTCACATCAGTGCTTTTGCTAACCCAAAAATCCCTTATCTTCATTTTGCTTTCCTTGCTTGGCTGCCGTTCTCCCACACCTTCCCAAACATTCAAAAAGCCAGTGGGAAATCTGGTGGGAAATCCTCCTAATCCAATAACAAGTTGTACACTAGACCCAAGGCAAATACTTAGTAAGCTCACTATCAGGTGTTTTGCTTTAACAACATCTTCTACATGGTTTTTGGGGGATTGATTTTTGCTCTAAAACTGGATACTTTAGAGGCTGAGGGTTTGTCTCAACCAGCTCCTTAGTATAGTTGTCATTGCACTGGCTAGGAAGCCATTTAGTACATTACTATGTCAGAATTATTCCAGGCTACCGAAATGTTCACCCCCTATAGAAATTCTCAGAATGCACTATAAAAAACAATGAGCAATGCATCAGCTTCTCCTTTCTGTCTTAGACATGTCATAATGCCTTCAAAATTGCAAGCGTAAATGTATATACAAAAGACTTCAATTTCTGTCAATTTCTGAGAATTTGTTTGTTTGCTATCTATTTAAGTAATATACAGCAATTAGAGATTTAAAAAACGTTGATTTGTGTTTTGTTTGTGTTTGTCTTTTATTTTGACAATCTCATAGCATGTTTCCGGGTTTCTTGTCATGTGACTTCCTCGCCCTCATTTGATCATGTCTTGCGCTTCCCTTGTCTTATGTGTCATGTGCTGATTGGTTGATTATCTTGATTGTTCACAGGTGTTTCTTGTAAGTGATATTAGTCTTGTATAAATATCCCTCATGTTTCCATTGTATTTTGTCTAGCTTTGTTTGTGTAACCACTGTTTAGTGAGTTTTATGTTTCTGTTCATGGTCAAGTTTAATTTAGTCAAGTCAAGTCAAGCCAAGCCTTTGTTAATTGTGTATCTGTTAATTTTGGGATTGAAATAAACTGCACTTGGGTTCTTCAACTTGCCTTCAGTGGACTAAATTACAGAAATCAAAGACATGAGCACAAACAAAAGACAAATCAACTTGACTATATATATATATATAATTCTCACTATATTAACTTGTTGCTCATTGGCTTGCATATTATATTGACTGTTTATTATAAAGCATATATTAATGCCTTATTCTGCATGACCGTATTCTACATCCCTTAATCATACCCCAAGCCTAACCTCTACAACAACTACCTTACTAACTATTAATAAGCAGTAAATTAGGAGTTTATTGAGGCAACAGTCATAGTTAATAGTGAAGATGTGTTCCCAAACTAAAGTCTGACCCTATACTTTATTATATATATCAGCACCGGAGGCCTTTTTCAACTTCTTTAGGAAGTTTGCAAAGGAAACTACCTTAAAATGACCTTGGTACAATTCAATTTAAAAAAAGAACCTAATCATGTCACAATAAGCAGCAAATTACACAAATGAACACAGGCGTTTAATTAGTGATTATGATTGCAGGGGGGAAGAAGGCCAAACACCCGCAGCTAATTACAGAAAAACACAAGAAGCCCTGCAGCACTGCTCAAAGGGAGAGTTTCACAAAAAACACAGAGATAACAACAACAACAACAACAAAATATGTACAACAGAATGAAATTGTGTTAATTAAATTTGATAAGGTTTTGAATAATGTGTTGATTAAGTACAGGAATTAAATGCAGCATTTTGTAAGGTTTTGTTTTTGTTGTTGTTTTTTGTGAGGAAGAGCTGACCATTGTTTGCACAGTTTTTTTCTTTTAGAATGAAAGTAGTTTTTTGCCTACATGTGAGTTCCTGTAGGTTTGGGAATGTTATTGAATAGTTTGGGTCAGTTTGCATGTTGTCAGCATTATATTCAGCCAACACAGCATTCAGAACTAGCAATGGATAGCTTTTCTCCCTGATTGAATGGTGGTTCATTATGCATCATTAAAAATATGCTTTGCATGCATTGCAGAGCATTCTCATGAGTCGTTTTTGAACGGTCACCTAACACCATAGGTCAAAGTTCAATACTAAGATCAGATCACATGGTTTTTCAGCATCCTCATCATATAATTTATGCTTTTCCTTTGTTTTTCAGGTTGGGTCTGTCAGCTTTCAAACAATATTTATAATTAATAAATGTTATTCCAGTACAGCTGGTAAATATATATATATATATATATATATATATATATATATATATATATATATATATAACATTTGAGGTGCGGGGACATATTTTGGGCAGATTCTTTATTGTTAGGACAAATGTTTTCAGTCGATTTAGTCAGAACACTCCATTAACTGGTGATAACCATGGCAGTTTAAAAGAGAAGAAAAGCAGGGTGAGTAAAAAAAAAAAAAAGGAATGAGAGAGACATTTAAATTTTCATTGGATTTTCATAAAACTTGATACATAAAATTGATACTAAATTTAAGTTACAGCAATGAGCAATCTCTATGAAATATTTAAATTGCAGATTTTCACTGTGTGACCCAACCAACACAGGTGAAAAAAGCCAACACAGTCTCAAGACAATTTGTATCTATATATTTGGATTTATTGCAAATTTGAGCTATTGAATCAAAAGAGCATTGGCGACTTTTACACACCATGAATGAAGTATACCATGAAAAAGGCGACCTCCTTTTCAAAGAAGAACTTCCATATGCAAAGGGAAAAGGATGAATCCAACTCAAGTCATTAAAGTAATATTGAATGCACAGAGTGGACATGATCACTCAAGAAATAATGCTGAGGTTAAAGGTCAGGTCTCATGAGGAACTAGAAGACAGGCTGAAGACAGGTTTGGGAGCATCTGCATGTGGCCTGTAGTAGAAGCTGAGCAAATGATGTGAAAGGTCAGAAAGATCCCAGGGTAAATTGTGTCCAGTCAGGGCAAAGCTAGCCAGGGTATATCTGGTAAATGAGCTACCGTAATAGTTTTTGGAGCTCTGAAAGGGAGGACAATTTGTATAAGATATTGGTACACAGTCAGGTAATTATAAGGGAAATTTATTTTTCCAGACCAACATATGGTAGTATAATCAAGGGATAAATTGCAAAGGGAAACACCATCACTAAGATAAGCCAGATGCAGTCCCACTGGAACAAGACTTGCAAGCAAAACAGCCAAACAATGAGAAGATGGCAGGACAAAGCTCTACGACTCTGATACTGGCCCCATTCCAAACTAAAGACAAGGCTTAAAGTTCTAGCATGGCTAAAAAAGTTCTAAGCTCTTGGCACAGTGTGAATATCAGACATGCAAGGGATTATCCACGGCTAGCTGTGCATTAAACGATTTTAATGCATGAGGAGGAGGCAAAGAACCATACGACGCGAAGGGGAGTGCATTCAAATAATTTGATGCACAGTAGCCATGAATTATCCCACTTATACTATGGTCATTTGCCATTGACAACTCAAAGCTGTTATTGATGTTTGCAGCATGATATTTGTTATCATCATTATCGTCATTAAACGGTTTTATTGCACACCTTCTAGCCAATCAGAATCGAGTATTTAGACCACGGTATAATAGAATATAAATTGTTCCACAAGAAGGCAGCACAATGACAAAATGCTTTATTGAGGATTTGTCCCCTGTAAGAATAAGAGCTTTTACTTTCACAAGGGGTTGGCAAAGAACAGGAGAAAGAAATTGTGTTACACATAAGGAACAGAATTGCACTGATTTTAATATGTGCACCCAAGGCAAGTTGTAAAACGCACTTCCTTAACAAATCTGTCGGCAGACTTGTGTCTGTTAAAAGCGTTCAGTTTGTTTAAGAGCTCAGAGCGTACAAAGACAGGTGAGGCATGAAAAAACAGATTGTATGAATCTCAATCTTAGAGGATTAATTAAACAACCCGACCTGTTCTCTCAGATCTTTCGAAGAGACATTTGCTCTTATTCTACCAGCTTTAAACTTAATGCATAATAATTTATGAAAAATTTGATTATAGGGTGTACATTTGTTTATTTTACATAACATCCTGTTCTCGCCAATCCCATCGTCCCTCTCACCAACAGAGGAGCATCTGATAAACTAAAGACGGCGGACCTTTATGAACACTGGCTGCACTCAGAATTTAACTTACCAAAAGAATTTCAGATAATGCGTTTTTTTGTGTGTTTTTTTGGGGGGACTTAAAAGGTTTTCTGATGGGTTAGATAACATGTTAGCAGAGTGACAGTCTTTAAATAGTAATAGATGTTTCAGAATTTCAAGAATTATTTCTCTGCTTCTCAATAATGCTTTAAGTGTACATTAAGAGGATTTTAGAGTGGTGGAAAAGAACGTTAGGGTGGAAGATTATGTTGAAGATGCCAAGTCTGTAGAGTGGGGTGTTAAAATGCATTGAGAGTGCAGATTCTCGGGGCTTTTCACTAACACGGATTGCCGTTGAGTCTGACTGCAACAGTCAGATAAGTCTATAATGCAAGATAAGTCTAGAGGCTAATTGGTTGATATGCGTGCATGAATACGAAACATCGCAGCAATCTTTCATATATAATTTTACATCCGTTGCTCATTCAAATGGAAAAAACGTAATGCTCATGTTGTGTGTATTTAGTGCTAATGAATGTATTATTGATAGGTTAAGTTTTTAAATTGGGAGATTATTTAATATTTCATAAACCATAGACACAGTTCTCAAAAAGTAGAGGGAATGTCACTAATTTGCAAATCTCTATGTTATGCAAGCTATTAGATGAGCCAGTTTAACCTTAGGCAGTCCTGCCTGCCGTAGAAAAGCAGACAATGCTCTGTAAGTTTGGCCCTTATGCATCACTGCTCACTCACTCTCTCTATCTCTCTCTTTAAGTGCTGTCACCGCTTTAAAAACACATTATTTTCTCGTCAGCAGACAGACTGACACAATTTATATTTCGCCATCTACCTCCAACCAAGCCATTAGGAAGGGCAGTGAGTGGGCGAGGCAGAAACTACAGTTAATGCTCCATTTTAAATCTTTTAAAGCTTATGTGTTATGAAACAGTCAAGACAAGTCCTTTGTTCTTCCCTCCTGCTAGTTTCTTAAGGGTTACTGCTGAAGTACTTTATTAGATGCTTTAATTCCTCTGATTAAAAGTAAAACACAAAAGTGATGGCTGAAGATTTGTCTCAAGGATGTGATCATACAGTAGTCATTTATCTTGTTACATCCATTGAGCCACAACATGTATGCATGTGTTTGTGCTTGAGAGAAAGAAAGCAAGTGCTGTATAGTCGGGAAATCTGGCAAAACAGTGGCAAAGGTATGGAAGCTTGTTTCCGCCACAGTATTAAAAAAAAGGTAATTGCGACTTTTTTTCTCGCAAATGCGGGTTTACATCTCGCAATTTTATCTCAGAATTGGGTGATATAAGGTTGCAATTGCGAATTACAAAGTCAAAATTGTGAGATATAAAGTCGCAATTGCAGAAAAAGAAATCGCAATTCTGACTTTGTTTCTCAAAACTGCATGTTTAGGCTATATTTCGCAATTCTGACTTTATAACACGCAATTTATATCACTTTATAACACATTTATAACACTTTATAACACAAAAAAATTCTCAGAATTGCGAGATATAAAGTCAGAATTGCATGATATAAAGTCACGATGGCGTGTTATGAAGTCAGAATTGCGAGATATAAACTCGCAATTGTGAGATAAAAAGTCGCAATTATCTTTTAAAATGTTTTATTTCGTAGCAGAAACAAGCTTCCATACAAAGGTGTTATAGTATGGCTCATTAGATTCAATTATAGCTGTATTTTAACCAGTTAAAGCCCACTGGCTCATCACAGTAACAAAAATGTGTGGTAGCTATCAGAGTATGTGACTTATAAAGCAAATGATGCTTGTGACCTAAATCAAAATGCTCACAGGGGCAGGGATATTATGTTTCTGCTAATCATAATGAACCACTGAATACAGGATTAGAGCTGATGGATAAACAAACTGCCAGTGGGACAATATAAAGGCCTCACTAAAGTGTTCACCGTTGCAGAAATGTCCTCAGATAACATAGTCTTATTAACATAAAACTCCAATTAATGGAATATGTCCAAAACAATTGCACTGACTTGAAAAACAGTTTTTCTTTCTTTCTTTAAATACAAATCATATCAAAGATAATGGATGAGAGTGGTGAGATGTGACGTGTTTTGTATGTTTACCGTATAACGCTTAAATAAAAATTCATAAAATCTGTCGTATAAATGTTTATATTGTCCCTTAAATATATTTAGGTTTCTATAAGGATATTTCAACAAGTGCTCAAACAGTTTACTATATTTTTGTAAGTTTCATTATACACTACATAGCCAAAATGTGGACACTCACACACCACACCCAACCACAGGCATTAATATAGAGTTGGCCTTGCATTTGCTGCTATACAGCTTCTTCTGCTTTCCAATACATGTTCAGATGCAAGATCATAGGGTCTAAATCATTCAAAGGTGTTCAATGCAGTTCAGGTCTAGGTCTAAGTTCTTCCACGTCAGATTCTTGAGACATTTTTCAAAATATATTCTTTTTGTATTCTGCTGGAAAAAAAGGTTTGGAGCGACATGAGGGAGTAGACATTTTTGTGTGTGTATTTTGTTAATATCAAACCCCACAGAACCTTCATAAAATATAAAAATGGAAAAGGGATAGAATATATAAGACTGCATTTATTTGATCAAAAGTACATAAAAAAATTTACTTGTACAATGTACAATGAAAACAGTTTTTGATTAATATTCTTGTGGAAACAGAAATGTTTTAGGTTTTTTTGATGAGTAGAAATTTCAAAAGAACAGCATTTGTTAGAAATATCTTTTGTAACATTACAAATGACTTTACTGTCACCTTTGATCAATTTAACTCATCCTTTCATAATAAAAGTATTAATTTCTTTAAAAAAATGACTGACCTCTAACTTTATAAATATACTGTTATACCCCCCACATTCTCTTTCAAACCGTATTCTTTTCATTTATTTCCTCTCATGGTGGATTTACTTTCTATTATCAGAACATATAGAACTTGCCATAAGAACTACAAAGCTGGGAGACTCTAATTAAAATTCAGACTGAGCCATGGAAAGGAAAATCCTTACAAACTCAGAACTTTGACAGGGACCACTGATGGGGGTGGGGTGAGTTAAGCACTAAAGACTAAAGTTATTTACACCGAAAAGAAGATAATCACGCCTTACACCGTCAGATCTCTAATCAAAGAGAAAGAGATTGTAAATATCCTGATAAAGGAAGATTCTCCACCCAACTTCCCACACCCTGAAGCTGTCAGATTAAGTGAGTGTGAAGAAAAGTGCTTAAAAGAAGGGCAGAAAAAGCTATCTCATCAAAAGAGGACAGTGAACCCAAATGAGGACCACTATACTAAGCCAAATGCTAATAAGTTCACAGGCTTAGGATGTTAGCTCGTGTGAACTTAGTTTATATGAAGGAAAAAAAGGATGATGAAGAGTGCTGATACCTCAAAACTTGGGTTGCAGATCATTTTTGGTTCCAAGAGGAAACTAAGGGAAGAATGCTAATGTTACGCACAGTAGCGCAGAGATACTTAATGTGCATACCAAGCTCCCAAGATTCATGCAGTAATTTTAAGATTTAACCTTATAAGATCTTTTGTATAATGCATTATGGCATTAATTTGTGATTACCTTGATTCTCATATGAGCGTAACATTTAAAAGTTTTTTTTTTTTTTTTTCTTATATGACATGAAACACTCTTAGGAAAAAAAATAAGGTTCAGTGGGGTACTATAATTTGGATGATGTGTGTGAAAACACGCAATCCATTCAAGAATAGGATTCTTGATTCAAATTTAAAGAACCCTTTATGCCATAAAGTTTCCAGGATATGGAGATATGTCTTAAATGATTGCATAATACTTTCATTTTTAACTTGTTTTAATTATTTTTTACTAAAGTATGTTTATAGGCTGTTTAATTCATAATTAATTAATTAATTCCTGTTTTTCCTCAATTGCTTACACACTATTACTGGTTCAGTTGGCCCAATTTTCCAAATCATTCATTAATTTCTAGAAACAAAGACACATTTCTCAAAACGTTTCCTGTTTTCACACACATTCCAATTTTCTCAACGTTTTCGTCAAAACTCTACTAAAAAAAATGCCTTCATTTTGCACAAATGCCCGCATGTTCTAATTCAAAAAACACAAACACATAATATAATTACCTCAAGTGTCACACTGTGAACTCAAATAGCACACATTTATAAACATTAAGTAGCAAAACTGATGACACACCAATTAGAATCTCAGGATAATATAAATAGGGCCATGGAGGATTATGTGCTCTGGAAAATGAATCCTATGGTGGGTTACAAAGAGGAAGAGAAAGAGGCACAGGAGAAGGAGAGGAAAAGAAAAATGAAGAGAACGGGGTTAAAGGACATTTGTTCCTGATGAAATACAAAGCACTACAGACTATGTTCTTCTGCAGGAATGATCATGAGGGAAGTTGGTCTACTACAGGCTCATCTCCATGGTTTTTATACTACTCACACATACAGTATAATTACAGTACAGTAACAGCACATTAAATGAGATAACTTTCACTATTCTATGTACAGTAAATACTGTAGCACATGTTGTACACCCTCAAACTCATAACTGTCAAATCGATTTGTAGCCAAGTACTTCTTACATTTTGAATTTTTGCAGAACTGAGAGACGACTGCCTAGGGGAGGGAGAGAAAGTCTTGTCAGAAGACTAAAAAACTGCTCTAGTATGGCAAATATAGTCATTCTCAGTAATGCAATGCAATTTTGCGAGGATGCTGAATTTACTTATTTATTTTCACTATACTGTAATTGACAGTATACTGTATTGTACTGCAATTCCAAGTTCATGTTCAACTCTTTGGTATTTCAACTTTTCTTTTCTAGTGCTTTTCATCTAAGATCTCTTTACAGAAGTGTAATGAAGATAAGCTTTTCTTTAAGATTATTGTTGAATTTCACTGTATCTGCACCCCTCTATTTATGTTGTTTACTGTAATATACATTGAACTGTAAAATGACCTGATTGCCAAAAGGAGGTTTTTGTAACAGAGTTATGAATTAATTTCACTAGTGTGTAAGACTATGTGTGTTTTTGAAGGCTTGTGTGTCATGTCTGAGGAAAAAGTTAGTTTTTTTCAGCAAGATTGAATGGTTTTGAGTGGAGAGCTTCATTTTGTCCTGCAAAATAGGAAGTATGGGGAATGTGAGAAGTTATGGATTTGTTTTTAGAGTTTCGAGAAAAGGATGCATAATTTCAAGAAACGTGTTTAAGCAATCGAGATAAACAGTAAAGCTAGATCCATAAAATGATCCCATGATTCCTGTGGGAAGCTCTAAAAGGTTCTATATAAAGCGCCTGACAGAAGAACCCTTTAAGTTTCTATAGGGCCTTTTCTTCTAAGAGTGTATAATAATTTAGAACTCTTGTCACATTACATGCATCACAAAGTTTCAAATATGAATGTTTCAAATGCATGTTTCTTCCTCAAATATGTTTCAAATATGCCTATTTAACGCATTTTTGTTTCATGAGGAGTCCTTTTTTGTATTGGCCATGTGCACCCAAAAAAAATAAAAATAAAAATTAAGATTCATATTTTGTAAATAAATTGTTTGGAAAATACCAAAAAAGAAAATGTGCACTTTAAATACCTGGATGACGCATTGAATAAACTGAAAAAATGTAAGAGTAGAATGTTAGACTCTTTGTGCACTTGGCCATTGCAGCTTTCCGTACGTAGAAGAGAAGTGACCTAATGACCTTGTAAAATTCAAAACCATATTAACAGCTGATGCATGGACAATACGTGTCTGAGATTGTGTGTTGCCTGTATTGTGTCTGTGCACTGCAAGTAATTTCAACATGAATGACTTTGCTTGCATTCTTACGTCAACTACAGTATAATTATATTTTAGATAATTACACTTGTGAAGTCAACATTTTAATTTGACTATAGTGTGATAGAATGACAATTTGTGATATCTACAATTAAAATGTAGTGAGATGGATCATTTACATCTGAAAATACATTTTGACTATAGTTAATTTAATACACCTGTAATGTCAATTGTCGCATCACACATACCTGTACAGTTGAGTTTACACCAATTAGTGTTATCTTCTGTTTTGACTTTTCAAAATTTATATTTTCAGTTATAAGAAGTGCTTCTGGTCAAAGTATAGATTTGTTTTTAATTTGTTTATTTAATCTCTGCACACATGCACCCTGGCATTTGTTGGCTCTGCAACATAGGCCACTTAACTCCGAGTTGTTATGCATTTAAAGCCACTCTTTTTTTCCATGAAAAATCCCCATGCAATATCCGTGGGGGATATTGACATGTCTAAGACTTTTGCACAGTACTGTATGTATATATATATATATATATATATATATATATATATATATATATATATATATATATATATATATATATATATATATATATATATATATATATATATATATATATATAATCTGACATGAAAAGGCTTTGAACAAGAACACAGAACTCTATTTCTAAACTGGAATTATGCACTGTGTCTGAGGAGAGTCAGTGTAAAGATAAAGCTGCATGAATCCATTCACAAAGGAGCCATTAAACCTTCTCTGACCCGATCCTCTCTGTGAATAATCAACATGTTTACGGAGGAAGGAGGAGGTTGTCACCTTTCTGAATTACATATTATCTGTATAGCAAAGAAGCATTATTTCAAATTTAGAAGGTAGCCTACTCTGTGGTTTATTATAAAGGATGAAGAAAACTGCAGAATCCAGTCTTCTGTCAGAGCTAACGCAAGTCTATGTAAAAAGAATTGGTCTTCTGATACTTGGTTATTATTTCCATATATCCTGACTGAACATAATTCTGGTGCAGAATTACTCAAAAAATCAGCCTTGGATTCAGGCTTAGCCTAATGGTCAATAATATGAACTGCCACAACCAGTGGTGGAAATGGCTGAAATTCAATAGGAGACCCTAGTTGGGGGCAAATGTAATATTTTTAAACCATAGAAAATCCCACTATATTTAACTATAAAAGGTGCTCTAAGCGATGTCACACGTTTTTTAGGCCAAACATTTTTTTGTCACATACAGCAAACATCTCCTCACTATCCGCTAGCTGCCTGTCCCCTAAATACACTGTAAAAAATAAAAACGCGGTCTCTGTAGACAGCCCAGGCTCCACAAACGGCAAGAAAAACAAACTGGCCCAGCCTTGGCCACAAAACATAACAAACAGTGTTCCAGCCAATAACCGACAACCGGGGGGGAGTGGAGGAGAGAGAAGCATGAAGAGGGAAGTTAGCTAGAGGAGAGATGTCCTAAAAACGACTAACGTTAAAATGGTATATTCTTGAGAATTTTGATATGGCTGACACAAGACCAAAGAGACGACGTTCCGATGAACAAAGAATAGGGAAAAGGAGAAGGAATGCACAAAGTCCCGAATTTACATCGGAAAAGTGTTCAAAAGGTGGCGAGAAACACCGCCGGCAGAAGGGCTTCCAATCCGACATTCAGGTGGCTCTGTTTTTGATGGACAGGCGGGTAAATCCAGTTTGTTTTTTCTAAATGGTTCATGACTGTTTCAGGAAGCACGGAAGGGAGAGGGAGGGGACGGGATGAGGAGGAGGGAGGGTCGAGCTAGCCTCCGTTTTGTTTGACAATTCTTCGAACGTCAACAAGAAGTGACTTCACCCAACATCGCTTAGAGCACCTTTAAATTTGCATAGAGTTTCGAGGCTATTATGTGGATAAAAGGCAGAAATTCTCTACTTTCTGAACTGGAACTCACTTTATTTTAAGGTGCCCTTGTTACAGTGTTTAGGATTAGTTGCTCGTAATTATGCATAATCTGCTGCTATTGCTGTAGTAAGTACACGTAAGATGTTTAACAGGGTAAAATAAAGTGTTACCTATCTTTCTCCTTAATTTCTCCCAGGGCTTTAAAAAAAAAAAAAACGTTGTTAAAGAGTTATAAGCCATAAACCAAACCAGCCAGCTCCGAGGTGAATCACAACATTAAAAACTTTATTTGAAAACAAAAAAGTATTTGAAGATTGGACAAAAAAAAATATATATATATTTTAGTAAACTAAACTTTATACAAAGTATTTCTTAAGCCTAAATACAATCTGTTCATCATATAAAGTGATCACGTCTCTTCAGAGAATTTGGACTGAACCGCTCGTTTCATACGGATTAGTTTTACGATCTCTTTATGAACTTTTTGAAGCGACAAAGTGGTAGTTGCATAGCTGTCAATGGAGGGACAGAAAAGCTCTCAGATTGCATTTCAAATATCTTAATTTGTGTTTCGAAGATCAACAAATATCTTACGGATTTGGAAATGGTGACAGAATTTTCATTTTTTGGGCATATACAGTATATAATGTGTTTGTAAACATTTGTAAACAAGTGTTTAGGGAATACTTAATACTAATGCAATTAATGTCCAGTAATGGTTGGTTTAAAGCACTTAATAAATTACATTTTCAGATTTTCCGTGACCTAATCTAAAGTGAGAACTAGTTAATAAGTTAACAAAACATAAAAATAAACATTATCTTACTCTATGAGATAATTAAACAATAATAAATTAGTTAATTACAGTGACAACTCACTATTTGGATATTAATTAACAATAGACTACAATATATAACCTATGAATTAAATATAAACTAATAGTTTGCAAATTATTTGTAAGTACTTTATTTCTATAAAAAAAAATGTATACCGTTTCTCCCAGTGATACTCTGCAGATAATAAATAAAGACAGTATTATGATATATATGACAATGCAGATATTGTGGTAAATGTAGCCTATGTTAATGTTGTAGTAATGCTTTATTAATATAGTAATGTTGTAGGATATACCCTGTCAGTTATCTTTGTTTCTTCAAAATTATGTGCCATTCTGCCAGACAAATGAATTAAAAAAAACTTGTGTGAAATGTGTGCTAAGAAGACATTTGCCATTTAATTTTCTTTTGTTATCTGGGACACAGAAATGGTTTTTAAATACTTTATTTGAAAATGTCAGTGCAGATAATCTCACCTTTCCAGCATTACTACTTTGGTCATAAATAAATAAATAAATTTAATAAAAACAACGAAATGGCAAAAATGTGTTGTATAAGCCTTCAGTTCTGCATTTCACGTTAGCTGACAGAAAACCACAAAAAAAAGTAAATGGCAAAGAAACACGAAACCACGGATATGTCAGTCTTTTCTTACTGTTTCCCTCCAGTCAGAAGGGTCACTCATATGGCCCTGTCAGTTTTGATCTGTTCCTTTGATATATGTATGATGTAAACTTCAGTAACGTTTTAAATCTTTAGGATTGATTCTATTGTTTTTTATTTCAAATATAAAAGCATCAGACTCACTCTGTGCAAAGTGGACTTGTTACTTTGACATAATAAATCTTGACATGCTCTGATGTTTCAATGGTTGAAATGATTTTAATAAATGGTTGTGACAGAAAACAGGAATAATTACCAAAAACCCCTAAACCATATCTCCATCCATTTCCATTCCTGCCAAAACTATGTGCCTTCAAATCTGTCAGTTTCTATAAAAATACTTCACTGCTCACTCCTTAATTTGCTAAAAAGGCAACACAGGTATATGTGATTTGTAATTAAGGAATAATAAAATTAAAATCTAGTGTTATGTTGGATAAGGCTGGCACATCAGCATAGAATAAGTCATTAAATACAAAATTCCCAGTCCTGAAATAATCAGGAAAATATCCCATTGTTGAACCATATTATTCATACTATATACTGCAATACAATTTGATCACAAGTGGAATCATTTTCTCAGAACAGTAACTACCAAATACATAATGAACATTAAACATAGTGCAATCTTTACGCTATATACTTCCTACATGACCCAATGTACTGTATTTATTCAGAAAGACAAATGAGGAAAGTGTCTTCTATAAAATAATCTGGTTTTTGAAGCTCCTGTTGAGATCTTTATGAGGCAAGACGATAGAGTTTCGAATGATAACCTCTGATGGAATATTCACATTGCAGCCTACAAGGAAAACATAGAGAGTATAGATGGTCAGACAAGCTTCCTGATGTTGAAAAACTGTTGCCACATAAATGCGTAGCAAGAGGATTCATTGTTATAATTTCTTAAGGAACAGCTCCACCTTCTGGACTGCTCCAACCATTACATCTCATTCATATGTTTAAAACACTATCCAGATCATAATCAGTAAGATCTTATTTAAAAAAGAAATTAGTACTTATTCAGCCATGATGGATTAAGTCGATCAAAAGTGGCAGTAAAGACATTTACAATGTTACAAAATATTGTTAAATAAATACTGTTCTTTTGAGCTTTTTAAAAATTGATAATAATAAGATATTTTCTTGAGCACCAAATCAGCATATTATAATGATTTCTGGAGGATCATGTGACACTGAAGACTGCAGTAATAGCTACTGAAAATTCAGCTTTGCCATCACAGGAATTATTTGTAATAGAGGCAAGATCTTCATACCAAGGATGGTGATGGATGGGGTTAGACCTCCATCCCTGAACAGAGTCTCGCTGTCAATCTTGGCATAAGGATCGTTGGGATTGGGGTCACTTGGCGTTCCTTCTACTCTTGCCCACTTCCCTACTGTACTGTCCCATCCAACAATACTGTTCAACACACAACAGTGGTCCTGAAACAGAGATCCAGATATTTAATCATTCATTTCCCTTTCATTTCTGATTGCCATTGTTGCAAATGTGAGCAGTAACCCGCTTAACCTGTAACACGGCTCCATGTAAAATGATGGACTCCCTCACTCTTACGCCTCCTCCAATCGTCACCCCTTTGCCAATAGAAACGTTAGGACCCAGCTGAAGAAAGAGAAACAAATTGGGTACAATATAGAAAAATGTGACCCTGGACCACAAAACCACATGGATCAATTTTCCGAAATTGAGATGTATACATCACCCGAAAGCTGAATAAATAAGCTTTCCATTGATGTATGGTTGGTTAGGATAGGACAATATTTGACCAAGATACAATTATTTGAAAATCTGGAATTTTAGGGTGCAAAAAAAATCTAAACATTGAGAAAATCGTCTTTAAAGTTGTCCATTTATGTTCACAATTGTGCTGCATTCACTCACAAAAATAAATGCTTTATATATTTACGGTAGGAAATTTACAAAATATCTTCATGGAACATGATCTTTACTTAATATCCGAATGATTTTGACATAAAAGAAAAATCGATAATTTTGACCCATACCCGTGCTACTTGTGACAGGTTTTGTGATCCATGGTCACATATTCATGGGTTTCATCAGGTCCCTTTCCACAGGTGTATTAATCAAGCACAATGCAGTCTGCATTCATAATCTAGGTGCTTGATTTTATACACCTGTGGAAAGGGACCTGATGAAACCCATGAATATCTTTATATAAGCTGTTATTCATGTACTCACCACAGCAGAGGGATCAATGTTTGCTGTAGGGTGGATATAAACATCTCCTGAAAGTGGAAAACCAATCGTTTTAAGTGACTTTGTAGCTTTACATAATTAAAGTAATTTTATATATTTTTCAGCCTTTCTACTTTAATTCTGTTTCTTTGTAATTATTGTGAAATTTACTAGCAATATTCAAGTAAAAACTGTTTCAACAATTTTTTTTTTCAGTGTAGGTTATGTTAAATAAAATGACAGCTTTATAGAGCTAAGCTTGTTCAGAGAGAATACTTCATGCATCATACCTATTATTTTGGGAGTTCCGTCTTGGTTTGTGACCAGTCTCTCAGGATGTGTCTGATGATACTGCTTGAGGTACAAACGACTAGCGTATATTGCTGACCTGTATTATATTATAAAACATCATGTACTGTATAAGTAACAGTGGCAGAAGGGGGGGGGGGGGGGGGGGGGGGGGGGGGACATAATCAAAAGAAAGACAGGTTTACCCTGCAGACTTTATCTGACTCCAGAAATGCTGTGTTTTGTAGACGAAGAGTTTTTTCTGTCCTGCTAGGGTTGTAAAGATGTCCTGTTCCAGCCGAATTACCTCTGGCATCTGCTTGCCATTAGTGAGCTCTTCTCTGTGGAAAAAATAAAACAAATTTCAGTGCAAACAGGTCAGACTGACCTATTATTATACAATGTGGTTTAGGGGCTGAATTATGTCAGTGGCACTCACTGGATCCTCTCTTGCTGGTTCCTCCGGAAAACCTTCCCAATATGGCCAAATATATCTGGTGTGAACAAATAGATACCACAGTTGATAATGTCACTTACAAAAGTACTGGGTTTCTCCACAAAATGGAGCATCTGAAAGAAAATGAGTGATAATTAGCATACTGTGAATGCAAGAATCTTCTTAATGGCATTTATTAAACTGAATGTTTGACCTTCACCTCATATGAATTATTACTGTACAAGCAAGTAATCTTGTATCTATATTCATAGTACCTCATTTGTCTCATGATTTTCCACAATGCAGCCATAGTTCAGAGATTGTGTTCTATTGGCCTAAGAGACATAGTAAAACATTTGGATTAAAATCCCACAATCATATTATCCTCTCTCTCATTTACTAAAGTTAAACCTACTGTAGTTCCAAGTAAGACTCCACAATGACCCTCGCCATGTTGACGGTGGAACCGGAGCATTTCCTGCAAGGGGAACTCAGAGCATACATCAGCATTCATGAGGAAAAATGCATCCGGACCCCCAGACAGGATCTGGTCACGAAAGTGATAGATCCCACCACCTGTCCCCAAGGCGGTAAACTCCTGCAGGTACCTTCAGATTTATAAAAAAAAAAAAAAAAATAAATAAAAAAAAAATTACAAGATTATCAGATGTGTGAGACAAAATATCAATATTGTAGCAATCATATAATACAAAAAAGATTAAATTTGTTTTATTTAAAATGTCCACTGATTTGAACTCGTATCTACCTTATTGGGATTTTAAACTCCTGCTGAGCACAAGAAATGAACCGGTTTAGCTCGTCATTGGGCTGATAAAAACCTATTAGTATGATCTCTTTCATATCAGGAACCTGTAAGAGAATAAAACATGGCAGACTTTTAAAATAGATATTGATTACTGTAAATACACTCTTATGAGTCAAGGTTTCAAAATGGGGTTTTGCAGTGATGCTATATCAGAACCATTTTGGGTTCCCCAAAGAACTTTTAATTGAACAGTTTCTTAAAAGAAGTGTGAATAACATTTTAAAATAACCTTTTTCCACTATATAAAAAACACATTTTGTGCAATGGAAAGGTTCCATGCATGGATGCTAAAGGTTTTTCATGGGACCATAGATGTCAATAAAGATCCTTTATTTTTAGGAATGTAACGTCAATTTAATAGACTTTACCTGTGAAAAACACAATCAACATTCAACAGTGTCTTACTTGGGCACAGGCTTCTATGTGGTGCTGTAACATGGGAACTCCTGCCACAGGGAACAGCGGTTTGGGCACCTCGAATGACAGGGGGCGGAACCTGGTACCTGAACGCAGGGCATTTTAATAAAAAAACAGTTTTAATCTCCGCATTTACTAGTATTTGCTACTTTTATATTAAGACGGTAACTGATTTCAGTTATCCTATACCGGACGCTATCACACGTCCATTGCGCCACGTCATCGTAATGTGATATTGTAGCAGTATCATTCATCTTTCAATCATAACATTCAAAGAATAACTAAAGTCTCACCTTTTTGAGGTCCCCCAATTAGGATAATCGCTTTTAACATATTTCAGTTATGATGTAGTCCACTCTTCAACACGAAATACGGATTTAATACGCTGGTTATATCACGTCGATTTTTTAAACGTGATTACTTAATGTAAATCTTTTTATGAAAATTAATGGTTACAAATTTTGTTTGATGAAATTAAAAAAAACCTGCTTCTAAGTCAAGTTTTTCTAACAACACGAAACTGACTCCAAAACCAGTTTTATTAAATCCATTCAATACAGTAATGCGGAAGTGAGTGTACTGTAACCCCGCCCATTGTGACGTGTCTGCTGCTCTGCCCAATCTGGTCGTCTGTTTTGGTTGACACTGTTTAGAGGAGATATGGGTCAACTTATGGACAGATTGGTCCAGTTGTTCCATATTTAGGTCAAGCAAGCATTAAACAGAATTAAATAAAGAATACAAATCCGGCCACATGATTCTCATACAGACAGATACCATTCTTATTTGTTTCTCTTACCCCCATTTCCCTTGAGGAAAGATGGTTCAACTGATCTACCACAAGATGGCAGACCTAATCTTTTTTTTTTTTTTTATGGTCTAGTCTTATTTACAACTTTCACGTATTTCTATGCCACCTGCAGTGACAATTAACGATGTCTGAGATAATGAAAAGAAGAAACCTTGTAAAAAAAATTTTTGTATTTAATGTTATCATTATGGGTTTTTACATTTATGTGTTTAGGTTTATACTCTAAAAATCAATGTGTAACCATTATAGAAATGACTAAAATACTTTCCTTGGACCATGAATAGCCCACAGGTGAGTGTATCTTATATATAATTTAAAAATCATTAAACAATAATTCATAATTATTTTATTCATAATCATTTACATTAAGGCCTGATAGTTGGGGAAAAAAAACATTTCACTCTATAAATCCTATTGTAACATATTTGATACTTCAATTTCTAAGGCCTATTAAATTATCAACATGATCAAACATGTTGTGCAGGAGTTTATTCAGTAATAAACAGAAAACAGGTAAGTAGCTAGTATAGTGAGTAGGCCTATATACAGGTAAATATTCAATATTTCAAAACAGTCTTTAGAAAACATATTTATTTAACAATATCAATCTAAATCAGGGAACATAATCTTCCCTCAAAAAAAGAAGAAGAAAAAAAAAGAGTTCTAGAAACCTACAATAAGCTGCAAGTGTGAGGTTTAAATGCAAGAACAGATAATTGAACCTTTAGACAAAATCCTAAAACACATTTGCAAACTTGTTTTAGGATTTTGTCTATAGATTCAATAAACTGTTTCATTAAAAAAGACTTATTTCATAAGTCAAGCTTTACAGGGTTAAAAAAAAAAAAAAAGTTACACTGTCATTGTCAGTATACAGCTGTGACATGTAAAAGCCACGAATCTTGAACTAATGATATTACTAACAACCATCTTTCAAAGTGAAATGTGCAAGCTTGACGAGTCTGAAACACTATATATTACTACACCCTATGAAAAGAACCACTGTTGAACTACGCAGAAGCCGTGCTTCGTGAGTGGTATGAGAGGTGCTGATTGATCTGGAGGTTCAAGTCTTCATGGACATATAAGGTTCTGGTCTCAAAAGAAGAAGACCACACAAGCTGTTCTGTAAACAGTGTCCCCATGCTTGTCTGCCCCAAATGAGAGCCTCTCCATTCTCAGACACAAAGCATATAGTAGTGTTCCTTTCACTCCACTCTGGGGCATGCATGGATATGAAGGGATGTCCCCTGTATTCTGTCACACCCACTGCTGTTTTACTGTTTCAGAATGTGTTATGCGTATTGTCATAATTCAAATGCAAGGAGGAGATAAAAAAACTTGTTTATTAATGGCATGAGATATGTATGACTTGTCTACTCCGGTTTAGGCTTGTTTATTGTGTTGTATGTGGTCATCCAGGGCACCGCCTACCTATCATGTTAACACTTGGGAGAAAATGCAGTTTCTATAGTATGTTTACATGTAAGCACTAATAGTCTTGAGGCTCTAATAACCGAAGCCTTGACTAAGATTCTGGTTTTGATCATAGGTTTTGGCACATTTCAAAAAAAAAATATTTACAATTAAGGGTTAATTCAAATTAAATATATATATTACATTTTATTACATATATATTAAATTGTTTCGATCTAAGGTTATATGTGTACTATGAAATTGTTTGTAATGTCTTTAATTCAGAACATAGGCCTACTTATACTTGAACTTTGATATAAGAACTGGGTAAAACTTATTTGTCCACATTACACATTATGTAGTTACTGTAGTAATAACTATAAATTATACATAATTACATGCAACTTACACTAAACTAAACCCTAATCCTAACCCTAAAAGTACATGTATTATTACTCAGCACTTAAATTAATAATTATACTGTAACACAGACACTATAAAATAAAGTGTAACCAAGAACTGCTGTTATATTTCAAAGGTATCGACCCAATTCATACCTGGTTCTCATATCGACCCGTTCTTCATTCTGGAATATTCCTGCCATCATATTCTCTCCGGTTGTTTTCATCCAGTCGTTCCTCCAGTGCAACAGCTGCCTTGTTATCAGAACATGCATCAAAATAACTAAAATATTTTATGTTGTGACTGAAAGTTTTCTGAAAATGAGAGACTTTGTTTATTCACTTCAGGCATCATCTTTAGTCCAGTTAGGTCTTTTTAGCCTGATAAATGAAGTCATGTGTTAGTAATCTAAGCATTCTTGTAGGAAAGAGTAATGACATTTTGCTTTGCTCTTGAGTAAATTATTATTGATGGATTTTTTGTTGTTGAAAGTTTGAAAGTTTAGCCAAACTGATTACAATAAATACCGCTAAGGTCACAGTTTACCAGTTTGTGGCCTGTGCAAATAAATACTGGAAAGGATGTGTGAGAAGTTGACTATAAACTTAGCACTTCTTATGGGGATAAATTAGGTATTATTTTTAAAGGTAAATTAAAGAGATGTTCATGTTAGTGAAGTTCTCTTTCTTTACTTTTGATCGTTTTTAAAAACAATTACACACTGTATTTGTCTTCTCCATGTACACACTTCATTAAAAGTGTAAAAAAGAATAAGTGAGCAGATTCCAAGCCAAGAGAGATGTTTACAGCAGAGTAAAGCTGTGAATGACTGAGGATAATGCGTAAATGGGTGGCAGTTAGAAATGAGATGCTCACTCTTTTTGTTTGCTCCTAATAAGTCTGGATTATGTTGTGCGGCAAAGCCAAAGACATACTCCTGGAAAGAAGCAGAAGTGAGGGTCTTTTCATGACGTATGCTTGAACCATTGTTTGGTTGTTAACAATAGAGTCTGGATTTTGCTGACCAGAGTTTAAAACCCACACAATAGTAACGTGTCAGCTTTTTGCCTACACAAAATGAGACTTTGTTTTTAAATGTACTATTTGAAGATGTTTCTCTTGGTGGACATCTAATGGGGGACATTTTTTTTATCAGATGTCAGCGGTTGCACTCGGTCAGATTATGCTCTATCCATCATGACTCATGACAACACATCCAATCTCATCATTATGGTTATCTCTTAGACTTGTATTGCCATTGAGGATTGGATTCTCAGTCTCCCACAGAACATAAGGGAGATCAATTTAAAGATGTGAGTTTGACTGTTTCAAACCAGCAGCAATGGAAAGTTCACTTACCACTGAAGCAAAACAGCACAGGAAGCTATTTTATCTAGGAGACATTCCCATGTTGTGTCCATCTTCCACACACACACAACGATTAGAAGAGTAACAGTGAGTTTCATATCCATATAAGGCTGCCCATGTAACATTTTAATATAAACTGTTGGAGACATGCAACTCAACTCTGATTGGTGAAATGCATCTTCAAAATGGCCCAATGAGGGCCTTCATTTATAGAGAGGTCATAAAGTTAGGCACATCCAAAGAAACACCCACGTAATAATCAGAATACTTCTTTTATGGTTTCTGTCCAAGCACCAAAGTTACAGTGTCTAAAACATGGATGAGCCTGAGATTCTTTTCCTTTTCTCATTATTAAACTTTCAACAAGGACAAGTTTGTTCTGTTTAATGAATGTAATTCCAAATCAGGTAATGATGATAGACTGAAGATTTGTATGTGTTTTTGTCCTTAACATAATGAATCAGTTTCGGATGCTATCTTGCCATCTGTTTACCTCCTAGCTCTGTTCTGCTGTGTTGGTGCCCATGCACTGGAAGTGTTTCCCTAATAAGGCAATGGCGTTTCCCCCTTTGATGCCACACAGATATGAAATGTGTTCCTGTCTCCAATTAACCTATTATAGAATGGAGTCTAAGCTCTTAAACAATCCTATTACACTCCCCACACTCACATATCTCTTTCCTTCCCTCTGTCCTTTCTCTGCTCTCTGTTCTCTCCTCCCTCTTTCATTCTGGTCCAGAGGGGTTGTCCCAAGAGTGGTTTGAGTGGGGAGAACAGAGAGTTGCACAGTGACTGGAAGCCACAGACAGAGCAGGACCTCCACAGAGTCACTGGATCAGTGGGATCCTGAAGGAACGTTGGATACCCATATCCATTTACAGCTTGTGGAACCGCAAGGAACTCCTACCAAAGGAGCAGAGAGGGATTGACGAAAGGAACTTTCTTAAATTAGTTTTATTTTCTAGAGGTTAGCAGAGGAAGACAGATGACAGACTTTAGGGCAGCTCTAAAGCCCCGGTCGGGGCCTAAGCCGGGGTCTGAGATCAAGACAAGCACCCCAACAAAGGTTGACTTCAGATCATTGCTCAACAAAAAAGATGGTTCATCCAAAGCACCTGCTGCCACACCACCCCCAAGCAGCGCACCTTCAGGCTTCAGGTCTGTCCTGAACAAAAAGCAAGCACCAGAACCAGAGAAGACTGAGGAAAACGAACAGAATTCATCAAAACCAACACTCAAGACACCCCAGAAGGAAAAGCAAAGTGGTGTCAATGGCGTAAACGGTGGCGAAACGGATAAAAAGGTTAATGTAAAGGAAAATGCAACAACAGAGAAAAAAAACAGCAGCAATGATGTAGGGACAACTGAAAACAAGGAGAAAGCCAGTCCCAAGAACAAGACAAATGATGGACAAATAAAAGAGACGAACGATAAAAAGGCAAAAGTTGTGAACGGAGGAGAGAAGGATGCTGGAAAGACGCCTGTTTTCACACAGACTCTCAGTGACATCACTGTGGTGGATGGAGAGAAGCTGAGGTTAGAGTGTCAGGTGACCTCTGACCCCCAAGCTGTCATAACCTGGATACTTGATGGGAAAATGGTGAAGCCATCCAAGTTCATTATCTTATCAAAGGAAGGTATAAAAGTTGATACATTTGACCACAATTTAGAAATTACAATGCAAAAATACTATTGATCTTATATTTTCTGAACAGTTCTATATGTCTTGATTAATAGTCCAATATAATGCGGTAACCTTGGGTTTGTATAGAGTTACACTTTTAAAAACAAAGATTCCAAAAGGGGGATTTCACAGAGATGCCATAGAAGAACTATTTTGGGTTCCCCAAAGAACCTTTCATTGAACAGTTCTTAAAATAATCCTTTTGTCTAAAGAGCATTTGAATAATCTAAAGAACCTTTTTTTTTTCAATATAAAGAACCTTTTCTGCAATGGAAAGGTTCCGTGGATGTTAAAGGTTTTTTTATGGAACCATCAATGTTTTATTTTAAAGAGTGTATTTATTGATGTGGAGAAGCTTAAACCCTCTCTTCCTAAATTCCCTACTTTAGTGTTCTGAGCTGTTGTAAATCACATACTGAGAGGCTTGATCTTAAAGCTGAGGTTGATTCATGGCCAACTGGAGCACACAGTGAGTGTTATCTTGGCTCTTTGAGCTCATTCACATTAGGTTATTCGATCTGAGGGTTTAAGGTCTCTCTATCCCATTTCACTGACATGAGACAGAATGATCATCTGGTCACAATTAGAAAGTTCTGAAAATAGCAATAGAGGATCCCCTCCGGGTCTAAATCAAACAGGGATGTGATGGGTGTCCCCTACACTAATGCATTATCCAGTACTTTAAGCTCTCTGTTGTTCTGGTGGAATTTGTTTATAAAGCAGGAGCCGTAAGCACTTTTTTAAAGAAAGTTCCTTAATGCAATTCTTGAGAAATTTTTAAGAAGTTTTCAAATATTTTCTTAAGAACTTCTTGCTTTCTTTTTCTTTTTTTTTTCTTAAAAAGAAAATTACAAGCCTTATATTTGACAATAACAATCCAACAAATGTATTGAACATCTTACCTTTGGCACTTTAAGATAAGTTGGAGGTTATCATAGCTTTATTTACAATGGTTTTTAAGAACAATATTTTCCGGAATTCAAATTCTTCTTAAGTTTTGTCAAACAATCTTAAGAAAAAAGGTAAGAACTTTATTAAGAGATGTCTTTGGGAATACCAAATATGGTTACATTTTATTTCGATGGTCCACTTTAGACACTTTAATAACGATAAATAACTGCTGTACATGTCAACTAACTCTCATTAGAGTATTAGTAGACTCTTAGGTTAGAGTTAGGGACTTATACAGACTTTTACAGCCCGTAGAATGTCTGTTGGGGAACCATCACAATAAAGAGTTAGCACACATACTCTATTTATAGTTAGTTGGCATAAGTTACTTATAGTTAATGTCTAAAGTGGACCATCGAAATAAAGTGTTACCTAAAATATTATAAACTTTATTTTTAGGGATAGTTCACCCAAAAATGCTGCTGCAGAAATTTGACTTGAAAACAAAACTTCAGTCATAAAACTATTTAGTTGTAAAGCTCTACGAGCTACAAAACACACTTGTCATTCAATTCTACCTCTTGTTTTTCCATCAGGTGAAAAGTGTTCACTTACAATTGACAAGGCTCTACCAGAGGATGAAGGACGATACACATGCAGAGCAGAGAATGCATGTGGTAAAGCAGAGTGTTCCTGTATGGTCACTGTTGATGGTAAGTGTCTTGTCTCTTAGACTTCTCTTTATCCATGTCTTTGGAAACATATAGTACTGAGTGAGGGTGCAACAATAACAAATTCTTCCCAAAACTGATAATTAGGATTAATTTGTTGTGTTGCATTCTTCTAGATCCTTCAGACCCTTCAGCAGATAAGAAGAACAGGAAGAGCCCTTCTGCAACTCCCACAACAGAAAGTGAGTAAGGACACCTGTGGCATGTTTACTTGGTCTGTTAGTTATTTAAAGGGATAGGTCATCCAAAAATGAAAAGTTGCTCATCCGTTACATCCGTGGAACATAAAAACAGACGTTTTGAAGAATGTTCACGCTGCCCTCTTCCATATGATTAAAGTGGATGGGGAAAAGTAATTTTCAAGCTCCAAACATTATACATTTACATACTTCTAGGTATTCATGGTCACCAATCACATCAGTGTATGAAAAGGAGCAGCTTGGACATTCAGTTATCAATATCTCCTCTTGTGTTCCACTGAAGAAAGTTATACATATTTCAATATGAGAGCGAGTAAACAATGATAACTGATAATTTGGGTGAACTTTTCATTTAGAGGGGAGGGGTGAAAATTCATCATTTACCGCATCTTGTTCCAAACCTGAATGCATTTCTTTCTTTTGCAGAACATAAGATATTTTGACGAAAGTCTGTTTTGGTTCCCATTGTCAAAGTGACTTCCATTGTATTTTTTTTTTTTTTTTTTTTTTTGTCCATTTAATGGAGGTCAGTGGGAACTGAAACTGTTTGCTCACAAACATTCTTCAAAATATCTTCTTTCATGTTCCACAGAGGAATGTTCCAATAACGTCATGCAGGTTTGGTTAAACAGTATCATTTTGGGGTGAACTATCCCTGTAAAGTAATACACCTCTGTACATAATCATCAATAGAAAAAATATATATATCTGCTGTTGCGGACGAATATTCATGCATGGTTTGAATAGTTGCATAGGAATGTTTTTCTTTTTCTTTTTTTCAAACTTTTGTTTGCAACAAACATTAATAACAATTATCCAGTCTTGGCATACTATAAATAGGCCTTGTGTTTGTTTTGACCCTCTTGAGGATGACCGTATGTAGTGAATATTTCAGTAACCTTCCAGAAACCACAATAATTCACCATTAAAGTCAATTTCCTCAACCGTATTCTCGGAAAACCCGCGCTGTGTGAAATGAACCTTAGTCCAGATTTCCCTTTCAAAAATATTTGTAATTTGAGAAGATGACCCCAGGACAATGGTTATCACGCACACTCTATCCATGGAGGATTTTCGTATCTGATGGCAGATTGAATCTGTGGTACTCAAACAGTTTGCCTGTACTGTAGTTTTCAACACAACTGTCACACTAGATCCTGCGTTTTAATCCATGTGATTATGGAGGAGTAAAAAATAAACTCAGCCGATAGTGTTTTGAAACATATTTAGTGCTGCATTTGTTCTTCTAGTATTTCATAAGCATAGCAGCCTTTAAGACATAAGTAGCTATGAACAGTTATGTTCTTAACAAACAATGTCAAAGTGATTTACAATTTAGGGAACAAAAAGCATGTAACAGGCAAATACCAGGACAGGCAGCTGAGAGTACATATTCAGTGCTTGTGGAAAAAACTCAGGTGTGTCCAAGCATAAGAGAGGTAATGAAAGATAGGAGACAGAAGAGAAGGCCTAAAATGGTAGACTTCTGTGAGCTGAAACACATTAAGATCTGACTGTCCTCTTTGTCTTCCTCACCCCTGTTCTCCCCCTCTCCCACTCTCTCTCTCTGTTTGGACTTTGCTGGAGTATTAGTGGGGTTTACATGTTGCATTGTTTCTTGACGGCGATCAAACCTTAAATAAATAGTGGAGAGAGAGAGAGAGACACTGCTTCCTGGATCTTGGAGACCCTATATTTAGCATGCCCATATAAGGGGAATTCCAGCAAGACAGTGTCCACACAGACACTCTTTCCCTGGATGCTGATCAGGAGTGGCAGTTTCCTTAGAACTCCTGTCAATTCTCAGATGCACACAAATGAATATTGACTAGTCATTTCCTTTTGCACGGTGCAATATGTCAGTAATGTCAACATGATTGATTAGTGGATTGTTTAATGCTACTGAATGGAGAGTAAGTCATTTATCCATTTTAAGGGGAGCAATAGAAAATTACATTTCCCTGCAATCAAACTTTGTGGTATTACATAAAACAAATATGATGTATTGTGACTTCACCCATTTTATTTTCAATTTTTTTTCAAAATATGCTAATATTTGTATTAGACCAATAACAAAAGCAATACAGACTCCACAGAAATTTGTTTTCCTTTTGGTTGGTCATGTTCAGACCCTTCTGTCAAAAGGTTGTTACTTAACAAATCATTATTTATGCTTGTAGTTAGTATGTTAGTTACCTCCCCTTAAATGGACAGTTCGCCCAAAAATGAAAATTCTGTCATCATTCATTCACCCTCACGTCGTTCCAAAACTGTATGACTTTCTTTCTTCTGTGGAACCAAAACAGAAGATATTAGGAGAGAAGTCTCTGCATTTTTTTTATCCATAAAGGCAATGGTAACCAAAACTGTTTGGTTATATCGACATTCTTCAGAACAGTCATACAGGTTTGGACCGGCATGAGGATGAGTAAACAGTTACAGAATTTTCACTATCAAATGTTTGTTTCAATAATTATGTAAATATGTCTCTCTAAATATATACAGTATATACTGTTTATCTATCTTACATCAATACATGCTCTATATCTTTTGCAGATGAAGCCAGAATAAAGAAGAAACCAGCTCCCGCCAAACAGGGTAAGAATATATTCCCACTAAAACTTACATAAGCATCCTAATCTGAGGAATATTTAAAGGCCATGTATACTGTGTTGAAAAATTCTGACAGTAGACAGGCAGAGAGAGAAAATACAGAATAACAATTTACCATGAGAGTGTTGAAAGTGAATTTGTGTTCGCCTATGATGCCATGCAGGTTCTCCGCCTCAGTTTCTGCAGTTCTCTGGAGATCGGAAGATCAGGGCAGGAGAAAAGGTGGAGCTGTTGGGCAACTTTGGAGGGTCGGCACCAATAACTTGCACCTGGCTCAAATTTAAAAAGCCGGTAGGAAGAGTTGGAGAAGGACAGAGAGTTTGTAACATGACAAATCCGTGGTTCCCTAACATTTTGAAACAAAGTCCCCATTTTATTGTGATTTTTGGACGGCACCGCGGCCCAAACCCTGAAAAACGAAATAAATAATTTCCCACATGAGCATCTCTTTTAGCTAAAAATGACAGCACAAATTGTAAATACCCATAAAAAAAAACAAAAAAAAAAACATTTTGGAGCAGAACACAATGCTCTGATCAGGATTTTTAAAGCCAAAATCAATCACTGATTTCTTAACATCTTGATCGACCGTTACAGATCCCAATACCATTTTTTATGGGGATCGGTATTGGTTTACAGTCATTGTTAACTGAATTGATGTAAAGTAGTGACACAAAGTACTGTAGTTTGATTAATTGATATTCAAATAAATATTACATTTAGGCCTGGTTTTGCAGACAGGACTAAGATTAAGCCAGGATTAGGCCTTAGTTAAATAAGGGCATTTATAGCTTTTATAAACATGCTTTAGAAATAAATAAATAAAATTCTGGTGTGCATCTTAAGACAAAACAATGGCAGTGACTGACAAAATTTAAGATATATCAGTGCAAGTTGCTTTCAGTTAAAATAACTCACCCATGCATTTTAGTCTGGGACTAGATTAAGCCTTGTCTGTGAAACCAGGGGTTAGTTGTAAATATCTACTTTATTCATTTTATTAATAGTAATATATCAAAAGTATATA
The DNA here is from genome assembly GCF_965113295.1 of Leuciscus leuciscus. Lineage (NCBI taxonomy): Eukaryota > Metazoa > Chordata > Actinopteri > Cypriniformes > Leuciscidae > Leuciscus > Leuciscus leuciscus. The sequence continues at coordinate 30,459,634 of NC_138738.1, forward strand.
TTGAATTGTTTATTTTTAAGTAAATACATTTCATGGCTTTTAATTTAGTTGCATTTTTGCATTGATGACTTGAAATGGTGCATCAGTTTGATATAAAAGTGGTAAAAGAATCTAAGCAGCGAACAAACATCAATTTTAATATAAAATGCGGTCAAATTAATTTGAAAATGAAGGCCTATAATACATACTAGGATACATGATCTAATCTTCTCTTGTTTAGATCCAGCCAGGAAGTGGGGGCATTTCCATAGAGACCAGAGAGAACAGCAGTCAGCTGACAATCACAGCGAGCGACCAGGATCACTGTGGCTGCTACACTCTAGAACTGCAGAATAAATTTGGCACCAAGCAGGCCTCACTCAATCTCACCATCGTAGGTATGGGAGTAAACAAAAACAGGATGTAACACATAATGAGAGAAGGGAAGGAAGCAGATGGGATTATGATTGACTATCACATCACTATGTGTGTGCGCGTGCGTGTGTGTGTGTGTGTGTGTGTGTGTGTGTGTGTGTGTGTGTGCGTGCATGTGTTTGTGACAAAATGTCTCCACAGAGATGGCAATATCCGAAATCCTTGTCCCTGTGGGGAATTTTTTTGTCCCCATGAGGAAAACAGCTTATAAATCATACTAGGGGATGTTTTTTGAAAATGTAAAAATGCTGAATTTTTTTTTGTGATGGGTAGGTTTAGGGGTAGGGTTAGTGTAAGGGTGTGTGTACGTGTGTGCATGTTATTTCGGGTTCAGTCAATTACTTATTTATAGAATCCCTCTGAAAAAAATCTAAAAATATTCATTTGTGGCTGTCTCCAATCAATATCAGCAGTATCAGTTCATTAGCATTTTGATAGAACATATTGACATAAAACACATTTACTGGACAAGTCAAGTCACCTTTATTTATATAAAGCTTTTTACAATACAGATTGTTTCAAAGCAGCTTTACAGAGATAACAGGAAAATAATGCAACAAAGTTTGTTTTGGCTGTACAGCAACTCTAGAAGAAAATATTGTCATAGTCCAGCTCAAGTAAGTTCAGTGTTAATTCATTTCTTTAAAAAAGTTTAGTTCATTTATCAGAGCTCCAGCTCAGTTCAGTTCTCATACAATGGTATCAATGCAGGCAGATCAATAATATTGTTGAAGATGTGTAGTAGTACTAGTAGTAATTATAGTCCCTATAATTCTATATGCAAAGCTTTCTTACTATTGCTGACCTCTCCAATGTAAATCTGTGTCCCAGATAAGCCAGATCCCCCAGCCGGCATCCCTGCTGCTTCCGACATCCGCATGTCTTCACTCACCCTCTCCTGGTACGGCCCCACTTATGATGGGGGCAGCATCGTCCAGTCATACAACCTGGAGATATGGAACTCCATGGACAACACATGGAAGGACCTGACCTCTTGTAACAGCACCTCATACCATGTCCAGAACCTTCTCGGCGATCGTCAGTATAAGTTCCGTGTTCGAGCTGTTAATGTGTATGGAGTTGGAGAGCCCAGTGCAGAATCTGAGCCCATTAAAGTGGGAGTGGAGGAGATAACAGGTGAGAATGAGCATCTGCTTAATCATGAGATACGTTCTGTTTCTATTGATCGAGAAAGAATCAGTGGGCTCCAAAAATCTGAAGCCACTAGAGAAAAGGCCTTTATTTTGCAATCTTTTCTTTTTAATACAAACGTTTTCATGACAAATCATATTATCATCATAACAATTTCAATGAAAAGTTGAGAAATGTACATGAATTTCAAAATTTCTCTTGCTTTAATGGCAATAGCATGAACATGAACTCCACATGTTCAATGATCACATTATTTAGCATGATGTGAGAATGTAGAGAGCATCTTGTGTATGTCAATTGAAGCAAATTAATTTATATTAGGTCTATTATATAGATGTAAGATATTATTGTTTACATTTTTTCAAAGTCTAAATGTTCGATTTTTGTCAAGGTTTAGATTGAAAAAACGATATTCAGTTTGGTCTCAGGCTATTGAACTCCAAAGTATAAATGTGATGATCTGATGCACTACTTAAAACACTATAAAGATTTAAAACATTCCTATTCTTCTCCAGAGAAAAAGGAAGAGGGGGAAGTTGGAGCCACTGTGTCTGATGATGGTATGAAGTTCAAGCAATTATCCACCCCTTCTGAATCCAAAGTTTACTCACATGACTCCCACATGGTCAATCTGATACATATCCTGTTCATTTCACAGATGAGGAGAAAGAACCAGAATACAGAGATGTGGTCATTAAGAAAGACTGTAGCGTTAAGGACTTCTATGATATAGAGGACCGCTTAGGAACGTAAGAGATGCATCTGTTATATCTATTTTAGATTTACCAGAGTTTTCTTCTCTTTTCTCTCTTTTCTCCCTTTTCCAATTCTCATGGTCTTTATTTTGTCTCTACAAGGGGTAAATTTGGTCAAGTCTTCAAATTAGTGGAGAAGTCCTCCAAGAAGGTATGGGCAGGGAAGTTCATCAAGGCATTCTCACAAAAGGACAAGGAGAACGTGAGGCAAGAGATTGGTGTCATGAACAGCCTCCACCACCCCAAACTGGTGCAGTGTGTGGACGCCTTTGAGGGAAAGTCTGACTTGGTCATGGTCTTGGAGATGTGAGTCCCTAAACTATTGTTTGCCATCCAAGTAGGCTACCCTGCTGGTGGACCAGCTACACCAGCTCAGTTTTGCTTGAGAACAGCATGACTATACCTGGTCCACCAGTCATAGCAGCACTATATCAGCTCTAACAAGCATAAACCAGCCTGGACCAACATGGAATTCAAGCTGGTTTATGCTGGATTTTTCAGCAGGGTATCATAACACAGGTTGACTAAATAAAAACATGTTCCATGTTGGGGCCGATGATTACGTTAGGTCACTTTGGTGAACCTATGTGTTCCCTGGTGTCTTTGAACAAGCTGTGATGTTTGGTAGTTGTTTTTTCATTCCACCAGTTTAGCTTTTTATGGAGAAGGTGGAATGTAAAATCCAGCACCCCGTGATTGAAGAAGTGTGTGTCATATGTCCTTATATAGTGAGATGGAGAAACAGCGAGGTGGGGAGGAGAAAGCATGGATGCTCTCTTTCTTAGCTTGGCAGCCATGATGGAAAATAGGCCAGATTTAAATCTCCCTGTAAGAGAACTATTTAGCACCGCAGGCTCAGACACTGTTCATATGGTTGTTAAGTGGAATGTGCATAAACAGTTCTAATGCAGTGAGTCTGCAGTCCGACAGTGATTGGTTATAGCGTCACTAAACGATGTTGTCATTGTGGTCCCCCATTGGCTGCAGGATCTCTGGAGGTGAGTTGTTTGAGCGAATCGTCGATGAGGATTTCGAGCTGACTGAGCGAGAGGTGATCAAGTACATGCTGCAGATCATTGATGGAGTGCAGTTTATCCACAAGCAGGGCATTGTCCACCTGGATCTCAAACCTGAGAACATAATGTGCATCAACAAGACGGGAAGCAAGATCAAACTTATTGACTTTGGACTCGCTCGAAGGCTAGGTAAACAAGTGTAAACAACTGTAGATACAAGCACAGAGTCTGTTTTTGTTTGACAGAGTTGAGATTTTGTTGTTGTTTTCAGAGGATTCTGGCTCTCTGAAGGTACTGTTTGGAACTCCTGAGTTTGTAGCTCCTGAGGTGATCAACTATGAGGCTATCAGCTACCCAACAGACATGTGGAGTATTGGCGTCATCTGTTACATTCTGTGAGTGACAAATCTCAGCTCATCCAACCGTCACTAACAACCGTAGCACGTAAAGACAAAGTAATCAATGCTGAAGACTGGAAACATTTCCTTTTAAGGCCATTATACGTTTTTGGACAACTCGCGTTCCAAGTTTGCTTTTTCAATTGATCATATAAACACAATTTTAATACTTTGGAGCTAGAGTATAAATATTTAAACTGACTTGTGTCAGTTACTTTTATCGGGGCTAATGGCCCCGGTCGTAAAAGGCAGTTTTTGATTTAAAAAAAAATCCAAAACACTAAATTGCAATAATTAAAGGCACACTATGCAGTTTCGGTTTTTCTCAAACAGCGACCCCTAGAGTCGCTGTGGAGTACTTGTATTTAACGTTACTGTTGTAAATACCACTCACGCAGAGCCGTCTCTGCACTCTTCCAACCGCACTTTCTTCGGTTTCTTCGTCGACTCTGCCATGATTCACGTCTGAAATGCGTGCTAGTGTCTTCCATAGAGGCTACTTCATATGTTGTTGATGTAAGTGACGTCGTGCCGTAAAGCAAGTCGTGATTCTCGCGAGATTTGGCGGGGCGCCACCTCTCAAACTAGCCCCCAATGGCTCCTTCCAGGCAGCTAACCCTAACCTCAACCTTAAACCTACCCATCCCCTCGCTGCCTGGAAGGCGCCGTTGGGGGCTTAAAACACCAAACACCCAAACGCGCATTGCTGGTTTTGCCATGGTTTGTTTACCATCAAAATGATTTCTAAGCTGTTATATTAAGGTACAAATCTTGCATAGTGTGCCTCTAAAAAAACTACCTCAATACTTTCGTAAACACCAATTTTTTGCTACAATAATTGTCCTGATTCATAAAGGCATTGCATATCTCATTTAAAGTAATTTGATTAAAAATGTAAAAAAAAATTTAAATGTTGTAAATGAGAATGCCTGAACCTATCAAATATTTTTAAGATAATAGTATGGACTTGTTTTTTGTCGATGTTCAGTTTTATTGAAGGTGATTAAATCATTTTTCATCAGTTGAAAAAGTGAAAAGAAGTCCCCACCTATGAAATATTGCCTCTATATCTATAAATATTGCTTATAAACTATATCCACTATATTATTGGCTCTAAACTATATGACTTTGGCATTTCTTTTTACAAAATACAAACTTCATTGAATATGTTACACCAAAAAAGGAAATTCCTTAAAAAGGAATATACCATTCAACAATTTGGTCTTGGTCTGAATTTTTTTAATGTTTTTAAAATAAGTCTCATAATATGCTCACCAAGGCTGCATTTATCTGATAAAAAAATACAGTAAAATATTATTACGATTTAAAAAACTGTTTTCTATTTTAATATATTTAAAAATGTAATTTCTTCCTGTGATGGCAAAGCTGACATTTCTGCATCATTCAGTGTCACATGATCTTTCAGAAAATGCTTTTAGTCCTCTTGTACCTTATATCACATTTTGGTTGAAAATGCTGTAAGAGAATCAAAGATTATTGCCTGATATACCCTTCCTCTTGTTTACCCTCAGTGTCAGTGGTCTCTCACCATTCATGGGAGATAATGACAATGAAACCCTTGCCAATGTCACCTCAGCCACCTGGGATTTTGAGGATGAGGCATTTGATGAGATTTCAGATCAGGCCAAAGACTTCATCAGCAGTCTCCTAAAAAAGGACATGAGGTAAGATGAAAGCTTAACAGAAGACACTGTTGAAGAAAGATCACTTTTATTGAAATTCCAACATTGTTCCAAGTTAATCAAATGCCTTTTTAGAGCACTCTGTAGATGCACAGGAAGCGCATTCCTTGAATGACACATCTTGAGCTCTTGGCCCAGTAAAATCTACATTGTTGTAAATGATTGGTGTAATTGTCAAAGTTAATTATCACTCAAATGTATTAGTACACGCTGAATATTGAGAAGAGCATTTGATCTGAATTCTGAGACCCGTTAAATGCCACACTGTAGGGCCAGGCTGACCTGCGCTCAGTGTTTTGAGCACTCCTGGCTCAAACAGGACACCAGAAATATGGAGGCTAAACAGCTGTCCAAAGAGAGGATGAAAAAGTACATCCTGAGACGCCGCTGGCAGGTCAGAGCACTGTCTTTTATTTTGATTTATTCGTTGAACAAATAATAAGATTCAAAGGAAAGGCTTGGTGGATGTGGCAGAGTTTAGATATTATGTTTGTGTGTGTCTGTGCAGAAAACAGGGAATGCAGTGCGAGCTATCTCTAGGTTCAGCTCTATGGGAATGTTAGGAGGCATCGGACCAAAGAAAAGCTCTCCGACTGACGGTACTGGCTCAGCAACCAATTTTCACATAGTTGCAGCATATAGGCTTGAGTGCAACAGTGACCGCCCACTTTTTCAGCAGCGCTTGTTCCGGAAGTATTTTTTCCATTCATTTCTCCCATAGGGATTTCAAAAGAGCCATGGTGTTATAAGCCATGCACCAAGCCAACCAGCTACGAGGTGAATCATAACATTCTAAACTTTGATTTGAAGCAAAAAGTATTTGAAAATCAGATAAAAAAACTAAGGTATAACTGTATACTGAAAGTCTTTAGTGAGAGAAAGAACTACAATCCCATGAAGCACGGCAAACAGCATAATCAAATTAAAAACAATGGAGTAATATAAAACTACTCATTTAAAAATGTTGATTATATATAAAATGTGTATATATATTCAAATATTTAAGTATTTTGAGAGCATAGGGAGACTGACTTGATTGCATGGGTGCTTCATGGGAGAGGGCGGAGCTAACAAGATCTTTCAGCACATTTTGCTTGTTTTAATCATGATTTATATATATATATATATATATATATTTATATAGGCCTATATATATATGTCATTATACAGATGTTTCAACTGTCTATTTGGTGGAATTTTCTTTACAGCATCATGAGTAATGTAGTTTTTCACCACAAATTCTGCTGCTAAACACAGTATTATAAAACTAAGCTGAAATAATGTGGGCTGACATCTTTAACAGAGGCAAATACCATCGATTCACAACCTCATAACTCACAGTAAGGTTGTCTTTAAAAGTTTTACAAGTAATCATTAAAAATCTATTTCTCTCTGGAGAAACTGAATGGAGTTTTTACTTCCGGAACCCGACTGTTGCGCTCTATTGCATATTAAGTGACATATATGTAAAAAAAATATTGTTTGCATATAAATGTAATAAAAACCTGTGTGTTTAGAAGAGCCTCCTGCACCATTCTTTGAGAGTGTGGAGGATGAAAACCGCACACCAGAGGCTCCCACCTTCTCCTCTGTCATTCAGGATGTGGAAGTGGTGGAAGGCAGTGCCGCCCGCTTTGACTGCAAGATTGAGGGTAATGACCTTTGACCTCAAATGCTATTGTGCTTTTAGTGCTGAGTTATAATTATTTTGCCCTTCACCCTTAATATTGTCAAATATTATTACAATTTAAAATAACTGTTTTCTATTATATATTTTAAAATGTAATTTATTCCTGTGATGGCAAAGCTGAATTTTCACAAACCATAACTCTAGTCTTCAGTGTCACATGATCCTTCTGAAATCGTCCTAATATCCGTTATGATTTGGTCCTTAGAGATATCCATATAAGGTAAATCTTAATGTTTTGGTCAAATGCCGAAGAAGAAGAAATGCCTTTCCAGTGTCTAAACATTTTAGGGGCTGCAGCAATTTCTTTATTTTGTGCTAACTTTTTTTGTATGTGCTAACATTATCAGTTATGATCATTAGTCTCTATTGCGTTTAAATTCCAAAGGAATATTAACCATTTGGTTTGAGCAGGGTTTTTTAAGTCTTTTATTCACTATTTTGTATATTTTTTTACCTATTTTAATCTGTTTTAGGGTCTCTAAAATGAAAATAGTTATATATTATAGTCATATCCCTTTCTCTACCTTACCATTTCCTAATCATCAATATTGTCAGGATTCTTTTTACCTTCCGCTCTCCCTTTAATATGACGAAGTTAAAAAGAAAACAAACAATGAGAAAGCTTGTAGATGTGGGTGGAGACATGATCATAATCAGTCAGAAAATTAACAAATCAGAGTTGGGTATGATTCATAGCATTTACACCACTCCATATATTGATATTTAAATGCTCCATTACGCAGTAGCGGCCTTTGCTATGTTTCACTTAAAACGGGCCTTGCAAAAGAAGGGGCCTCATCCTGTGCGTGAAAAAGAGCCTTGTCCCCTGCCATCATGCCATTCTTGAGTACATAAATTCTTGTTTTTAATATTTATAAAGAATATAGCTAGTTCAGCAATATCATATAAGCAAGAGTGCTGTTTTCCCAGATATCAGTACGTTTGCAAATGTCATATTGATTTTATAGACCTTATGTAGCCCCGCCCCTTTTCAGTGCTGCGCTGCGCTCGTTGTCTTTTGACTTCCGGTCTGTATTTTCACAGCGATTCTGCGTATTTATTAATGAACGGCTCGTTTTAAAATATTCCCGGTCGACTGACATTTGTTAAGACATCTGCTTTAAACATTACAGTCCTCATGATAACTTTCGTTAACTTTACATTAAGTAAATCCACTTCAAAAGCTTATTACTCCTGAACAACAATGCCATAGAAATATACAGAGCGTTAAATATACAGAAGTTAAAAGACAATAGGCTATTCTGAAGATGGTGGTGCCCTCATTTCTCTGGCGCATAAGGTCTATATAAAAGTTCAATAAACAAGAAGATAATATTAGATGACTTACATTTTAGACTCAGAATATTGTTTTTGCTCTATTTCGCCTATGAGAATAATTCCAAACAAATCCACAACAGAGCCATTGAGCGTCTCCGAGCAACACAGTGGTGTTTCCTTTCATGTCATTATGGTCAAAAAGATGGAATGCGTAGATAGTGGTAGACAGAATGCGTTTATAAGAAGACTATTACGAGTGAAATATGTGACCCTGGATCACAAAACCAGTCACATGTCGCACAGGTATATTAGTGGCAATAGCCAACAATACATTGTATGGGTCAAAATTATCGCTTTTTCTTTTATGCCAAAAATCATTAGGCTATTAAGTAAAGATCATGTTCCATGAAGATATTTTGTACATTTCCTACCGTAAATATATAAAACATGTATTTTTGTGAGTGAATGCAGCACGATCGCGAACATAATTTGACAACTTTAAAGGAGATTTTCTCAATTTTTTTGCACCCTCAGATTCCAGATTTTCAAATAGTTGTATCTCAGCCAAATATTGTCCTATCCTAACAAACCATACATCAATGGAAAGCTTATTTATTCGGCTTTCATACGATGTATAAATCAATTTAGGAAAAGTGACCCATGTGACTGGTTTTGTGGTCCAGGTTCACATATGAGATAGCATTGTTGAAGATAATAATAGATAATAAAGTAATTGCAGTTGCACTGCATGACATGCTTGTCTGTCTTTTTTTCTCATATGGATCCTTCAACTGTTTCTTTAAAACGGGCCTCCAAATTGCAAAGGCCACCAATGCCATTGGTAGGCCAAAGGCTTTGATAGCATTTTTATGATTTTAATGTTGATTTACTGTATTTTCTGAACTCAAAGGGTACCCAGACCCCGAGATAGTGTGGTACAAGGATGACCAGCCTATCAAGGAGACGCGTCACTTCCAGATCGACTATGAAGAGGACGGCCACTGTAGCCTGGTGATCTCAGAGGTTTGCCCCGATGACGATGCCAAGTACACCTGCAAAGCCGTCAACAGCCTGGGAGAAGCTACCTGCACCGCTGAACTGTTGGTGGAGTTTATGCAGGAGGAGGAAGGAGACGGAGACGGTGAAGGAGAGGAGGATTGAATAAACATGGAAACAGAAGTGTATAATGATGGACGGTGTGAGAAAGAGGAGGAGAGTGGCTTAATACCCCAGAAACTATGAATATCTTAAACATTATACAATTTCAATTCTTCTTTTTTACACCATCTTCATGTTTCTTCTTACTGCCTAGAATAGTTTGAAAAAGCGAAACTGTTTTTGAGTAAAACTGTTTGCCGAGATCAAAGACATTCCTGCTTGTGCCTTTTCTGTCCAGAAAATGATCCCAACTGTTTTACCAAAAGGGACTGCAAAATTAGATATGACAACCATATAGCAACCCTTTGATGTTGGGACACCTGGACAAAAAACCCTGCTTGTTTTATCAGACTGATCACATTACATTGATATCTTCTATGTCAGTAATTTTTTGTGAGTCAGTATACAACTGTGTGCACATTTTAAGTCTGCACTGCAGTGCAATCTAGTGGCAAAAACACGACTGTGCTTTTAAAATAACACTTATCTAGTCTATATGGTGTCAATATCAATATGAAGACAATTTAAATCCTGTTGGAGACCTTACTGTATGAAGATATTAACATTTTTATTTTTGGCATTTTTCTAATGATTATATTACTTTGTTTTATTTAATAGTTATAAGAATTATTGTTTCTAAATGATTTAATGTAGTCAATCATTTAGAAACTGTAGTTGATAGAAGGAAGTGACTAGCATTAGACTCCTCAAATACAAAGGACTGTCTGTGCTGTTTCCACTTTGAGTTTATTTAGCAGTTTTTAGCTAATTCACTTGCATGACAGAACAATGAGGTGAATTTTGTGCTGCAACCTGCAATACAAAGCTTCATTACATATTTATGACCCTGTACAGGCTTCTGCTGCCTTTGAGTGTCTGCACTATTCTCTGAGAATGAATTAATCATAGAATTAAGACTCTCCTTTTTCTATTTTCACTGAAAATATAATGCTTTAAATTTCCCATCACATCAGAAGTAGCATATCATAACTTGAAACAAATCTAAGTGCTGAGTTATAATTATTTTAGGTATGTTAGTTTAGGTTTATTCAGCATAACTGGCAGTGATTATCTGAACACTGGTCATAATAAAGTGTTTCCCTTCTGTGCTTTTGTGACATTCATATTTGTTTGTTTGTCAGAATTAGTTACGTAATACTGGTTTAATGACGTGGAATGCTGCAATTTCTATACAGGCTGTTCAAAGCACGGCACAAGTATTTGGTACACTATGTAAAAAAATTTGTTCAAAATTAACTCAAGTTTAATACATCATTAATCCTTCTTCCAAATTGTATTTTTTTCTTACCCTGATTCACTATGGTAAACCTATTATAAGTGTTTATATTTGAGATCTGTCAGGGTGGTTTTCACAGGACGTTGCCTACATACGGTGAACGTGATTTCACCAAGTACCATTATGTTCCTGGATCAACATCTTTGTTGATCCTGGAACAACTTTCCAATCAACCAATCAGATTTGAGGGACAAGTTTACAGTTTATGACAAGTTTAGGCTTAGAACCAGGGTGAGGTGCCTTCAGCATCAGTGTCATTCAACTATCATTTCCCTCTGATTTTAGGGAAAAGTTATGGGTAGGGTTAGGTTTAGGGGTAAGGATAGGGTAAGGGCACAATTTTGGGACAGAAATGTTATTCCAGGATCAACAAAATATGTTGATCCAGGATCATGTCTTACTTGGCAAAATCACGGTGACCGTGTAGATACGTCACTGGCCCGTGCATGTCTCGTCATATCAATAGAGAAAAGTTGCTCTGGCTACTTTGACGTGTGTATGGAGTGAGAGTGACATTGGTTTGTTGTTACAACGTGCGAGAATGACATGGAGCACGCTAAATCTCCAGCATCCGGGGAATCACCTTTTCTTTTTTCTTTTTAAAAATGCCGAACATAGGAGAGTCTGCTGGCAGAAAGAGAATGCGACAGAGCTCGTAATAAAACAAGAATCAACATAGGCTTGGCTTTTCACAGATGACGTGAACTTTATGATTTGAAATGTTGTAAAAGCAACGCAGAGATGCCATTTTTATTTTTACTTAACTGGTAAGGTGTTTTATTGCAGAGATATATTGCTCATTGTAAAGCATTATCTATATTGTGAAGGATCATATTCATCCGCACAGTCCACTAAAAGCATCCAGTTTAATTTTTCAACCGCTAGAGGGCCAAAAGTTTCATAGTGTACCTTAAAGTTAGACACTGGTTGTCACATTAACTTTTTTTTGCATATTTATTTATAGCAATTTGCTGGAGTTTTGCTATTTATTTTCCAAGGTGGTCTATTATCTGTATAAGTAGTTTCTTGATCAAGTTCTAGGACAGTCTTGGCTCAAATCATAGTCCAGGTCATCTACTGTATCATCAGCTTGTAAATGAAGGATCAGCATGGTCCAACAATAAACCATGTAAAACTTGCTACCGTTAAAAGACTAATATGTTAGCTATAACATGATAATATTATGTTTGTGCTTTAGAGCAACTAAAGGCCTGGTTTCACAGACAGGGCTTAGATTAAGCTAGTAGGCCTTAGTTCAATAAGGACATTTAATTAGCTTTTATAAACGTTCCTTTGAAAATAAACATTACTGGTGTGCATCTTGAGACAAAACAATGGCACTGACATATTTTAAGATATCATAACAGCTCAAACATGCATTTTAGTCTGGGACTAGTTTAAGCCTTTTCTGCGAAATCGTGGGTTAGTGTGTTAGGAAATATCCATTGTATGACACATCCCTCAATTCCCTCCCAAAATTGTTGCCACAATTTGTCTTCACTGGAATTTTTAATGTTAAACCCATTAATTATGAGGGGGTGTCCATACTTCTGGTTTTTAATGAACATAATTATTGGAGAGGAATCAGGATTCCTTCAGGACTTTAGAGGGAAAAAAACAGATGACGACAGAGGCAATTTACTTCAATAAACGGTATATTATATAGATAAATATACCAAATTATTTAAGCTATTAAAATCAGTTTGTTACCATAAAATCACATAGGTGATACAATGGAAGGTCATATGGTGATTAAAATAACACCACATTAAAATAATGGTGTAAACTTTAACATAAGTACATGACTGATAACAAAAATAGAAAACTAACTTTTAAAATAAAATTTAAACAAATATAGGTGATATTGTACACTTATAAAAGCATACATATTGACCTGTTTACATATTGAAACATACTTATAAAACAAAAACATATTAGTAATTAATCAGTAAGTAGTTAATAAAAAAAAACATCAATAATTAAAAGGCAAATTCATACTATAATATATTTTTTTCATTCTTTACCATTAAGGATGTGAAAATCTGTTATGAAGGGAAATTGAGGCTATTTTGAAGAATCTAAAATGTAAAATAAAAATAGGTTACACTTTATTTTAAGGTGCTCTTGTTAAACAAATATGCACTGAGTAATATTACTCTGTTAACAACTTATTAGTTAACTGCTTTAACAGCATTTACTTACTGTACTACAGTTAATTGCTTGTAATGATGCATAATTTGTTACTAGTGTATGCCTATAGTATAGCCTATATGTAAGATATGTGTAACAGGGACTTTAAACATATATATTTATTTTAAGTTTTACCTAAAAATAGTAGGCTAATAAAATAAAATAGAAAATAAATGGAAAAAAATGCACAGGATCATAACATAATAAAAACACGTTTAGTTTCTGAGTCGTATTTTAGAGCTTTACAACAAATCCATAATATCACAGCTGTACATACATGGCAATTCAAACGCTTTCCAAAACTACAACTACCAGCATGCAACAGAACAAAACATTGCCTCCCCCTCGACTCCTCAGCATGGCTTTTTGGCACTCCCCAGCGGGGGATTGGTGCTGAAAGGCTTCATTGTGTCGGGGATTGAATGGGGGAGTTTGCGTTTTGTCGAAGTCCGTCTGTTATCATCCACACAGCGCGGATTAACTGGCCTGCCCGAGTCCGAGCCATGCGCGTTATCATGCCGCAAACCTCCAGCGGTGCATTTATTGTGCATGATACAGATAAATGCGCCCAGCTTCAGACCCGCTGCCGTTGAGTGAACGATGCTCAACAGCTCCAAAAAAAATGAGCAGAGGGCCCGACAAATACGGATTAACAATGTAGGGATGCTATTGTCGAAGTCTCTCATCTGATACTGAGCTCTGCGTGTTTACATCGATGGAGAGTGTGTCTAGTCACCTATAAAAGCCTGCTTATCTTTTTTGGTTGCTTTATTACATTTTGGAGCTGAATACGTTTTTCGAACGGTTTTACCGTCGCTGGGCATCAGACAAAAAAAGCAAAAAAAACATGGGGAACGCTGAAAGTATGGATGCTCAGCTTACAGATTTCAGGGCGAGGGGCAACAAACCCCCTAAACTGCCCATGCCGGACCCGGCCGAACTGGAGGAGAGATTTGCAATCGCACTGGTAATATTCTTTACTATCCTGAAATTGAGAAAAGGCATATCGATGTAATTGTGTCATGTGCACAACTAGTATGGAAGCTGGCAGCTCACGCCAGCACACACGCCTCTATTGTGTGCGGTTGGCAGTGTGCAATGCTTTGATGCTGTTTGCGCGTGCATGATAGCTACTAATTGCAGGCGCGCGCGGCCCTTTATTGTGGAATCCTTTGGGTTTATGGTCTGTTTTAGCGTCATCAGAATTGTGAGCTTGGACTCATTCTTTCATATTGCTGTGATTATGCTTCAAGGAGTCTGCCCTTAATCCAGTCATCGCAGCGTGCTCTGTAGGCCACCGTATTCCCTGCATTTGCTTTTAAATAGGATTGCTTTTAGGTGCTGGACTTAACAGGACCAAGAACCCGTGTGGAATGAAAAGTGGCCTACTCGCACTTATTTACATACAGATAGGGCTACAGTGTTTACATGGTATTTTATCCATTGGCACAACCTGTCTGATTGTTGTCTGTGGTGGGGTTTGAAATACATCAGTTTGTCATGAATGGCTCTTCAAGATAATGTCTCCAGGGACATAGCCTACGCGATCTATTATGTGATATAATTCTCTCATCAGAATCCAGCTCGAAGTCTATTAAAATAACATTTGGAGTGGTACAAATTTCCCCTCAGAGACCCCTACATTTCCCCTCTGAGATCAATAAAGTGTACCTTGACTTTGATCGTACCTGTTTTCCCATTAATATTAGCTGTTCATGTCTTTAACTACAGTGATTTGATTAATGTGACTACTCAAAACCGCATTCTTTTGACAAGCTTAACATGTGACGTTCTCAAGGGTCTTTAATCAATGCACTTAGAATTGGTCATCTGTTACTTTTCTCCCTGATTTGATTTACTCATTGTCTTCCAAACAGACACATGTAATTTGCTTACATTAGAGACCTTCTCTCAGAACAGTCCAGATCTAATCAGTGCATTGAGAGTCCAAGTCAAAAGTCTGCAAATCAGCATAACTGCTTCTTGCAATGTGTGCATCGTGCATGTGTGTAGGCGTGTCTGTGAGAGGAGAAATGGAGCGGGGGGAGTGAATGCAAATCGGTTAATGCTGCCTCGTTTTCACAGATTTGCATCACAAATTCTGTCCCAATAGAGTTGACTTTTGCCGCCCAAGTCTCTTCACCCTCTTCCATTGCTCTTGTGTTTTCATTTGATGCTCAGACTCTTTGATTTCCACTGGAATCAGAGCTGTTCAGAGCTATTCTCTCATAATCATCTAGGCTAGATCTAGAATCGAACTTAGTCTATTTTTCCCCAAATAGAAGAACAGAATGTAAAAAGAAAAAAAAGACACAACGAACTATTAGCTCTCGAGTAGGAGCTAATTTAGTCTCCCTAAAAGACATTCCTATAACTAAAATCGTTCCCAGTTCCTGCTAAACACTCCAAATAGCTGGTACATCTGCAATAGTTATGGGAACTATAAACACCCCTATATTTTCTATCCACCATAACATTTTGAGAAAAATGTCTCCTTAGTGGTTTATACACGCATGTTACACACTTGGTCCATACACTTATTTTTTACAAATATTAACTAATATAATGGATTGATAGCATCAGTTTAATTAATTGGATGAACTTAAATTACATTTAAATTAATTTAATTGAGTCCATCAAAGATAACCAACTGAAACATACAGTTATATTACCATTATACCATTATATTAGTTAATATTTGTAAAAAATAAGTGTATGGACCAAGTGTGTAACATGCGTGTATAAACCACTAAGGAGACATTTTTCTCAAAATGTTATGGTGGATAGAAAATATAGGGGTGTTTATAGTTCCCATAACTATTGCAGATGTACCAGCTATTTGGAGTGTTTAGCAGGAACTGGGAACGATTTTAGTTATAGGAATGTCTTTTAGGGAGACTAAATTAGCTCCTACTCGAGAGTAGGGTATAACCCAGCACAATAGGAACTGCCAGTGATGTAAGTGTACGTTTATGGTCCAAACACGTGCCATACAATTTTAAAATCCGTGTAAACACTTCGTTTACATATACTTACTCCACAAACATGGAAATCAGCGATAGTTGAACCAACCCCAAAGTCCAGGCACATCTCAACTGATCATGGAGTCCACTGTCCACCAGATGTTGACGTTGTTGAATGCCGCGCTTAAATAACGTCGCTGTCTGGCGGTTTACATCACTTCGGAGATTCTACTGGCGGTGCAAATGCAACCGGGAAAATGTAGTTCTCGGGGGACTGACCTAGTGGCTAGTTTCTATAACTGAGCTCCTATGACTACCTAGTGTGAAAGACCCTCTCATACTGGGTGTCCTTTTCAAAAATCTACATGTCTGAAGGAGGCACTGGCTTTTTGATCAAATTCTTTCCTTTTTTATTCTCATGATATTCTGTATGAAGTTGCAGGGAAGAATGTTGCTGTTCTGGAGATATTAACTGTTTAGACGGATTGGACACAATTGTAAATGAGTTATCCACTGCTGTTGACTTTCTGTTTTTGAACAACTTGTAAAGAACAATCCATGGTGTCTCAGGAATTTCAAAACTAGCTGTTAGCTTTTCATCACTTGTGTTTTTGATGAACATGGTATGCAAAGAATAACTTTCCGTGCATGATAAAGAAGAATGTTAACTCTTCTCTCTTTCTTCCTCAGAACTCTATGAACCTTCCTCCGGATAAAGTGAGGCTTCTTAGACAGTATGACAATGAAAAAAAATGGGAGCTGATATGTGATCAGGTGAGAGAGTCTGCTTCCATGCATTCTGCATAATGAGTCTCTAAAAAGCCAGAAAGCAGTTTTATATAGAACTGTTATATAACCACATCTTAATAGTAGTAATGGATCACAAAACACATATTTCGGATCATTACAGTTTTTGAGTTACAAATCTGATCATTTTTCGGATAAGGAAAAAATGAAATGAGGGTCGGGGGGCAATGTAACTTTGCTTTTCATCCAAGCACACTTCAAGTACTTCGATACCACAGCCAAAACTAACAGATTAACTAAAGTTCAAACATTACTAAAGACAAGTGAACAGTCAGTAAAAACACTACACTAATTACATGCATAGATAGATAGATACATACAATATAACTAAGTTACAAATAAAGGATCTAACAGTAGTATTCAGGTTCAGGAATGTAATAATTAAATGTAAAATAACACTATAGTGTTCACTGTGTAAATTATATATAGATAAATATTTGTTTAGCTGTTTTGTTGTGTGATTAACATTACAGACATAACTGACTGTGTTTACGGGGATACTTGCCGAGACGGGTATTTTGACATCATTTTGTGTGTATGTCCGTTTAAGCGCAAGGAGATCAGGGCGAAAGAGGAATCAATTTTGCATAAAAAACCGCAAGTACCGAATTGAGTTCTCTTTCGCTGCTTCTTGTGCTGGAATGTTTTAAAATCGCTTGAATGTTTAAACTGGCAACACAAAACCTCTGCAAATTATAAACTTTCACTCTATGATGGTTAAACGTTGCAATTAATTTGCGAATCGCATGCCATCTGAACCGTGGGGCCTGGTCCGTACGGATCAAGTACAATCCGTTACTTCCGTACTTAATAGTCAGAGCTTGTTGCAACCTTCTTTTTTTATTTTTACAGAAAATTGTATTCTTGATTATACCCAATATTAACCCTATAAAGCCTGCCTTATATTTGATACGCAACTTTGTATGGCTTCTAAATTATCAACATGTTTGTTTTGCTGAAAAACCTACACACCTACCATAGCCTTCTGTCGTCTGATTGATGGATTGTTTTTTTTAGCAAGTAAAAGGTTTTTTGGTATAATTCTAAAAAATGTCATCTTTCAGGTTGTGGTACTTTAAAAAAAAAAAAAAAAAGTTAAGAATAAGTTTTATATTGTTAGTAATATTTCAAGATGAACACTTAATGGACTGAATCAACTTGGGTTTACTTGATTATCCATACTTTTGTTTTTTTATGTGAGTATCAAAAATATGATACATCAGGCTCTTGGGGAACGTTTATTTGTACAGTTGCCCCCGTCATAAAAACGACTGAGCTTTGATAACAAAAACTAAGCATTTGAATCCATCTTACGGAGACATTATTTGGAGATACAGAGTGAAAATGATATTTATATGCATTTCATGAAAGTAGTCTGCTTTACTGTTATAAAGATCTCATTGATTTACATTACAAGCTATCAGAAGAATTTCATCTTCATTTTGGCCCAAAAATATTAGAAAATGCACCAAATTGCATATTTTTTTACTCTGAAGTGACCCCCCCACCCACTCCTCTGAGCTTCATATTTTCTTATATCATACTATATGAGCCATCAAAGCCTGATGTATGACAAAAATGATACTCAGCAAAACAAAAGAAAACTTTTTTTTTTTTTTGCTGTGTTCAATAAACTGTTCCATTTCAAAAATGACGGCCTGTGTGCACGACCCCCTAAACACCATTTGACTTGGAAAGTTAAAAATATTATAATATAATGTCTATAGCAAAATTCCAGTTACCATGTGTATACAATGTTCAGTGTAATGTTGTATTTTTTATGTGATCTTGATATCACAAGAACCCTTTGTGGCAAGAGCTTTTAAGTGCTCTGTTGTGGTTTCTTGAGTTTTTAGTCAATGGAAAAAAGACATGAGACACTTGTGATCTGGTCAACCGATTACATAAACAACCACTGGAATATACTTGAGATCTCTTGTTTCTCTCCCCAGGAGGAGACCCCTCATTTTCTTTAGTTCTGATTCCTGTTAGCATACTTTACTGCAAGAATGATTCCAATCAACCAAATATCTTATTTTATTATCTGTCATTAAATAACAGAAAGCATATTTAATTGTCTGTCAGTGTTTTTAAAGTTGGTTAATGTCATTTTTGTTGCATTTCCTGTAAGTCTGTAACACTTTATATTGATCCAAGCTAAAAATGAGTGCAGATATATAATCACCCTGAAGTGTATATACACAGTGGAAAGTTCCTTTATCATAACAGCTCCACTAAGTAAACAGATTCTTTATTAATACATTCTCTCTACATCCACCCTATCATGTCACCATGGCTACACTGACGTAAGAGAAGGAGAGTATGGCTGACTCTGGAAATGTTTGTTGAGGTGAAAGAGTGTGAAATGCCTGCTGTCTAAATAATGAATGATCATATCTCAGTAATTGCCATGATGATTTCAAGGCTGAAATGTGGTTCAGAAGCGATTGGGTGAAAGTGAGACTCCGTGAAGAGTTGAATGATTTGGAATTAGATCAGAGGATAACGGAAGAGGAGGTTTGCTTAGTAAATGTTTTATGTTGAAGTTCGGTAGGGGTTTGAACTTGCTTCAAGAGGAGTGTTAAATATAAATAATATAAATATAGCATCATTTGTGTCTTAATAGGAGCGCTTCCAAGTGAAGAATCCTCCCCATACATACATTCAGAAGCTCAGAAGCTTTTTGGACCCTGCTGTTACCAGGAAGGTGAGTTCCTTCATGTTACACACGCTACCTCCATGACTTCTCTTCTGCCAAGTTAATAGACCACTGAGATTTAAAGGACAAGTTCGGTATTTTACACTTAAAGCCCTGTTTACAGATCGTATCTGATGAAATAGAACGGTTAAGATTAAAATTTGGACATATGCTCCTGTCCTGAGAATTTTAGGTTTATTTCGCTTTTGTGGACCTATTTTGCCAAACGCGTCACACCCGTGATTCTTCCGTTGAGAGCTTGAATAATAGACACTCCAGCCCAGTTGGTGGCGATAATGCACCTTTGCCAATTGCAAGCAAACCACGGGCATTTCATTGAATACACAGAAGAAGCAGAAGAAGAAGCGGCGGAGTAATACCGTAAAGGTGCTGCGGTCTCACAGCACGTCCTATTAAGTCAATGGAGTTGGACAAAAACTACGATAAAACCTGTTGGAATGCATCTTTTTCAGCGATTTTTGAGTGCACATATCAGTGAACACCCCCTGACCACTCGGTGAGTTTCACGTCTTTGTAAACGAAAGTTTAATGTGTTTTTAGGACGGAATCTTCCAGTGCATATAGACAACCATTGTGGGGGTGGGGGGTGGGGGGAAGCGAAATAAACCTAAAATTCTCGGGACAGCAGCATGTGTCCAAATTTTAATCTTAACCGTTCTATTTCATCAGATACGATCTGTAAACAGGGCTTTAAGTGTAAAATACCGAACTTGTCCTTTAAAGATCTAGGTCTGGTATCCAAAACCCTGCAAGGGGTGATCATCATTGTGCCCTTAAGCAAGGCACTTAAAGTTTTTGAGTAAACTGCAGATAGCATGTATATGACGTGTGTGTAAAGACGCCTTGAATTAATAATGTATGCAAATAAGTCTGAGTGTGTGCATAGGGACAATAGCTACAAAGAGAAATGTCTCCTGCATATTTTACAGCTGCATCTAAGTAATAGAAGAAACTCCAAACTCTTCATTTTAATGTCCCATCCAGAAGTCCTTATTGAATTTAAAGGGGCACATACACACTGCAGCTAAAATTGGTTGTCACTCCACCTTTTTTTTTTTTTTTTTTTTTTTTACTATATATTACATTTTCAGTTCACATATTACATCAGATTACACAATGAATAACAATCATGTAAAACACAGCAAACATTTTTCCTCACTTCACCTTTTTAGAGCTTAATCCTGTTCTGTTCACACACAGTTCAGTAATTTACAGGAGTGACAACTGTATTCTACAACCAAATTAACTCCTGTAAAATGCAGGTAGTGACAAAGCATATACAAAATTGTATGCAGTGTGTACGGAACCGAACTGGACGACTAGTTGTTAATGATCAGAGATATCTCTCTCTCTTCTGTATATGCGGTGCAAGAAATCACAGGGAAAGAGGTATGAGCCTTGACTCATTTGTGATGCCAGTATTGCATAATGTATTCCATAATTACACTGCAATGTTGAATGACGATAATTAATGTTTAAAAAAAAAATAATTTATCGAGACATCAGTAGCTGTATTAATATCAGTGATACTGGCCTTCATTCATAAAAAGATGCCATTAAACAAGTATATAAAACATACTGTCTTTATGTTGTTTCTACATTACCGGTAATTTAGAGAATTAACTGAAATTATTACATTATAAAATATATTAAAAACTTGTGTTTTTAATCACGTTTAATCCAGTTATTTTTTTATCGATTGACAGCACTAGAATAAATGTAAAAAAGAATAATAAATAATAATAAAAATTCCAAAAAATGGATATGTATTCTTTTGAGTCTATAAGTGTAAAAGTACTCTTGGGTGGGTTAAAAAGATAATTTAAATATCATCAAGCTCAAGAATTCTTTTATAAATAAATATAGCAGTTTTAATTTTTTTTTTTTTTTTTACGTAAATAATTTACACGCAATTAAATATATTGAACTTTTTTTCACATTACAAATGAGTCTTACACATGAAAATATGTACCTGCCTTGATATTTTCGGAAGGGATTGCCTCACAAAGGGGTTTATCATATTTGGGGGAAATTTAGCATCAAAACTTTTGAAAGTCCAGAAGGGTCACATTTAAACTTGTATGCAATTGGTTTCACACTGTGACTGGCTTTTGCAACTGTCCACCTAAGTTAAGAACATTTTTGCTCAGAAATGGACATCTCTTCCTATTTCTTCACAGAAATTTAGGAGACGAGTTCAGGAGTCAACTCAGGTGCTCAGAGAACTGGAGATATCTCTTAGGACCAATCACATCGGGTGAGCCCAGTGAATTAAGTTCATTTTCAGGCTTTTGAGGTATTCAGTTATTAAATGTTTTGTTCTTTACAGGTGGGTGAGAGAGTTTCTTAATGAGGAGAATAAAGGCCTTGATGTACTGGTGGAGTACCTGTCTTTTGCCCAGTATGCTGTAACGTAAGTAGTTCCTCTTTCTTGTCAATCTTAATTTGAGTCAGTTTTTTGTCTTTACTGCTGTCTTTTGGTTTCTTTTAACTTTTTATATTTGATTTAAGCTTACTGCTCACTTACCATCTCAGTACACCTTGAAATTGGTAGGGGTTGTCACAAAAGTCGACTGTTGTTGCTGAAATCTTGTCACCTCACTGCTGGATCACAGTTGCTTCTGACAAATGAATGGGAGTAATGAATGAAATAAGTGCATCTCTCAGCAGTGACGGAGGGTTTGATGGATGGGAATGTGTAAGGTGTATTTTGAGATCAGTGTGAAAGCAAGATAGTATACAGTTAGAATAATTTCAGCATCTTGTGATATGATTAGTTTTAAGATGCCTTGTCAGCTTAAAAATAAATGAACGTTAATTTTGCCTCATAGTATTTTTCATAATATTTGCCAGTTAAATATTGCTCAAGTGATAATAATAAGTTCAAGTGTGGGTTAGGGATGGGTATCGTTAAGGTTTTAACGGTATTACTACTCTTACCGATACTCCTTATCGATCCGGTACTTTAACGGTATTCTTATCGGTTCTTTTTGTTATATTAAAAAAAGGGGAAAAAATTATTTAGAACATAATTAATATTGCTTTATATTTTGAAATGTAAAATAAATATCTATAGCAAAAGAAAAAGCAATGCTTTAACAAAACAAATAAAACATGTATGTTATGCAGAAGGGTGCTGGCTTTTGTGTTTTATATAGACAGACAGGACGCCAAAAACAAAGTACAAACACATGGTCAAACAAAAAAGTATACAATAAAACAAATATACAAATTATATACCCAGTGCTTTAATTTCAGTAATGTCCACTGACATTACTGTTCAGGAGTAATATGGGTTAAAAAGACATCTAATAAAGTCAGATGTAAAATAACACTGCATAGTTTATCATAGATAGATTAAAGCTTATAACATTCAAGAGCTGTGACTGATTTTCTCTTTGCCTTTTGTTGTTTGATTCACATTAATGGAGCAATCGTCAGCAGGATTATTAGACTGCTGCCTCTTTAAGACCAAATGCAGATCTAATCATTATTAAGCCTCATATTTTCTCCCAACTATTTACGCCGATTTAAGACATAAACTGTATTTAAGTGAATAAACTGTTTAAGTAAATCTCCAAGACGGCCATTTTGACATATTTGTGTATTTGATCGTTTAGATGCGCACACGAAGCCCAAAATATACGTTGCTTGTCTCGTTGCGGTGTTTCAGAGCGCGCGCCGCATTTTGGAACAGCGTCTATTGCGTCAATTTTGGTACTTTTAATAGCCTTTTATTATCAAACGCGTCCCGCAGTTTAGCAAAAGTATAGACTACATTTTACAACAATCACCGATCGTGCAGATTCTGACGTTACTTTTGGGTTTTAGGGAGAAATGACAGCGCATCGCTCTGTGAAGGGAAGGAAGTTGCGCTGGAGAGAATGTGGCTTTAGTTTTTAATGGTTACACCTCAAATATCTTCTTTTTTATAATCATTGGAAGCCAAAATCTAAATCTAAAATAAAATTAGTTTACTATCAAAGATCTAAAGTGTAACCTTTTGAATGTTCTGTCCTCATCGTCACTCATTAAGCAGGGCTGTTGTGTTACGCGCGCCGTGGCTTTGCGTGAAAGATCGCTCTCTCTCTCTCTCTCTCTCTCTCTCTCTCTCTCTCTCTCTCTCTCCCTCTCTCTCTCTCTCTCTCTCTCACACACACACACACACACACACACACACACACACACACACACATACACACACACACACACTCTCTCTCTCTCTTTAGCAAAAATGCATCACAGACAAATGGTTCAATATTATTATATATAGAAGTGGCTGGCGAGATTAAATTCGCAAGATAATAATTTCTTAATAGCAATAATAAATAGCACGTGTACTTTCATAATTTCTCCAGTACCGACAGCAGAACCGATAACGTCCGAGCTTAACGATCCAGCGGTCTTTCAAAATTCAGCACCGGGGCCCGTTTAATACCGGGTTTCGGTACCCATCCCTAGTGTGGGTTGATGCTGAGCCAGGGCTGAATCCAGGCATGACAGGGTCTACTGAAACTTGGCATGGGTGTCCACAAACTCTAGACTTTAAAACTCATCTGTTTAGCCAGGCTTATATTTAAATCCCCATAGTCCGCTACTAATCCTGCTACATTTATTCTGTAGGCTGGGAACTATTGATCCATTCTTTATTAGAAGCACTAACATTACTTTCATTGTTTCTCAACTCCAGTCCTCAGAAGCCACCTCACAGAATGTTTTAGATTTCTCCTTATATTCAACACACTAAGAAACTGATGAATTGAATCAGGTGTTTTAATTAGTGAGACATCAAAAACACTAGCTATGTTTACATGAACACCTTTTGTTTAATTCAGAGATCATAAAATCATTACGATTGATGAATCTGAACATAGTGTTTAAATGAACGCTACAAAAGAGATCAGGTTGATGTGCACGTGTTTGTGTGCGACAAGCTTGGATTTGATCTTTTGACATTCACACACTGCACAAATATTCAGTTTTCTGCTGTTTTTTCCCTGTTTATCAAGCAGTAAAAACACCCATTCCTGCGCACAAAGGCGTCTGTGGACGAGTGTCCAAAGAAAAGACTGGTGTGACAAGGTTGTCCTGCACCATTTCACAGGCGATGAGTAGAAGGAGAATTTTAGATTGACACGTCAGTCATTTATGACACTATATTCAACTACAACAGCAGCTTGTTACGTGTGTCATATGTCATAACGCCATTTCTGTGCGCAGAACTTTCCAGTTTTCTGTTTTCAATCTGATTTAATGTTTCAATGTCCTTGAAAAGATTAGATACGGTTTAAACCAAACAATTATACAATCCAAACAATTTACAAATGTCGTGGTTACATATTACTTTTTTTTATTATGACTGTGCTTCTAGTCTGATCACAAATGGGGTCTATGTAAACACAGCTACTGTGGTAGGTAGGTTTCCAGGACTGGAGCTGAGAAACACTGTCCTAAGGTGTAGGAAAAGGAATTGAAGTAATGCTAGTGCAGCTCTAAGGGCCTCTTGCATAGTCACTATATTAAGACTGGTTAGGCTAGCATTTGATACTATAGAACCACTCTTTTGAATGGCCTTAAGTATCCTGTTGGCATTCATAGACAGGCCTGGTTTAGTTTAGTTCCTACCTGTCAGATTGAGTGTGTGTGTACGTAAAAGAAAAACTGCCAAAACAATTGTAAAGTATGGTGTGCTTCAAGGTTCCATTTTAGGCCCTTTGTTGTTTTCCTTGTATATGCCCCCTTCAAGTGATTTTAGCAATGAAATACAAAAAATTTCAAAGACCAAAGTCATTTGTTACCTCGACAGGTAACAAATAATTCCTTTAACTAAGCATACTTTCTCAACGAGAAGTCGGGAGGACATAATGTTTTGTAGAACTTTTGGAAACCAAAATGACACGTAGTTTGTGTATTGTTTATGCTTTATACAATACTCTTATTCTCTCTCAGGTTTGATGGAGATATAACGGAGAGCACCACAGGTGAGATTTCCGTAGATACCCCCTGGAGCAGGTCTATAGAAGATCTCCATGGTGACAGTAATCTACCATCACCGATTAGCGGCAGCAGCATACCACGATCCACACGGCACTCCTTAAGGTAGACGCTCACAAACAAACACATTTGTGTTCATTCTGAAAATTGGAAACGATTTTTTACAAGACAGCCCTTAACTTTTTATTGCTATCTCAGGTCTAATACTTTGCCCAGTCGCAGAACTCTGAAGAACTCCCGTTTGGTGTGTAAAAAAGATGACGTTCATGTCTGCATCATGTGTCTCAGAGCTATTATGAACTACCAGGTAAGCAGATTATGAAAGTATTTAATTTTGTTCAGCTGGTTTTTCAAATTTATTTGAATCTCTTTTTGTTTTCCCCTTGTCTATATCACACACTCTTTGTCTGAAGTATGGATTCAACATGGTCATGTCCCACCCCCATGCTGTCAATGAAATTGCTCTGAGCCTTAACAACAAAAATCCCAGGTAACACCACACACACCAGTGCATGCTGGTTTCTATTAACCAGTATATATTTGAAGACTTTATCATTGCCCTCAAACGTTTCTCCAGTTTCTGTGTTTAAACCTCTCAAATAGTTGATGAGAACCCTCTTATCTGTTAAGGCTTTCATCCAAACCGTCAAGCTATTACATTTGATCAAAGACCTTTTTTGGAAGGGGTGTTCTTTGGAAACTTAAGCTATAAATAGATGAATTGTCTGTCATTTGTGCTGATTAAGGTCAATAGAAGATAACAGTTTGTAACTGAGACTATTCCCAAAGACTGTGATACACAATCCTTCAATGCCGTTAAATAAAACGTCCATGAATAGTCCCTTGTATAGGTAGGATAATTCCAATGTAATTTGCCATCTGTAAAACCAATAGGATCACTTGACCTGCCCCTTGGAGATTTCTTGATTGGTTGCATTTGGAATCTTTAATTTTTCCTTGGAATGTTTTAATCACAGTTTGTAGCACAAAGAATTTTGTGCAGGTTTGGTTTCTTTAAGTATAATTTTGTCTCCATTGTGCAGGACCAAAGCCCTGGTTCTGGAGCTTCTAGCTGCTGTGTGTCTGGTCAGAGGTGGACATGAGATCATCCTTGCTGCTTTTGATCATTTCAAAGAGGTAAAAAAAAGGATATTTTACCGTAATTTATACATTTTATTTACTTCAATCTGATGCACATTCAAATTGTTTTTTTGTTTTGTTTTTTATAATAACTGTAGCCATCATATTTTTATGCTTAGTAATACTGATATTGCATTAAATAATTCCTTTACATCTCAAAACTGGATGTTAATAAAAACTGGCTGGAAAATATTGAATCAATCAATTAATTTGATACATTTTATGTAGTTAATGCATTCCATTTATTTTAAAGTAAGGAAAACAAATTATTTTTTAATAATTGGATTTGACAGCAGCAAAAATAAAACATTCACAAACAGCACAGGAAATACAATGCAATAATGAAAATCTGCAATAATCAATAAAACAGTCCCCACACTTTATGGATCTAATCTTACATACCGGTATGTTTTTGCTGTTGGTTTGCAGTCCTCGGTTGGAGTTTGCATTAATATATGAATGAAAGTGTTTCACTCTTGGGTGATATTTCAGTTGTTGAGCTTCAATAAATGCATTTCACACACAAAGAAAGTACACATAGGTATTTAATTAATCATATGTTTAAGACGGGACTTCTACAAAACTATTTAAAACAAAAAGCTAGCAAACTGTCAGAATTTAAAATGCACAATGTTGTTTCCTGTATGTTATTAAAATATAACTTGTGTTTTGTGTTTCTCAGGTCTGCTCGGAATCCCAAAGGTTTGAGAAATTGATGGAACATTTCAAAAATGAAGACAACAATATTGATTTCATGGTGGGTCTATATTACAGAGTCCTTCCTCTGTCCTCTGGAGTGCCTTTTAAACTGTCATGCTCTCACCACTGCTGATGTCATATCTCATCATCATTCCCTGTTCGTGACTCAGGTGGCGTGCATGCAGTTCATCAATATTGTGGTGCACTCAGTAGAGGACATGAACTTCAGAGTTCACCTCCAGTACGACTTCACCAAGCTCGCTTTGGATGACTATCTAGAGGTATGAAACTAATCAAAGTGCTGAAAGTGTATTCTCTTTACGCTCACTCAGAAACTGATGGTGTTTCTGTGCACAGAGGCTGAAGCACACTGAAAGTGATAAACTCAAAGTGCAGATCCAGGCATACTTGGATAACCTGTTTGATGTGGGGACGCTTCTAGAAGACGCAGAGACCAAAAACGCTGCCCTTGAACGTGTGGAGGAACTGGAGGAGAATCTCTCACATGTGAGCGAAAGCATAAACGCCACCACCCTTTTCTCTTAGTCTTTTCCAGAACTGATTCCTCATTCACTAGCCTGGTTAAAACCAGACCATTCTCAGTAGTAACTGAGTTATGGTCTGGCAAAGCTTCATTAATAACTCATTTCCAAAGGGGCGTCACCAACGGACGTCGCTCAAATGCCTCTGGGCACAATTGAATAGACCTAAAACCAATCAGAGCGATCGTCATCGTGTAAAGCCATATGCTGCATCCCAATTCGCCTAAGTTACACTACGCCATAAAAGTATGTACTCTTTTTGTGAAGAAAAGGTATTTACTTTTGAATGTGTAGCAAAAAAAGTAGGCAAGCTTTGGGACATACTACTTCGTCATCTTTATCGGACGGATCTGTCGCGTGCATCCTGTCATGTAAACTGCCCTGTCAATCATCTTGTCACAGTTAAAATCCTCTATTAAATCTAATTTCATTTCCTACCGTTTCGGAGAGAAATGTAGTATACACGTTCATCTGCCAGTGGGTCTTTCTTGGAGACTGTCCTCATGTGTTTGCAATTTTAATATGCATTTAAAAGTTGCTGCGCTTCACCAACGGACGTCGCTCAAATGCCTCTGGATTGGATAGACCTAAAACCAATCAGAGCGATCGTCATCGTGTAAAGCCCGCCCCAACGTTTCTGATTGGTGCCGCGATTTCGAAGGATTAGAAATGGGCTTGAATGAGCTCTTTGCCAGACTACTTGCAGAGCAAATCAAAATTTGCCGGAAGTTGTCTGGGTTTTCCCAGGCTACTCATTCACACAATTTGAGTCCTTTTTGGTGTTTAAGTCTTTTAACTTTAGTTTGAATGCTGCAGCATCTTTCCTCTATCTCATTCTGTCTCTTTTTCATGATGGCAGATGGCCGACAAACTCTTAGAAACAGAGAATGAGGCCATGTCTAAAATCGTGGAGCTTGAGAAGCAGTTGATGCAGAAGAACAAAGAGTTGGATGCCGTCCGGGTCAGTATCACACCACCAGTTTGGATATCATCAAATGATTTATAACAACCTGTCAACATATTACATTTTACTTTTGCACAAAATAAATAAATTGAATAATATGAAACAATTAGAAGAACAGGGCTGTCAATTTAACCCATTCGTTTAGTGCAAGTCAGTGTTAGATTAGTATTATTTATGTACTACTATAATATTGGTAACACTTTACATACAATAAGGTTCATTAGTTAACATTAATTAACTACCTTAGTTAACATGAACTAAGAATGAACAATACTTCTTCAGCATTTATTACTATAAATATCATTTCAACATTTACTAATACATTGTTATTAAAATCAAAGGTTGTATTTCAATGTGAACTAACATGAACAAACAATTAACATTTTTATTAACAATATTAACAAAGATTAATAAATACTGTAACAAATGTATTGTTCATTGTTAGTTCATGTTAGTTAATGCATTAATGTTAACTAATGAACCTTATTGTAAAGTATTACCCTAGTATTTATTAATATTTTGAATTACCTTTTATTTTTTTCAGTTTTCAAGTATTAGTAATATAGTTATTTTGTCATTTTTATTGTTTTTTTTTAATATTCTATTTAGTTTTACTTTTTTATTTTAGTTTTAGTAATTTAGTACTTAAATTCTTTTGTTTCATCAAGTTGTCAAGGCTATACTTAAATTTTTTCAAGTTTGTCATCTAATATTTATATTCTATTTTATTTTAGCTTTATTTTGTGTAAAACACACAATTTTTAATAGTTGTACTTTTAGTTTTGGTTACCAATAACGTAACAACACAGCAGCCAAACTATGTAGTCATATTTGTATATTTAAATTTCATAAATATAGATATCTGTATTAGTTAATTTGATCAATTGGACGTAATTTGATTTTAAAGTATAATGGATTGACATTTCATGAACTTCTATAAATAAAATGACTATGGTAACTTAGTAATTTGTTTAATAACATTGGATGCTTTAATGCATTTTTTGTCATGCTCAATTTCTCTGTTTGTGTGTCTGTGTGCACATGCAATCCAGTCTGTGTACCGGGACGCCAGCTCACAAGTTCACACGCTCCGGCGGATCGTTCGTGAGAAGGACGAGACCATTCAGAGGCAGTCCACGCTGGAGAAGAAAATCAATGAGCTAGAGCGCCGAGGCAGTCTCCAGATCCAGGTGAGGGGTGAGGGAGATGGGGAAGGAGATGTGTCTCCGCTGCCTTCACCTCCTCAACCCATGGCTCTTTCTCCCTGCCCTGATGCCATGGCCCTGGCCGGAGCCTGTGCAGCGTACAGCTCTGGCAGCACTTCCCAGACAGGCACCCTTCGAGCAATGGCTACACCTCCTCCTCCTCCCCCTCCACCACCTCCAATGGCATGTTCCTCTGGTGAGTAATAGTTCAGAGCACATCTTTCTACAACTAAAGATAATTAATGAGTTTTGCCCAATGTGAATGCCATAATTGCCTTTCAATGGGATGGTGTAGCCTAAAGGCTGAGACACACCAAGCCGACAGTTGGCCGTTGGGCCATTATTGTTTTGTTTTTTGAGTTCTGCACCATTGGCTCTAGTCAGATGCCGTCTGAGTTTTTTTTAGGCGATTCAGCATGTTGAATCGGCGTCGGGCCCTCAGTGAGAGAGAGAACTCTAATTGGCTGTTCAGCTTAGCGAACGATTCAGTGCACGAGAATAAAAGCGAAAGTGATGAAAGCGAGCAAAGTCAAGAAGGGTACACAGACAGAAGGCTGTTATAATTTTACATCATACCTGAGCATTTGAATGTACGATATATAATAACATGAGAGGACTAGAATGAAGAAAGTGATCAGCGTGATTGAAATTCAAAATGGTAAGCAAACTTTGCTTTGTTTACCGTTTGTATATCTGAAGTCCTAGTTTTGGTTTCCCTTTTTGAATGACGAAAATACGTCATTGATACCTGCTGATATAGACAGATATTTACTTACACGCAGACGCAGAACGCACATGCTAGTTTACAATCGCCTTTAGTCCTTTTGGTGTGTTCAAACGCAGCTTTTTGGCCGAGACGCAGCAGATGTGAAGTGACAATACAGTTGGCTTTTATCACCGCTAGTTCCTTGAAGTCAGTTTGTTGTGTCCCAGGCTTAATGGTCAAAGGTCTTGGGTTCAAACAGTGGTGTTGCTTAAATTTACAGGGCCTGAGAACTAAATGTTTAAATGGGCAGTAAATAGAGATCGACCAATTTTTCCAATAACTGATATGCAATTTCTGAATGCTTTTTTGGTCACACTTTAGATTAGGGTCCAATTCTCACTATTAACTAACTATTAACTATGACTTTTGCCTCAATAAACTCTTAACTACCTTATTAACTATTAATAAGCAATAATTAAGTTTAGGTATAGGGTACGATTAAGGATGTAGAATATGATCATGCAGGCATTAATATGTGCTTTATAATAACTAATAAACAGCCAATATCATAGTAATATGCATCCTAATAAGCAACTAGTTAATAGTGAGAATTGGACCCTAAAGTGTTACCGCTTTTTTTTTTTTTTTTTTTTTTACAAATGATTGCTACAACTATATAAACAAAGCTCTGGAAAAAAATCAGACCACTGCAAAATGGTCAGTTTCTTTGGACTTACTATTTATAGGTGTGTGTTTGAATAAAATAAACATTTTTGATTTATTCAAGAAACTACTGATGACATTTCTTCCAAATTAAAAAATATATATATATTGTCATTTAGAGCATTTCTTTGCAGAAAATGTCAATTGGTCAAAATAAAAAAAGATGTAATGTTTTTAGTTCTCGAGTAATGCAAAGAAGAGTTCATATTCATTTTTAAACAACACAGTACTAGTGTTTTAATTTCAGATGAGTTAAAGGGATAGTTCACTTTGAAATAAATTTTTGGTATGTTTTAGCTTACCTCAAGGGCATCCAAGATGTAGGTGTCTTTTTTTCCGCAGTAGTTTCAATTTTGATATTTTTAGGTCAAACCGTTCTTGTCTGTCAGTCATATAATGCAGGTCTATGGTCATTATCTCAAAGAGCATGCACAGAGTCCAAATTAAAATAATTCCCCGTCGTCCAAATTAAACCATTCCCCATTGTAAGGACACATTGATGGCCTAAGACACGAAACGAGCGGTTTGTGTGAGAAAACGAACAGTATTTATATCGTTTTTACCTCTTGAACACAGCCATGTCCAAGTAATCTGATCTGATGTGTGCGCAGACTGGTGCATAGATATATACACTAGATGTCGCCTTGTCTACGGCAGTTCATTGGAACGAATGTCTTTAAGGCGACATCTAGTGTATATATCTATGCACCAGTCTGCGTACACGTCAGATCAGATCACTTGGACGTGGCTGTGTATAAGAGGTAAAAACGATATAAATACTGTTCGTTTTCTCACACAAACCGCTCGTTTCGTGTCTTAGGCCATCAATGTGTACTTACGATGGGGAATTGTTTAATTTGGACGACGGGGAATTGTTTTAATTTGGACTCTGTGCATGCTCTTTGAGATAATGACCATCGACCTGCATTATATGACTGACAGACAAGAACGGTTTGACCTAAAAATATCAAAATTGAAACTACTGCGGAAAAAAAGACACCTACATCTTGGATGCCCTTGAGGTAAGCTAAAACATACCAAAAATTTATTTCAAAGTGAATTATGTTTAATGTCACTTTTGGTCAGTTTAATGCATCCATGCTATATAAAAGTAGCAATTTTAACAATAAAAAAAAAAGAACATTCTTAGGCCAATTTTGTGATGAATTGTTCATGGACAAGTGTGCCGCACACGTCCTGAAAAGTGAAGCCAAAACATGCTGAGTGGACACACGTCATCCATCTTTTTTAGTCTTTGTTTATGAACAATTAATAATCTGTTTCTGATGCTACGTTACATGACCACTGCCTAACTAGCGAAGTACCTAACATACCACTATTTTCAGTGCTTGAAGTGGAGTGGAGGGGGAGGTTGCGTCCCCCTCAGTTGAAATCCATCCCACTTCGAGCACTGACTATATTACTCTGCTTTTACTATGAGCAATGTGTTTGCAGCCAGTGATTCAACAGAGCTGCATAATGACTGTGCCAACAAACACTGTTAGTTTGTGGGCGCAATTGTATAAAGCCACGTTGAGTAGAAACGTGTAAATATCCAAACCTATTATTATTCAATCTCTTCTAATTAGTAATTCTTTGTTACAGAAGCGTGCTCAAGCTTGTTGTCTTCAGTTAATTATTTTAGTGTTAGTGGCCAACACTGTCTCTTCTTTTCCTGTAGTTTCTAACGAGTCATCGGCAGCTCTCGCACCGCCACCACCTCCTCCTCCTCCACCACCACCTCCTCCACCACCTCCACCTCCTGGGCATTCGATCGAGATCTCTGCCCCCTTACCTCCACCTCCCCCTCCTTGTGCTCCTCCTCTCCCAGGCTGCGGCACTCCCACTGTCATATTCAACTCTGGCTTGACAGGTATGTGTGTGTGTGTGTGTACGTGAGTGTTTCAGTGTGGAGGTCATTGCAGATTTATGATTTATGATTTTCTTTTTTTTTCTTTTTTCTGTTTTGAATCATATTTTTTCGGTAACACTTTACAATAATGTTCCATTCATTAACATTAGTTAATGCTTTAACTAACAACGAGCAATACATATGTTACAGTATGTATTAATTTTTGTTAAGGTAAAAATACAACTGTTCATTATTAGTTTGTCAGCTCAGGTTCATTAAATAATTTTAACAGATAAAACCTTTGATTTTAATAATGTATTAGTAAATGTTAAAATAACAGTAACTGAGATATATAAATGATTTACAAGTATTTTTCATTGTTAGTACATGTTAAACAATGTAGTTTACGAATGTTAACAAATGGAACCTTATTGTAAAGTGTTTTTTTCTTAAATGCACCACTGGTCAAAATTTTGTGCTCATAATTAATAATTGAGCGCCAATAATAGAGCACTAATCAGCATGTTAAAATGATTTCTGATGGATCATGTGACATTAAAGACTGGAGCAATGATGCTGAAAATTCAGCTTTACTGTCACAGGAATAAATTACATTTTAAAATAGGACACTTATCTTAAATGGTATTAATATTTTACAGTTACTTATTATTTTTACTGTATTTTTGATCAAATAAATGAGACTTGGTGAGCATTAGAGACTTCTTTCAAAAATACTTATTCTTTTTTTTTCGACAAAAAAACTAAATCTTAATTATTCAAAACTTTTGACTGGTAGTGTAATTGTCCAATCTTTTGTGGAATTTTGTTTAGCACTTCTTAGCGCCTACAAGCATTTTCTGCTTTCTCTTTCTAGACTTTTGTCCTTTACAACTCTCTAAACATTTGTTTTTATCTACTCTTTTTCTCCTGCCCTCAAAGATGGACCAATCAAGCTCTTCTGTAGGTTTCCTGAAATTTGTCATAGCCACCATTTGCTGTCACGATCTAGTCATATTTAGGGATGCACCGAAAATTATCGGCCGAAAATAGCATTTTCGTTTTTTGAAAATATGCTGCCAATTATATTTTGATAATTGAACAAAAATCTGTTAAATCGGATTATGTTGCATAGAACTGAATGAAGAATAATATATTGATATTTAATATTATTTTAATATAGGGCTTTTTTCTGTCAATTTTGTGTCATTTTAAATATTTTATTTTATTGACTTGTAGTGTTTTTTTTTTTTATTCAGTAAAATGATTGCATTTAATTTAAAAGTCTAACAATAATAAAAATGTATATATATATATATATATATAAATATAAATTCAAAATAAGAAATACATTTTTAGTTTCGGTTTTCAGCCAAGTGCATCCAGAATTTTCCGTTTCGGCCCAGAATTTTCATTTCGCTGCATCCCTAGTCATATTGTGTGTTGTGTGTCTTTGCTTAACATGTTATCATCCATTCTTGTGATTGCGTTCATTTTAATCTCATTGAGTAGTTAGTAGATGCTTGGGTAGTCACAGGCCTCTTTTCTTCCTTGGCAGCTGTGAAAATTAAAAAGCCAATCAAAACCAAGTTCCGCTTGCCAGTGTTCAATTGGGTGGCTCTGAAACCAAATCAGATCAACGGCACTGTCTTCAATGAAATCGATGATGAGAGGATCCTGGAGGTATTTGTCTACAGCACTACACGTGTTAAAAGTGTGATCTCTATCAATTCTGCATGTATTATATCACCATGCTGGTCTACTTCATTATCATATTTCTGTTTGAGTTACTTCTAAATAATAGGTAGATGCTCAGTTTAGTTTCAACTTGTTTTTAAAAGTACATTCTTTAACTATTGCCACTGAAATGGCAAACAACGACATACTAAAATGCCTTTCGCAACTTGTTGTACTTCAATAATCTGATGAATTTCCAGGTGAAACAGTAGGTTTAATGATGAAAAAATGTGGGGCGGGATTTTTTAATTTTTTAATGAGGTTTGCATTTTTGGTGGGTCCATCTGTGTTTTTGAACACAAAACTGTTGAGTTCAAGGAGTGCTGTGGATAGCTCTTTAATAGGATGCTTTGGTTTGTAGGATTTGAACGTGGATGAGTTTGAGGAAATGTTTAAGACCAAAGCCCAGGGCCCTGCTGTTGACATGACGATGCAAAAGCAGAAGGCTCCTCAAAAGGGCCCCAATAAAGTATCTCTTCTGGAGGCTAACAGAGCCAAAAACCTCGCCATCACACTCCGCAAGGCAGGGAAGAGCCCGGAGGAGATATGCAAAGCAATCCAGACGTAAGTTCCCCTTTGCCTCAAATCTCAAGATAAAGATGAACCATATTCTCAGTGAGATTGTGTGTACAACTGCGGGATTGTTCTTGTTTATCTGCTTAAAGGGTTAGTTCACACAAAAATGAACATTCTGTCAGTAATTACTCACCCTCATGTTGTTCCAACCCCGTAAGACTTTCGTTCATCTTCGGAACACAAATTAAGATATTTTTGATGAAATCTGAGAGCTGGCTCACTCCTTTATAGGCTTCTATGTAATTTCATCTACCAGCCCAGAAAAGTTAGTAAAGACATCGTTAAAATAGTCCAAGTGACTACAGTGGCTCAACATTAAGTTTATTAAGCGACGAGAATACTTTTTGTGCGCAAAACACCCCGAAAAGAACAACTTTATTCAACTATTCATTTTCTTCTGTGAGGGCCTCTGAGTGAGTTCACGTAATGTAACAGCGCAGCGCTTCTGGGTTGTACGTCAGAACGTAGGCTCACTATTGGCCAGCATCGCACACATGACCAGCGTCGGCCAATAGTGAGCCTACGTTCTGACGTATTTTGGTGGGGATTTGTTTTTTTATACTACTCTGATCAATTTCTCTCATCCGCTCAGGTTTGACCTACGTACATTGCCTGTGGATTTCGTGGAGTGTATGATGCGGTTCATGCCCACTGAAACTGAGGTGAAGGTGCTCCGCCAGTATGAGCGGGAGCGACGGCCAATGGACGGGCTCACTGATGAGGACCGGTTCATGATGCTCTTCAGCAAGATCGAAAGACTGCCACAGCGGATGACCATCATGGCCTTCATGGGCAACTACAGTGATAGCCTGCAAATGCTCACACCGGTAAAGTGGATAGAGAAATAGAGGAACAAAAAATGGTGAAACTGAATGATGTGACACTGTTTTGAATATCTAAAATGATTCTGAAAATCTGAAATGCGTTTATAAATTTGTCCTTTGCTGTCGCTGTTTTTCCTACAGCAACTTCACGCTATCATAGCAGCATCCGTATCCATAAAATCATCACAGAAGTTAAAGAAAATCCTTGAGGTAAGCCACTAAAACTTTAACATCACAGAGTCTCTTGCCATTTTACAGTCTTACTTGTAATTAAGTATGTGACCTCTCTCATCTCAGATCATTTTGGCCCTGGGGAATTATATGAACAGTAGTAAGAGAGGAGCTGTTTATGGCTTTAAACTTCAGAGCTTGGATCTGGTAACTTATTACATCTCATAACCCGTTTTTTCTGAAACATTATTTAGCTTAATTATAATACTGTAATGCATCTTGCTTTCAGCTGTTGGAGACTAAGTCCACAGACAGGAAACTGACGCTTTTGCACTACATAGCCAATGTGGTGAAGGAGAAATATCCTATTGTGAGCATTTTCTACAATGAGCTGCACTACATTGAGAAAGCTGCTGCGGGTAAGCGTCAATCGCTCCTTTAAAATATTTAAAATATACTAATTAAAAAGAGTAATTATACTTCTAAATCAGCCTTGTTGTTAATTAAAACAAAGCTATTAATTGAACATTAATAATTTAACTAAATTATGAATTGAAATAAAATGAAATTGCCTTGACAACAAACTGAAATAAATTAACAAATTCTAATTAAAACCAAAAGTATGAAAATGAAAGCTAAATACTATAATCGTATAAATATACTAAAATAACAAATCTAAATGCACTCAAAAAGGTCTCACTTTACAGATTTGTTGTTCCTTAATAAGCTTCTGTAAGTTAGTTTGTTGAGTGGATCTCATTAATCCCATGTTGCAGTCTCTCTGGAGAATGTTCTCTTGGATGTGAAGGAGCTACAGAGAGGTTTGGATCTGACCAGAAGAGAGTTCAGCATGCATGGCCACAACTCCCTGCTCAAAGATTTCATCCATCACAATGAGGCCAGGCTGAAGAAGCTTCTGGATGATGCTAGAATTGCACAGGTAGAAAAAAAAGCACCTTTCTATAAGGAGTTGTGGTTAAAAAGAAAATCTGCGCTGGGTAAGGTTGTTGGTTTGAACCCCACAATGGACGATCCACATGATTATGTGACTTGGATGTTTTTACAGGATGCTTATGACGAGGTTGTCAAGTTCTTTGGGGAGAGCGCCAAGACCATGCCACCCTCTGTGTTCTTCCCTGTGTTCGTTCGCTTCATCAAGTCCTATAGGGTGAGCTTTTATACTATCAGTGCACCAACTTCCTTCTGGTTCACACAGGGCCCAGATCTAATTTGTCTTTTTTTTTTTCAGCAAGCGAATGAAGAGAATGAGCAAAGGAAGAGGCAGGAGCAGCTGATGATGGAGAAACTTCTGGAACAGGAGGCCTTGATGGAGGAGCAAGATCATCAACAGGTATCATGTTGAAGTCATAAATGAGAGCCATTAGCCCAAAGTGGACATGCACTGTTGTACGCATAGCCTTTAACTTTGACACGTACGTATATGTACACAGTAAGTTATCGCATATGCATTACGACAACTTGCACTCAGTCAACAGAAGGTTTTGTATCTCTCGCCACAAGTTCAAACCCATACGCACATCTTTATGATCTTTTAAGCTTGCACAAGTTTCTGTCTTTGTTTTCTGCAAATTTTCTGACGAAATTTGCATCACACGGACCCTAGCGTATGCGTAAAAAAATAACTTTAGGCTTTACTAGTGAGCCCTAAAGTATATATTAAAGGAATATTGTTAAGTGTGAAGATTACAGTAAAACCGTGCGCAATGACTGCATATTCTTTCCCTTATTAACTCACTCCATCACCAGTCACCATCTCACAAGGGCAAGCGGCAACAGCAGGAGCTGATCACAGAGTTAAGGAAGAAGCAAGGCAAAGATACCCGCCTCGTCTACGAAGGCAAAGACGGAGCCATCGAGGACATCATTACAGGTAAGAACGCTACTGGATGCAAAACTCCGATTCATTGATTGTACGTATGATGAATGAATCCGTTTCCCTTAGTGTGTATTGGTCTTTCTCCTTTTGATAGTAACAGTAGATGTACTGTAGCAGTAGACGCCAAGCTGTTTAGCTTTAGGCTTGAAGTTTCTGTCTGATTCTGTGCTTTTTTAGAGCTTCTTGCTTTTGGTGTTTCTATGTTGTGATTGGCTATTATTTTGCTGCAGTGCTGAAGACCGTCCCCTTTACCGCACGATCAGCCAAACGTGGCTCGCGGTTCTTCTGTGATCCCGCCCTCTCCGAGGACTTCCATTACTAAACTAAATTCTCTCCCCTCAGCAAGGTGCCCTTAAATCCGTCTCTTATCGCTCATCTCCTAGCCATCCTTCTTTCTGTCTATTTCTTCATTTGTTTACTATTCATCTGGGTGTATTTGGGTATTAAATTCAGTATGAATTCTCAGCATAAAAATGCTGGTCACACTTTATATTAGGTGTCTTTAACTACTATGTACTTGCATCTAAAAAACATTTTAGGTACAATGCAATTTTTGTTCATACTGTATTGCAAAATTTTACTGTAATTTACTGTACAGCAAAAATGTTGCTGCTATTGAGGTTATGGACAGGTTTGGTGGTACGGTTAGGTTTAAGGGTCAGTTAAAGTGAAAGGGCCAGGTCAAATGTGTAATTATAGATTAATTACAGAAATCAATTACAGCTGCAATTACATTATTATTTATTTTTTTAAATAAGTCAAATGTTAAAACATGTATGTACACAATAAGTGCATTGTATCAAGTGATTAATTTTAATGTTAGTACATAGTAGTAGGACCAAAATGCCTGCTTGCCTGCCTTTAATACTTCCACCATTTGGCATTTTGTTTCCTGTACACTATTTGTTATATCTATTAAGTTGTCACAGATTTAAAAAATGTCTGGAAGTTTCCCTCCTATTGAGTAGTTGTAATACAATTTTAAACAACATTTGTCTTGGTAACTTCCTGGAACATATCATGACTTATCAGAAAGATCTAAATTGTAGGGATGCACCAATATAAAAATTCTGGCTGATATTAGCCATAGATATTTCTATGTTGTTGTTGTTTTTGTTGAAAACTATGGAAGCTTGTTTCCGCCACAGAATAATAAATAAAAAAGGTAATTGCGACTTTTTATCTCGCAATTCTGACTTTTTAACTTGCACGATATAAACTCGCAATTGTGTTATAAAGTCAGAATTGCGTGATAAAAAGTCGAAATTGCAAAATCAGTCATTTTAAGTTCTCCAAGTCAATTTAGGCATCATATTATAATGTACCGTATGAAGAATGAATATTAATTTGATTTTTTTTATTTGCTAAAGATTACATTTAACAGTGTTGTTAAATTATTATGTTTTGCATAACCTTGATGTTAAAATAGGAAAATGAGTATGCAGTTAAATATTCAATATTGGCTATCATATCCACTATTAACCGATACCACTAAATGGCGGAGACCGATAAATGGCCAATATTAAAATAATATATTCTATTTTGTTTAAATAAATGTAAAAAATAATGAATCAAAAACTAAAATCTGTAATTTTAAATGCTTCAAGGCAATTTAGGCATCACAACATTA
Organism: Leuciscus leuciscus; assembly: GCF_965113295.1. NCBI lineage: Eukaryota > Metazoa > Chordata > Actinopteri > Cypriniformes > Leuciscidae > Leuciscus > Leuciscus leuciscus. Next base: position 30,499,831 of record NC_138738.1, read on the forward strand.
AAATGTACAGTATGAAGAATGAATATTATTTTTATTTGTTTATTTGTTAACAATAGCATTAAACAGTATTAATAAATTATTAGTATTTTGTAAAGATTAACAGTAATACTTTACAATAAGGTTTCATTAGTTAACATTAGTTTGCTACTTTAGTTAACATGAACTAAGAAAGAACAATACTTCTACAGCATTTATTAATCTTAATGTTAATTTCAACATTTACTAATAAATTAATTAACATGAAAAGTTGGATTTGTTAACATTAATGCATTGTGAACAAAAAATGTATTACTATTTTTATTAAATAACATTACCAAAGATTAATAGATGTATTGCTCATATTTAGTTCATGTTATTTAATACATTAACTAATTTTAACAAATGAGACCTTATTGTAAAGTTTTACGAGATTAACTTTATCATAACTATCATGTAAAATTAGGGGAAATGAGTATGGACAATTAAATATTCAATATTGGTCATGTCTAATTGTAAAGTTGTACGAGATTAACTTTATCATAACTATCATGTAAAATTAGGGGAAATGAGTATGGACAATTAAATATTCAATATTGGTCATTATGTCTAAAATCAACTGATACTAATAAATGGCCAATATTAGAATATTCCGTCCCATTTTTGTCTAAATAAATGTAGAATTTAGGTATAAAATTGTCTGTAAATGTAAAAATAATACAAGTATGCTCAATATGTTTCGATATCAGCCATTCTATCCAATATTAATCAATACCAATAAATAAATAAAAACTCTAATATCGGAAAACTACCGTTATGGTACTGGAATATTGTGCATTCCTACTAAATTGATCTAAAACTAACCAAACATCCACATACCTGTCTGTTTTGCACCCATCTTTGGCCCCGTCCCATCCATATCTGCAGGCCCAGACTGTAGTTGTGTTCAGTGTATAACGGTTTACCTGTTTGTCTTCAGACCTGCGCAGTCAACCCTTCCGACGGGCCGATGCCCTGAGGAGGAGTGGGAGAAGGAACTTGGAGGTTCAGCACCTTCAGCTACGCAACATGGAGATCACCACCTGCTAGCCAGCTTTTGAGGACAGAGGGTGGGCCAATGACACTACTGAAAAAAGAACAAAAAATAGCACACTTAGGACAATGGAAGGATGTGACATTGAATACTTCTGCTTACCTGGACCCTGGAATCTCTTTTAAAGAAAGTAAGGTTGGATGCCATACGTCAGACCTATACAGTCAAATGTTGTGGATTCTACAAATGGACATTGTGAAGGAAGATGAGGTAGTGTGGTATTTTATGTTTCGCTCTGTTTAACTTTGAGACGTTGTGTATTACATACAAGGAGCAGCAGAAACGGCGAAAAGACTTTGGTTCGGCCCACTTGTCATTTTTACCTCTTGTTTTAAAAACTAAGCAGCTTTTTCTGAGGGGAAGATTTACAAGATGCACTTTTATTTTTATTTTTATTTTTTAGCATTGAACCTGGATCATCTTAAAACTGAACTTTTGATTTAAAAAAAAAAGTGGATGAAGACCACGAAGGAGAACTTCTTACTGCTATTGAGGAAGACTCTTCTTTACTGACTAAAAACCCATGAAACGTTGAGAAAATGTTTACTACCAAACATCCACAACCAGTTTGACATTTTATGTACAATACATCTCATTTTTAATCACAGACCTGCTCTCCTACTGGTTTGATCTCATGTGGCATTTGTGAGCTGTGAAAAAAAAAGAAAAAAAAGAGTTTGCTGTTTTTTTTTTAAAAAAAGAAAGATTTCATTGGACAAAAAGTCTTTTTTTTAAATGTACAGATATTTTGCTACAAAATTGAGCCTCTTATTTTTTACATTGTTCATCCATTGTGGTGCTGTACATATTGTTGAAACAAACCAACTTGTCCTGCAATATCACTGGAATGGTATTAACTTTTATGTTGTTTAGTATGACAGTATTATTTAATTCGATGGTAAAGACAGTGAATCAACTTACTCTGTGACCTGAATTGCTCTCTCATCACTATTGTTGCATATGGTAAATGTCTGTGGTTGCACGTAACACTTGAAAGCTTGAACTGACACTAGTGGCACATATAACGTTTTTCTACTTTGATCTCTTTAACTGGAATCAGTGGTTGTGTGCAAATAAAGCAAAGACACCAGCACCGTTAAAAACAGTGATTCTTTTGTGTGGTCGACGCGAAATGTTCACACGAATTCTTGCGGTTTTTATTTTTACTGAAGATCTGGATTGACATGAGAATGCTGAAGGATACATGTGATATTGGAGCTACTTGAAATGTGGCGTGGGCAGTGGTAACATAATTCTGCCACAAGGTGGTAGCAACCCCTTGTGTGCCAGGATCTTGGTGGTCCCTTGTGGCGCCTGGTCTGTGGAACAGGCTTTTGTACAATTAAACATGGCCAGATTACAGTTACTGATTTATTTAAACAAGATCCCATAAATAATGTTTAGCTCTCTGTCGAAAAAGTCATAGAAATCATTGTACATTTATGTGGAATAAATTTAGGTTTTATACTAAAATGAACCTTTGCTGTGGTCCTCAGTAATTAAAATGCAAAAAATACACAAAATGTCAGTACCATTTCGTTATATGATATATATAACTGGTTAAGATATATATAACACCGCCCGACCAAAAAAGAAAAAAAAAAGTGCCTATTTGGATTTAAATTGGCAAATGCTTAAGAGTTTATGATTGGATCATTATTGCATTGATTATGTTTCTAGCATGTTATGTTTGGCGACAGTTCTTCTAACCCTAATTGATGGCGTGTGTAGCTTTTCATTTCTTAAACAACCATAGGAAGACGCATCATGGCCATATTCCAGGATGAAATTGTCAAGATTCATCAGGCTTAGATTGTGAAAGAATGGTTGGGAGGGAACATGTAGAATCATTTTCACACATGAATTGGCACCTCTGAGTCCAGACCTTAAATTCATTTAAAGTCATTGGGATGTGCTGGATGAGACTTTACAGAGTGCTTAATTCTTGCAATACAAGAGCTTGACCAATATTTGATGCACCTCTTGGTGGAAATAATAACTTCACAACATTTATTTACATCAAGAGGTGCATTAATTTTTGGCCAAGATCTTGTTTTGACGATGCAAGAGTCCAGCACTCTGTAAACACTCCTCCAGCATATCCCAAAGACTTTCAATGAATTCAAAATAAAACTATTTTTAAGAGTGTAGCCAGGAATGAAATACTTCAAAATACTTACTGAAACTTAGACCCTTTATTTTCAAATATGTGATAATGCTTTCCTTTTCTATATTTAAAAATGAATGTACATAAAGAACATTAGATCATGCAATATGTCTCATCTCATTTTCAATGACTTCAGTTCAACAGTTCCACCAGGTCACAGTGGGATACCTACTGTCTTCTGGTTAATGGACATCACAAAATGTTGGGGACCAGTCTATGATGCAGAAGTAAAGAGGAGAAAGATCAAAGTTGGCAGCTCCTCACGCTACGGAGAACGTGTGGGCAGACCTCCCAACTGTCAGAAGCTTTAAGAGTGCTGGAGAAGTGTTCCATGAAAGAACCGAAAAACAAGAAATGATGAATACAAAAGATAGTTGCTAGAGACACTAAAAGAGCAGTCAAGTTGTAAGTAATTTAGCAGGGGTTTTCAATCTTTAATATGCCACGACCCCCAAAATAATATTATGATCATCGTTGTGCAAGGGGCCACTAT